>NC_135120.1:1171932-1771932 GCF_050908995.1 Andrena cerasifolii
CTTTGAAGCTGAAATTTAGTATACCTCTTTCCACTTCGTGTTCTCCTGATATATTGGCCAAAATCTGGGGAAAATTTTCAGAATGCACAAAATTGGGCTTTGTAACAGGAGATCATGCCGTCGAAAGAGAGGGCACAAGTAACGTCTCCGGAGAGCAAATCAAAGAGCGAGAAGTGGCGCAGATGTTTCGAGACAGTTACTGTTTAACGAAGAGATGAAGAATATTCGAACGCCTCTTGAAAGGCCTGCGCCTCTGATTTGAATCTTTAAGGCGATGCCTTTGAAGCTGAAATTTAGTATACCTCTTTCCACTTCATGTTCTCCTGATATATTGGCCAAAATCTGGTGAAAATTTTCAGAATGCACAAAATTGGGCTTTGTAACAGGAGATCATGCCGTCGACAGAGATGGCACCAAGTAACGTCTCCGGAGAGCAAATCAAAGAGCGATAAGTGGCGCAGATGTTTGGAGACAGTGACTCATTAACGAAGAGACACAGAATATTTGGAACGCCTCTTGAAAGGCCTGCGCCTCTTATTTGCAACTTTAAGGCGATGCCTTTGAAGCTGAAATTTAGTATACCTCTTTCCACTTCGTGTTCTCCTGATATATTGGCCAAAATCTGGGGAAAATTTTCAGAATGCACAAAATTGGGCTTTGTAACAGGAGATCATGCCGTCGAAAGAGAGGGCACAAAGTAACGTCTCCGGAGAGCAAATCAAAGAGCGAGAAGTGGCGCAGATGTTTCGAGACAGTTACTGTTTAACGAAGAGATGAGGAATATTCGAACGCCTCTTGAAAGGCCTGCGCCTCTGATTTGAATCTTTAAGGCGATGCCTTTGAAGCTGAAATTTAGTATACCTCTTTCCACTTCATGTTCTCCTGATATATTGGCCAAAATCTGGTGAAAATTTTCAGAATGCACAAAATTGGGCTTTGTAACAGGAGATCATGCCGTCGACAGAGATGGCACCAAGTAACGTCTCCGGAGAGCAAATCAAAGAGCGAGAAGTGGCGCAGATGTTTCGAGACAGTGACTGTTTAACGAAGAGACGCAGAATTTTCGAACGCCTCTTGAAAGGCCTGCGCCTCTGATTTGAAACTTTAAGGCGATGCCTTTAAAGATGAAATTTAGTGTACCTCTTACCACTTCATGTACTCCTGATATATTGGCCACAATCTGGCGAAAATTTTCAGAATGCACAAAAATGGGCTTTGCAACAGGAGAACATGCCGTCGACAGAGATGGCACAAAGCAACGTCTCCGGAGAGCAAATCAAAGAGCGAGACGTGGCGCAGATGTTTCGAGATAGTGACTGTTTAACGAAGGGACGCAGAATTTTTTAACGCCTCTTGAAAGGCCTGCGCCTCTGATTTGAAACTTTAAGGCGATGCCTTTGAAGCTGAAATTTAGTATACCTCTTTCCACTTCATGTTCTCCTGATATATTGGGCAAAATCTGGCGAAAATTTTCAGAATGCAAAAAATTGGGCTTTGTATCAGGAAAACATGCCGTCGAAATAGATGGCACAAAGTAACGACTCCGGAGAGCAAATCAAAGAGCGAGAAGTGGCGCAGATGTTTCGAGACAGTGACTGTTTAACGAAGAGACGCAGCATCTTCGAATGCCTCTTGAAAGGCCTGCGCCTCTGATTTGAAACTTCAAGGCGATGCCTTTGAAGCTGAAATTTAGTATACCTATTTCCACTTCATGTTCTCCTGATATATTGGCCAAAATCTGGCGAAAATTTTCAGAATGCACAAAAATGGGCTTTGTAACAGGAGAACATGCCGTCGAAACAGATGGCACAAAGTAACGTCTCCGGAGAGCAAATCAAAGAGCGAGAAGTGGCACAGATGTTTCGAGACAGTGACTGTTTAACGAAGAGACGCAGAATTTTCGAACGCCTCTTGAAAGGCCTGCGCCTCTTATTTGCAACTTTAAGGCGATGCCTTTGAAGCTGAAATTTAGTATACCTCTTTCCACTTCATGTTCTCCTGATATATTGGCCAAAATCTGGCGAAAATTTTCAGAATGCAAAAAATTGGGCTTTGTATCAGGAAAACATGCCGTCGAAATAGATGGCACAATGTAACGTCTCCGGAGAGCAAATCAAAGAGGGATAAGTGGCGCAGATGTTTGGAGACAGTGACTCTTTAACGAAGAGACGCAGAATTTTCGATCGCCTCTTGAAAGGCCTGCGCCTCTTATTTGCAACTTTAAGGCGAAGCTTTTGAAGCTGAAATTTAGTATACCTCTTTCCACTTCGTGTTCTCCTGATATATTGGCCAAAATCTGGCGAAAATTTTCAGAATGCAAAAAATTGGGCTTTGTATCAGGAAAACATGCCGTCGAAATAGATGGCACAAAGTAACGACTCCGGAGAGCAAATCAAAGAGCGAGAAGTGGCGCAGATGTTTCGAGACAGTGACTGTTTAACGAAGAGACGCAGCATTTTCGAACGCCTCTTGAAAGGCCTGCGCCTCTGATTTGAAACTTCAAGGCGATGCCTTTGAAGCTGAAATTTAGTATACCTATTTCCACTTCATGTTCTCCTGATATATTGGCCAAAATCTGGCGAAAATTTTCAGAATGCACAAAAATGGGCTTTGCAACAGGAGAACATGCCGTCGACAGAGATGGCACAAAGCAACGTCTCCGGAGAGCAAATCAAAGAGCGAGACGTGGCGCAGATGTTTCGAGATAGTGACTGTTTAACGAAGGGACGCAGAATTTTTTAACGCCTCTTGAAAGGCCTGCGCCTCTGATTTGAAACTTTAAGGCGATGCCTTTGAAGCTGAAATTTAGTATACCTCTTTCCACTTCATGTTCTCCTGATATATTGGGCAAAATCTGGCGAAAATTTTCAGAATGCAAAAAATTGGGCTTTGTATCAGGAAAACATGCCGTCGAAATAGATGGCACAAAGTAACGACTCCGGAGAGCAAATCAAAGAGCGAGAAGTGGCGCAGATGTTTCGAGACAGTGACTGTTTAACGAAGAGACGCAGCATCTTCGAATGCCTCTTGAAAGGCCTGCGCCTCTGATTTGAAACTTCAAGGCGATGCCTTTGAAGCTGAAATTTAGTATACCTATTTCCACTTCATGTTCTCCTGATATATTGGCCAAAATCTGGCGAAAATTTTCAGAATGCACAAAAATGGGCTTTGCAACAGGAGAACATGCCGTCGACAGAGATGGCACAAAGTAACGTCTCCGGAGAGCAAATCAAAGAGGGATAAGTGGGCGCAGATGGTTGGAAGACAGTGACTCTTTAACGAAGAGACGCAGAATTTTCGATCGCCTCTTGAAAGGCTGCGCCTCTGATTTGAAACTTTAAGGCGATGCCTTTGAAGCTGAAATTTAGTATACCTCTTTCCACTTCATGTTCTCCTGATATATTGGCCAAAAATCTGGCAAAAATTTTCAGAATGCACAAAAATGGGGCTTTGTAACAGGAGATCATGCCGTCGAAAGAGAGGGCACAAAGTAACGTCTCCGGAGAGTACATCAAAGAGCGAGAAGTGGCGCAGATGTTTCCAGACAGTGACTGTATAACGAAGAGACGCAGAATTTTCGATCGCCTCTTGAAAGGCCTGCGTCTCTTATTTGCAACTTTAAGGCGATGCCTTTGAAGCTGAAATTTAGTATACCTCTTTCCACTTCGTGTTCTCCTGATATATTGGCCAAAATCTGGGGAAAATTTTCAGATGCACAAAATTGGGCTTTGTAACAGGAGATCATGCCGTCGAAAGAGAGGGCACAAAGTAACGTCTCCGGAGAGCAAATCAAAGAGCGAGAAGTGGCGCAGATGTTTCGAGACAGTTACTGTTTAACGAAGAGATGAAGAATATTCGAACGCCTCTTGAAAGGCCTGCGCCTCTGATTTGAATCTTTAAGGCGATGCCTTTGAAGCTGAAATTTAGTATACCTCTTTCCACTTCATGTTCTCCTGATATATTGGCCAAAATCTGGTGAAAATTTTCAGAATGCACAAATTGGGCTTTGTAACAGGAGATCATGCCGTCGACAGAGATGGCACCAAGTAACGTCTCCGGAGAGCAAATCAAAGAGCGATAAGTGGCGCAGATGTTTGGAGACAGTGACTCATTAACGAAGAGACACAGAATATTGGAACGCCTCTTGAAAGGCCTGCGCTCTTATTTGCAACTTTAAGGCGATGCCTTTGAAGCTGAAATTTAGTATACCTCTTTCCACTTCGTGTTCTCCTGATATATTGGCCAAAATCTGGGGAAAATTTTCAGAATGCACAAAATTGGGCTTTGTAACAGGAGATCATGCCGTCGAAAGAGAGGGCACAAAGTAACGTCTCCGGAGAGCAAATCAAAGAGCGAGAAGTGGCGCAGATGTTTCGAGACAGTTACTGTTTAACGAAGAGATGGGAATATTCGAACGCCTCTTGAAAGGCCTGCGCCTCTGATTTGAATCTTTAGCGATGCCTTTGAAGCTGAAATTTAGTATACCTCTTTCCACTTCATGTTCTCCTGATATATTGGCCAAAATCTGGTGAAAATTTTCAGAATGCACAAAATTGGGCCTTTGTAACAGGAGATCATGCCGTCGACAGAGATGGCACCAAGTAACGTCTCCGGAGAGCAAATCAAAGAGCGAGAAGTGGCGCAGATGTTTCGAGACAGTGACTGTTTAACGAAGAGACGCAGAATTTTCGAACGCCTCTTGAAAGGCCTGCGCCTCTGATTTGAAACTTTAAGGCGATGCCTTTAAAGATGAAATTTAGTGTACCTCTTACCACTTCATGTACTCCTGATATATTGGCCACAATCTGGCGAAAATTTTCAGAATGCACAAAATTGGGCTTTGTAACAGGAGAACATGCCGTCGAAACAGATGGCACAAAGTAACGTCTCCGGAGAGCAAATCAAAGAGCGAGAAGTGGCACAGATGTTTCGAGACAGTGACTGTTTAACGAAGAGACGCAGAATTTTCGAACGCCTCTTGAAAGGCCTGCGCCTCTTATTTGCAACTTTAAGGCGATGCCTATGAAGCTGAAATTTAGTATACCTCTTTCCACTTTATGTTCTCCTGATATATTGTTCAAAATCTGGCGAAAATTTTCAGGATGCGCAAAAATGGGCTTTGCAACAGGAGAACATGCAGTCGACAGAGATGGCACAACGTAACGTCTCCGGAGAGCAAATCAAAGAACGATAAGTGGCGCAGATGTTTGGAGACAGTGACTCTTTAACGAAGAGACGCAGAATATTCGAACGCCTCTTGAAAGGCCTGCGCCTCTTATTTGCAACTTTAAGGCGAAGCTTTTGAAGCTGAAATTTAGTATACCTCTTTCCACTTCGTGTTCTCCTGATATATTGGCAAAATCTGGCGAAAATTTTCAGAATGCAAAAAATTGGGCTTTGTATCAGGAAAACATGCCGTCGAAATAGATGGCACAAAGTAACGACTCCGGAGAGCAAATCAAAGAGCGAGAAGTGGCGCAGATGTTTCGAGACAGTGACTGTTTAAGGAGAGACGCAGCATTTTCGAACGCCTCTTGAAAGGCCTGCGCCTCTGATTTGAAACTTCAAGGCGATGCCTTTGAAGCTGAAATTTAGTATACCTATTTCCACTTCATGTTCTCCTGATATATTGGCCAAAATCTGGCGAAAATTTTCAGAATGCACAAAAATGGGCTTTGCAACAGGAGAACATGCCCGTCGACAGAGATGGCACAAAGCAACGTCTCCGGAGAGCAAATCAAAGAGCGAGACGTGGCGCAGATGTTTCGAGATAGTGACTGTTTAACGAAGGGACGCAGAATTTTTTAACGCCTCTTGAAAGGCCTGCGCCTCTGATTTGAAACTTTAAGGCGATGCCTTTGAAGCTGAAATTTAGTATACCTCTTTCCACTTCATGTTCTCCTGATATATTGGGCAAAATCTGGCGAAAATTTTCAGAATGCAAAAAATTGGGCTTTGTATCAGGAAAACATGCCGTCGAAATAGATGGCACAAAGTAACGACTCCGGAGAGCAAATCAAAGAGCGAGAAGTGGCGCAGATGTTTCGAGACAGTGACTGTTTAACGAAGAGACGCAGCATCTTCGAATGCCTCTTGAAAGGCCTGCGCCTCTGATTTGAAACTTCAAGGCGATGCCTTTGAAGCTGAAATTTAGTATACCTATTTCCACTTCATGTTCTCCTGATATATTGGCCAAAATCTGGCGAAAATTTTCAGAATGCACAAAAATGGGCTTTGTAACAGGAGAACATGCCGTCGAAACAGATGGCACAAAGTAACGTCTCCGGAGAGCAAATCAAAGAGCGAGAAGTGGCACAGATGTTTCGAGACAGTGACTGTTTAACGAAGAGACGCAGAATTTTCGAACGCCTCTTGAAAGGCCTGCGCCTCTTATTTGCAACTTTAAGGCGATGCCTTTGAAGCTGAAATTTAGTATACCTCTTTCCACTTTATGTTCTCCTGATATATTGGCCAAAATCTGGCGAAAATTTTCAGAATGCACAAAAATGGGCTTTGCAACAGGAGAACATGCCGTCGACAGAGATGGCACAAAGCAACGTCTCCGGAGAGCAAATCAAAGAGCGAGAAGTGGCGCAGATGTTTCGAGACAGTGACTGTTTAACGAAGAGACGCAGCATCTTCGAATGCCTCTTGAAAGGCCTGCGCCTCTGATTTGAAACTTCAAGGCGATGCCTTTGAAGCTGAAATTTAGTATACCTATTTCCACTTCATGTTCTCCTGATATATTGGCCAAAATCTGGCGAAAATTTTCAGAATGCACAAAAATGGGCTTTGCAACAGGAGAACATGCCGTCGACAGAGATGGCACAAAGTAACGTCTCCGGAGAGCAAATCAAAGAGCGAGAAGTGGCGCAGATGTTTCCAGACAGTGACTGTTTAACCAAGAGATGCAGAATATTCGAACGCCTCTGGAAAGGCCTGCGCCTCTGATTTGAATCTTTAAGGCGATGCCTTTGAAGCTGAAATTTAGTATACCTCTTTCCACTTCATGTTCTCCTGATATATTGGCCAAAATCTGGCGAAAATTTTCAGAATCAACAAAATTGGGCTTTGTAACAGGTGATCATGCCGGCGAAAGAGATGGCACAAAGTAACGTCTCCGGAGAGCAAATCAAAGAGCGAGACGTGGCGCAGATGTTTCGAGATAGTGACTGTTTAACGAAGGGACGCAGAATTTTTTAACGCCTCTTGAAAGGCCTGCGCCTCTGATTTGAAACTTTAAGGCGATGCCTTTGAAGCTGAAATTTAGTATACCTCTTTCCACTTCATGTTCTCCTGATATATTGGGCAAAATCTGGCGAAAATTTTCAGACTGCAAAAATTGGGCTTTGTATCAGGAAAACATGCCGTAGAAATAGATGGCACAAAGTAACGACTCCGGAGAGCAAATCAAAGAGCGAGAAGTGGCGCAGATGTTTCGAGACAGTGACTGTTTAACGAAGAGACGCAGCATTTTCGAACGCCTCTTGAAAGGCCTGCGCCTCTGATTTGAAACTTTAAGGCTATGCTTTGAAGCTGAAATTTAGTATACCTCTTTCCACTTTATGTTCTCCTGATATATTGGCCAAAATCTGGCAAAAATTTTCAGAATGCACAAAAATGGGCTTTGTAACAGGAGAATATGCCGTCGAAAGAGATGGCACAAAGTAACGTCTCCGGAGAGTACATCAAAGAGCGAGAAGTGGCGCAGATGTTCCCAGACAGTGACTGTTTAACGAAGAGACGCAGAATTTTCGATCGCCTCTTGAAAGGCCTGCGTCTCTTATTTGCAACTTTAAGGTGATGCCTTTGAAGCTGAAATTTAGTATACCTCTATCCACTTCATGTTCTCCTGATATATTGGCCAAAATCTGGCGAAAATTTTCAGAATGCACAAAAATGGGCTTTGCAACAGGAGAACATGCCGTCGACAGAGATGGCACAAAGCAACGTCTCCGGAGAGCAAATCAAAGAGCGAGAAGTGGCGCAGATGATTCGAGATAGTGACTGTTTAACGAAGAGACGCAGAATTTTCGAACGCCTCTTGAAAGACCTGCGTCTCTTATTTGCAACTTTAAGGCGATGCCTTTGAAGCTGAAATTTAGTATACCTCTTTCCACTTCATGTTCTCCTGATATATTGGCCACAATCTGGCGAAAATTTTCAGAATCAACAAAATTGGGCTTTGAAGCAGGAGAACATGCCGTCGAAAGAGATGGCACAAAGTAACGGCTCCGGAGAGCAAATCAAAGAGCGAGAAGTGGCGCAGATGTTTCCAGACAGTGACTGTTTAACGAAGAGACGCAGAATTTTCGAACGCCTCTTGAAAGGCCTGCGCCTCTGATTTGAAACTTTAAGGCGATGCCTATGAAGCTGAAATTTAGTATACCTCTTTCCACTTCATGTTCTACTGATATATTGGCCAAAATCTGGCAAAAATTTTCAGAATGCACAAAAATGGGCTTTGTAACAGGAGATCATGCCGTCGAAAGAGAGGGCACAAAGTAACGTCTCCGGAGAGCAAATCAAAGAGCGAGAAGTGGCGCAGATGTTTCCAGACAGTGACTGTTTAACGAAAAGACGCATAATTTTCGAACGCCTCTTGAAAGGCCTGCGCCTCTTATTTGCAACTTTAGGGCGATGCCTTTGACGCTGAAATTTAGTATACCTCTTTCCACTTCATGTTCTCCTGATATATTGGCCAAAATCTGGCGAAAATTTTCAGAATGCAAAAAATTGGGCTTTGTATCAGGAAAACATGCCGTCGAAATAGATGGCACATAGTAACGACTCCGGAGACCAAATCAAAGAGCGATAAGTGGCGCAGATGTTTGGAGACAGTGACTCTTTAACGAAGAGGCGCAGAATATTCGAACGTCTCTTGAAAGGCCTGCGCCTCTGATTTGAATCTTTAAGGCGATGCCTTTGAAGCTGAAATTTAGTATACCTCTTTCCACTTCATGTTCTCCTGATATATTGGCCAAAATCTGGCGAAAATTTTCAGAATCCACAAAATTGGGCTTTGTAACAGGAGATCATGCCGGCGAAAGAGATGGCACAAAGTAACGTCTCCGGAGAGCAAATCAAAGAGCGAGACGTGGCGCAGATGTTTCGAGATAGTGACTGTTTAACGAAGGGACGCAGAATTTTTTAACGCCTCTTGAAAGGCCTGCGCCTCTTATTTGCAACTTTAAGGCGATGCCTTTGAAGCTGAAATTTAGTATACCTCTTTCCACTTTATGTTCTCCTGATATATTGGGCAAAATCTGGCGAAAATTTTCAGAATCCACAAAATTGGGCTTTGTAACAGGAGAACATGCAGTCGAAACAGATGGCACAAAGTAACGACTCCGGAGAGCAAATCAAAGAGCGAGAAGTGGCGCAGATGTTTCGAGACAGTGACTGTATAACGAAGAGACGCAGAATTTTCGATCGCCTCTTGAAAGGCCTGCGTCTCTTATTTGCAACTTTAAGGCGATGCCTTTGAAGCTGAAATTTAGTATACCTCTTTCCACTTCATGTTCTCCTGATATATTGGCCAAAATCTGGCGAAAATTTTCAGAATGCAAAAAATTGGGCTTTGTATCAGGAAAACATGCCGTCGAAATAGATGGCACAATGTAACGTCTCCGGAGAGCAAATCAAAGAGGGATAAGTGGCGCAGATGTTTGGAGACTGTGACTCTTTAACGAAGAGACGCAGAATTTTCGATCGCCTCTTGAAAGGCCTGCGCCTCTGATTTGAAACTTTAAGGCGATGCCTATGAAGCTGAAATTTAGTATACCTCTTTCCACTTCATGTTCTCCTGATATATTGGCCAAAATCTGGCAAAAATTTTCAGAATGCACAAAAATGGGCTTTGTAACAGGAGATCATGCCGTCGAAAGAGAGGGCACAAAGTAACGTCTCCGGAGAGCAAATCAAAGAGCGAGAAGTGGCGCAGATGTTTCCAGACAGTGACTGTTTAACGAAAAGACGCATAATTTTCGAACGCCTCTTGAAAGGCCTGCGCCTCTTATTTGCAACTTTAGGGCGATGCCTTTGAAGCTGAAATTTAGTATACCTCTTTCCACTTCATGTTCTCCTGATATATTGGCCAAAATCTGGCGAAAATTTTCAGAATGCAAAAAATTGGGCTTTGTATCAGGAAAACATGCCGTCGAAATAGATGGCACAATGTAACGTCTCCGGAGAGCAAATCAAAGAGGGATAAGTGGCGCAGATGTTTGGAGACAGTGACTCTTTAACGAAGAGACGCAGAATTTTCGATCGCCTCTTGAAAGGCCTGCGCCTCTGATTTGAAACTTTAAGGCGATGCCTTTGAAGCTGAAATTTAGTATACCTCTTTCCACTTCATGTTCTCCTGATATATTGGCCAAAATCTGGCGAAAATTTTCAGAATCCACAAAATTGGGCTTTGTAACAGGAGATCATGCCGGCGAAAGAGATGGCACAAAGTAACGTCTCCGGAGAGCAAATCAAAGAGCGAGACGTGGCGCAGATGTTTCGAGATAGTGACTGTTTAACGAAGGGACGCAGAATTTTTTAACGCCTCTTGAAAGGCCTGCGCCTCTTATTTGCAACTTTAAGGCGATGCCTTTGAAGCTGAAATTTAGTATACCTCTTTCCACTTTATGTTCTCCTGATATATTGGGCAAAATCTGGCGAAAATTTTCAGAATCCACAAAATTGGGCTTTGTAACAGGAGAACATGCAGTCGAAACAGATGGCACAAAGTAACGACTCCGGAGAGCAAATCAAAGAGCGAGAAGTGGCGCAGATGTTTCGAGACAGTGACTGTATAACGAAGAGACGCAGAATTTTCGATCGCCTCTTGAAAGGCCTGCGTCTCTTATTTGCAACTTTAAGGCGATGCCTTTGAAGCTGAAATTTAGTATACCTCTTTCCACTTCATGTTCTCCTGATATATTCGCCAAAATCTGGCGAAAATTCACAGAATCCACAAAATTGGGCTTTGTAACAGGAGAACATGCCGTCGACAGAAATGGCACAAAGCAACGTCTCCGGAGAGCAAATCAAAGAGCGAGAAGTGGCGCAGATGATTCGAGATAGTGACTGTTTAACGAAGAGACGCAGAATTTTCGAACGCCTCTTGAAAGACCTGCGCCTCTGATTTGAAACATTAAGGCGATGCCTTTGAAGCTGAAATTTAGTATACCTCTTTCCACTTTATGTTCTCCTGATATATTGGGCAAAATCTGGCGAAAATTTTCAGAATCCACAAAATTGGGCTTTGTAACAGGAGAACATGCAGTCGAAACAGATGGCACAAAGTAACGACTCCGGAGAGCAAATCAAAGAGCGAGAAGTGGCGCAGATGTTTCGAGACAGTGACTGTTTAACGAAAAGACGCATAATTTTCGAACGCCTCTTGAAAGGCCTGCGCCTCTTATTTGCAACTTTAGGGCGATGCCTTTGACGCTGAAATTTAGTATACCTCTTTCCACTTCATGTTCTCCTGATATATTGGCCAAAATCTGGCGAAAATTTTCAGAATGCAAAAAATTGGGCTTTGTATCAGGAAAACATGCCGTCGAAATAGATGGCACAATGTAACGTCTCCGGAGAGCAAATCAAAGAGGGATAAGTGGCGCAGATGTTTGGAGACAGTGACTCTTTAACGAAGAGACGCAGAATTTTCGATCGCCTCTTGAAAGGCCTGCGCCTCTGATTTGAAACTTTAAGGCGATGCCTTTGAAGCTGAAATTTAGTATACATCTTTCCACTTCATGTTCTCCTGATATATTGGCCAAAATCTGGCGAAAATTTTCAGAATCCACAAAATTGGGCTTTGTAACAGGAGATCATGCCGGCGAAAGAGATGGCACAAAGTAACGTCTCCGGAGAGCAAATCAAAGAGCGAGACGTGGCGCAGATGTTTCGAGATAGTGACTGTTTAACGAAGGGACGCAGAATTTTTTAACGCCTCTTGAAAGGCCTGCGCCTCTTATTTGCAACTTTAAGGCGATGCCTTTGAAGCTGAAATTTAGTATACCTCTTTCCACTTTATGTTCTCCTGATATATTGGGCAAAATCTGGCGAAAATTTTCAGAATCCACAAAATTGGGCTTTGTAACAGGAGAACATGCAGTCGAAACAGATGGCACAAAGTAACGACTCCGGAGAGCAAATCAAAGAGCGAGAAGTGGCGCAGATGTTTCGAGACAGTGACTGTATAACGAAGAGACGCAGAATTTTCGATCGCCTCTTGAAAGGCCTGCGTCTCTTATTTGCAACTTTAAGGCGATGCCTTTGAAGCTGAAATTTAGTATACCTCTTTCCACTTCATGTTCTCCTGATATATTGGCCAAAATCTGGCGAAAATTTTCAGAATGCAAAAAATTGGGCTTTGTATCAGGAAAACATGCCGTCGAAATAGATGGCACAATGTAACGTCTCCGGAGAGCAAATCAAAGAGGGATAAGTGGCGCAGATGTTTGGAGACTGTGACTCTTTAACGAAGAGACGCAGAATTTTCGATCGCCTCTTGAAAGGCCTGCGCCTCTGATTTGAAACTTTAAGGCGATGCCTATGAAGCTGAAATTTAGTATACCTCTTTCCACTTCATGTTCTCCTGATATATTGGCCAAAATCTGGCAAAAATTTTCAGAATGCAAAAAATTGGGCTTTGTATCAGGAAAACATGCCGTCGAAATAGATGGCACATAGTAACGACTCCGGAGACCAAATCAAAGAGCGATAAGTGGCGCAGATGTTTGGAGACAGTGACTCTTTAACGAAGAGGCGCAGAATATTCGAACGTCTCTTGAAAGGCCTGCGCCTCTGATTTGAATCTTTAAGGCGATGCCTTTGAAGCTGAAATTTAGTATACCTCTTTCCACTTCATGTTCTCCTGATATATTGGCCAAAATCTGGCGAAAATTTTCAGAATCCACAAAATTGGGCTTTGTAATAGGAGATCATGCCGGCGAAAGAGATGGCACAAAGTAACGTCTCCGGAGAGCAAATCAAAGAGCGAGACGTGGCGCAGATGTTTCGAGATAGTGACTGTTTAACGAAGGGACGCAGAATTTTCGAACGCCTCTTGAAAGGCCTGCGCCTCTGATTTGAAACTTTAAGGCGATGCCTTTGAAGCTGAAATTTAGTATACCTCTTTCCACTTTATGTTCTCCTGATATATTGGCCAAAATCTGGCGAAAATTTTCAGAATGCTAAAAATTGGGCTTTGTATTAGGAAAACATGCCGTCGAAATAGATGGCACAATGTAACGTCTCCGGAGAGCAAACCAAAGAGCGATAAGTGGCGCAGATGTTTGGAGACAGTGACTCATTAACGAAGAGACGCAGAATTTTTTAGCGCCTCTTGAAAGGCCTGCGCCTCTTATTTGCAACTTTAAGGCGATGCCTTTGAAGCTGAAATTTAGCATACCTCTTTCCACTTCATGTTCTCCTGATATATTGGCCACAATCTGGTGAAAATTTTCAGAATGCACAAAATTGGGCTTTGTAACAGGAGAACATGCAGTCGAAACAGATGGCACAAAGTAACGTCTCCGGAGAGCAATTCAAAGAGCGAGAAGTGGCGCAGATGTTTCGAGACAGTGACTGTTTAACGAAGAGACGCAGATTTTTCGAACCCCTCTTGAAAGGCCTGCGCCTCTGATTTGAAACTTTGAGGCGATGCTTTGAAGCTGAAATTTAGTGTACCTCTTTCCACTTCATGTTCTCCTGATATATTCGCCAAAATCTGGCGAAAATTCACAGAATCCACAAAATTGGGCTTTGTAACAGGAGAACATGCCGTCGACAGAAATGGCACAAAGCAACGTCTCCGGAGAGCAAATCAAAGAGCGAGAAGTGGCGCAGATGATTCGAGATAGTGACTGTTTAACGAAGAGACGCAGAATTTTCGAACGCCTCTTGAAAGACCTGCGCCTCTGATTTGAAACATTAAGGCGATGCCTTTGAAGCTGAAATTTAGTATACCTCTTTCCACTTTATGTTCTCCTGATATATTGGGCAAAATCTGGCGAAAATTTTCAGAATCCACAAAATTGGGCTTTGTAACAGGAGAACATGCAGTCGAAACAGATGGCACAAAGTAACGACTCCGGAGAGCAAATCAAAGAGCGAGAAGTGGCGCAGATGTTTCGAGACAGTGACTGTTTAACGAAAAGACGCATAATTTTCGAACGCCTCTTGAAAGGCCTGCGCCTCTTATTTGCAACTTTAGGGCGATGCCTTTGACGCTGAAATTTAGTATACCTCTTTCCACTTCATGTTCTCCTGATATATTGGCCAAAATCTGGCGAAAATTTTCAGAATGCAAAAAATTGGGCTTTGTATCAGGAAAACATGCCGTCGAAATAGATGGCACAATGTAACGTCTCCGGAGAGCAAATCAAAGAGGGATAAGTGGCGCAGATGTTTGGAGACAGTGACTCTTTAACGAAGAGACGCAGAATTTTCGATCGCCTCTTGAAAGGCCTGCGCCTCTGATTTGAAACTTTAAGGCGATGCCTTTGAAGCTGAAATTTAGTATACCTCTTTCCACTTCATGTTCTCCTGATATATTGGCCTAAATCTGGCAAAAATTTTCAGAATGCACAAAAATGGGCTTTGTAACAGGAGATCATGCCGTCGAAAGAGAGGGCACAAAGTAACGTCTCCGGAGAGTACATCAAAGAGCGAGAAGTGGCGCAGATGTTTCCAGACAGTGACTGTATAACGAAGAGACGCAGAATTTTCGATCGCCTCTTGAAAGGCCTGCGTCTCTTATTTGCAACTTTAAGGCGATGCCTTTGAAGCTGAAATTTAGTATACCTCTTTCCACTTCGTGTTCTCCTGATATATTGGCCAAAATCTGGGGAAAATTTTCAGAATGCACAAAATTGGGCTTTGTAACAGGAGATCATGCCGTCGAAAGAGAGGGCACAAAGTAACGTCTCCGGAGAGCAAATCAAAGAGCGAGAAGTGGCGCAGATGTTTCGAGACAGTTACTGTTTAACGAAGAGATGAAGAATATTCGAACGCCTCTTGAAAGGCCTGCGCCTCTGATTTGAATCTTTAAGGCGATGCCTTTGAAGCTGAAATTTAGTATACCTCTTTCCACTTCATGTTCTCCTGATATATTGGCCAAAATCTGGTGAAAATTTTCAGAATGCACAAAATTGGGCTTTGTAACAGGAGATCATGCCGTCGACAGAGATGGCACCAAGTAACGTCTCCGGAGAGCAAATCAAAGAGCGATAAGTGGCGCAGATGTTTGGAGACAGTGACTCATTAACGAAGAGACACAGAATATTGGAACGCCTCTTGAAAGGCCTGCGCCTCTTATTTGCAACTTTAAGGCGATGCCTTTGAAGCTGAAATTTAGTATACCTCTTTCCACTTCGTGTTCTCCTGATATATTGGCCAAAATCTGGGGAAAATTTTCAGAATGCACAAAATTGGGCTTTGTAACAGGAGATCATGCCGTCGAAAGAGAGGGCACAAAGTAACGTCTCCGGAGAGCAAATCAAAGAGCGAGAAGTGGCGCAGATGTTTCGAGACAGTTACTGTTTAACGAAGAGATGAGGAATATTCGAACGCCTCTTGAAAGGCCTGCGCCTCTGATTTGAATCTTTAAGGCGATGCCTTTGAAGCTGAAATTTAGTATACCTCTTTCCACTTCATGTTCTCCTGATATATTGGCCAAAATCTGGTGAAAATTTTCAGAATGCACAAAATTGGGCTTTGTAACAGGAGATCATGCCGTCGACAGAGATGGCACCAAGTAACGTCTCCGGAGAGCAAATCAAAGAGCGAGAAGTGGCGCAGATGTTTCGAGACAGTGACTGTTTAACGAAGAGACGCAGAATTTTCGAACGCCTCTTGAAAGGCCTGCGCCTCTGATTTGAAACTTTAAGGCGATGCCTTTAAAGATGAAATTTAGTGTACCTCTTACCACTTCATGTACTCCTGATATATTGGCCACAATCTGGCGAAAATTTTCAGAATGCACAAAATTGGGCTTTGTAACAGGAGAACATGCCGTCGAAACAGATGGCACAAAGTAACGTCTCCGGAGAGCAAATCAAAGAGCGAGAAGTGGCACAGATGTTTCGAGACAGTGACTGTTTAACGAAGAGACGCAGAATTTTCGAACGCCTCTTGAAAGGCCTGCGCCTCTTATTTGCAACTTTAAGGCGATGCCTTTGAAGCTGAAATTTAGTATACCTCTTTCCACTTTATGTTCTCCTGATATATTGTTCAAAATCTGGCGAAAATTTTCAGGATGCGCAAAAATGGGCTTTGCAACAGGAGAACATGCAGTCGACAGAGATGGCACAACGTAACGTCTCCGGAGAGCAAATCAAAGAACGATAAGTGGCGCAGATGTTTGGAGACAGTGACTCTTTAACGAAGAGACGCAGAATATTCGAACGCCTCTTGAAAGGCCTGCGCCTCTTATTTGCAACTTTAAGGCGAAGCTTTTGAAGCTGAAATTTAGTATACCTCTTTCCACTTCGTGTTCTCCTGATATATTGGCCAAAATCTGGCGAAAATTTTCAGAATGCAAAAAATTGGGCTTTGTATCAGGAAAACATGCCGTCGAAACAGATGGCACAATGTAACGTCTCCGGAGAGCAAATCAAAGAGCGATAAGTGGCGCTGATGTTTCGAGACAGTGGCTGTTTAACAAAGAGGCGCAGAATTTTCGAACGCATCTTGAAAGGCCTGCGCCTCTTATTTGCAACTTTAAGGCGATGCCTTTGAAGCTGAAATTTAGTATACCTCCTTCCACTTCATGTTCTCCTGATATATTGGCCACAATCTGGCGAAAATTTTCAGAATCCACAAAATTGGGCTTTGAAGCAGGAGAACATGCCGTCGACAGAGATGGCACAAAGTAACGTCTCCGGAGAGCAAATCAAAGAGCGAGAAGTGGCGCAGATGTTTCGAGACAGTGACTGTTTAACGAAAAGACGCATAATTTTCGAACGCCTCTTGAAAGGCCTGCGCCTCTTATTTGCAACTTTAGGGCGATGCCTTTGACGCTGAAATTTAGTATACCTCTTTCCACTTCATGTTCTCCTGATATATTGGCCAAAATCTGGCGAAAATTTTCAGAATGCAAAAAATTGGGCTTTGTATCAGGAAAACATGCCGTCGAAATAGATGGCACAATGTAACGTCTCCGGAGAGCAAATCAAAGAGGGATAAGTGGCGCAGATGTTTGGAGACAGTGACTCTTTAACGAAGAGACGCAGAATTTTCGATCGCCTCTTGAAAGGCCTGCGCCTCTGATTTGAAACTTTAAGGCGATGCCTTTGAAGCTGAAATTTAGTATACATCTTTCCACTTCATGTTCTCCTGATATATTGGCCAAAATCTGGCGAAAATTTTCAGAATCCACAAAATTGGGCTTTGTAACAGGAGATCATGCCGGCGAAAGAGATGGCACAAAGTAACGTCTCCGGAGAGCAAATCAAAGAGCGAGACGTGGCGCAGATGTTTCGAGATAGTGACTGTTTAACGAAGGGACGCAGAATTTTTTAACGCCTCTTGAAAGGCCTGCGCCTCTTATTTGCAACTTTAAGGCGATGCCTTTGAAGCTGAAATTTAGTATACCTCTTTCCACTTTATGTTCTCCTGATATATTGGGCAAAATCTGGCGAAAATTTTCAGAATCCACAAAATTGGGCTTTGTAACAGGAGAACATGCAGTCGAAACAGATGGCACAAAGTAACGACTCCGGAGAGCAAATCAAAGAGCGAGAAGTGGCGCAGATGTTTCGAGACAGTGACTGTATAACGAAGAGACGCAGAATTTTCGATCGCCTCTTGAAAGGCCTGCGTCTCTTATTTGCAACTTTAAGGCGATGCCTTTGAAGCTGAAATTTAGTATACCTCTTTCCACTTCATGTTCTCCTGATATATTGGCCAAAATCTGGCGAAAATTTTCAGAATGCAAAAAATTGGGCTTTGTATCAGGAAAACATGCCGTCGAAATAGATGGCACAATGTAACGTCTCCGGAGAGCAAATCAAAGAGGGATAAGTGGCGCAGATGTTTGGAGACTGTGACTCTTTAACGAAGAGACGCAGAATTTTCGATCGCCTCTTGAAAGGCCTGCGCCTCTGATTTGAAACTTTAAGGCGATGCCTATGAAGCTGAAATTTAGTATACCTCTTTCCACTTCATGTTCTCCTGATATATTGGCCAAAATCTGGCAAAAATTTTCAGAATGCAAAAAATTGGGCTTTGTATCAGGAAAACATGCCGTCGAAATAGATGGCACATAGTAACGACTCCGGAGACCAAATCAAAGAGCGATAAGTGGCGCAGATGTTTGGAGACAGTGACTCTTTAACGAAGAGGCGCAGAATATTCGAACGTCTCTTGAAAGGCCTGCGCCTCTGATTTGAATCTTTAAGGCGATGCCTTTGAAGCTGAAATTTAGTATACCTCTTTCCACTTCATGTTCTCCTGATATATTGGCCAAAATCTGGCGAAAATTTTCAGAATCCACAAAATTGGGCTTTGTAATAGGAGATCATGCCGGCGAAAGAGATGGCACAAAGTAACGTCTCCGGAGAGCAAATCAAAGAGCGAGACGTGGCGCAGATGTTTCGAGATAGTGACTGTTTAACGAAGGGACGCAGAATTTTTTAACGCCTCTTGAAAGGCCTGCGCCTCTTATTTGCAACTTTAAGGCGATGCCTTTGAAGCTGAAATTTAGTATACTTCTTTCCACTTTATGTTCTCCTGATATATTGGGCAAAATCTGGCGAAAATTTTCAGAATCCACAAAATTGGGCTTTGTAACAGGAGAACATGCAGTCGAAACAGATGGCACAAAGTAACGACTCCGGAGAGCAAATCAAAGAGCGAGAAGTGGCGCAGATGTTTCGAGACAGTGACTGTATAACGAAGAGACGCAGAATTTTCGATCGCCTCTTGAAAGGCCTGCGTCTCTTATTTGCATCTTTAAGGCGATGCCTTTGAAGCTGAAATTTAGTATACCTCTTTCCACTTCATGTTCTCCTGATATATTGGCCAAAATCTGGCGAAAATTTTCAGAATGCACAAAAATGGGCTTTGCAACAGGAGAACATGCCGTCGACAGAGATGGCTCAAAGTAACTTCTCCGGAGAGTACATCAAAGAGCGAGAAGTGGCGCAGATGTTTGGAGATAGTGACTGTTTAACGAAGGGACGCAGAATTTTCGAACGCCTCTTGAAAGGCCTGCGCCTCTGATTTGAAACTTTAAGGCGATGCCTTTGAAGCTGAAATTTAGTATACCTCTTTCCACTTTATGTTCTCCTGATATATTGGCCAAAATCTGGCGAAAATTTTCAGAATGCTAAAAATTGGGCTTTGTATTAGGAAAACATGCCGTCGAAATAGATGGCACAATGTAACGTCTCCGGAGAGCAAACCAAAGAGCGATAAGTGGCGCAGATGTTTGGAGACAGTGACTCATTAACGAAGAGACGCAGAATTTTTTAGCGCCTCTTGAAAGGCCTGCGCCTCTTATTTGCAACTTTAAGGCGATGCCTTTGAAGCTGAAATTTAGCATACCTCTTTCCACTTCATGTTCTCCTGATATATTGGCCACAATCTGGTGAAAATTTTCAGAATGCACAAAATTGGGCTTTGTAACAGGAGAACATGCAGTCGAAACAGATGGCACAAAGTAACGTCTCCGGAGAGCAATTCAAAGAGCGAGAAGTGGCGCAGATGTTTCGAGACAGTGACTGTTTAACGAAGAGACGCAGATTTTTCGAACCCCTCTTGAAAGGCCTGCGCCTCTGATTTGAAACTTTGAGGCGATGCTTTGAAGCTGAAATTTAGTGTACCTCTTTCCACTTCATGTTCTCCTGATATATTCGCCAAAATCTGGCGAAAATTCACAGAATCCACAAAATTGGGCTTTGTAACAGGAGAACATGCCGTCGACAGAAATGGCACAAAGCAACGTCTCCGGAGAGCAAATCAAAGAGCGAGAAGTGGCGCAGATGATTCGAGATAGTGACTGTTTAACGAAGAGACGCAGAATTTTCGAACGCCTCTTGAAAGACCTGCGCCTCTGATTTGAAACATTAAGGCGATGCCTTTGAAGCTGAAATTTAGTATACCTCTTTCCACTTTATGTTCTCCTGATATATTGGGCAAAATCTGGCGAAAATTTTCAGAATCCACAAAATTGGGCTTTGTAACAGGAGAACATGCAGTCGAAACAGATGGCACAAAGTAACGACTCCGGAGAGCAAATCAAAGAGCGAGAAGTGGCGCAGATGTTTCGAGACAGTGACTGTTTAACGAAAAGACGCATAATTTTCGAACGCCTCTTGAAAGGCCTGCGCCTCTTATTTGCAACTTTAGGGCGATGCCTTTGACGCTGAAATTTAGTATACCTCTTTCCACTTCATGTTCTCCTGATATATTGGCCAAAATCTGGCGAAAATTTTCAGAATGCCAAAAATTGGGCTTTGTATCAGGAAAACATGCCGTCGAAATAGATGGCACAATGTAACGTCTCCGGAGAGCAAATCAAAGAGGGATAAGTGGCGCAGATGTTTGGAGACAGTGACTCTTTAACGAAGAGACGCAGAATTTTCGATCGCCTCTTGAAAGGCCTGCGCCTCTGATTTGAAACTTTAAGGCGATGCCTTTGAAGCTGAAATTTAGTATACCTCTTTCCACTTCATGTTCTCCTGATATATTGGCCTAAATCTGGCAAAAATTTTCAGAATGCACAAAAATGGGCTTTGTAACAGGAGATCATGCCGTCGAAAGAGAGGGCACAAAGTAACGTCTCCGGAGAGTACATCAAAGAGCGAGAAGTGGCGCAGATGTTTCCAGACAGTGACTGTATAACGAAGAGACGCAGAATTTTCGATCGCCTCTTGAAAGGCCTGCGTCTCTTATTTGCAACTTTAAGGCGATGCCTTTGAAGCTGAAATTTAGTATACCTCTTTCCACTTCGTGTTCTCCTGATATATTGGCCAAAATCTGGGGAAAATTTTCAGAATGCACAAAATTGGGCTTTGTAACAGGAGATCATGCCGTCGAAAGAGAGGGCACAAAGTAACGTCTCCGGAGAGCAAATCAAAGAGCGAGAAGTGGCGCAGATGTTTCGAGACAGTTACTGTTTAACGAAGAGATGAAGAATATTCGAACGCCTCTTGAAAGGCCTGCGCCTCTGATTTGAATCTTTAAGGCGATGCCTTTGAAGCTGAAATTTAGTATACCTCTTTCCACTTCATGTTCTCCTGATATATTGGCCAAAATCTGGTGAAAATTTTCAGAATGCACAAAATTGGGCTTTGTAACAGGAGATCATGCCGTCGACAGAGATGGCACCAAGTAACGTCTCCGGAGAGCAAATCAAAGAGCGATAAGTGGCGCAGATGTTTGGAGACAGTGACTCATTAACGAAGAGACACAGAATATTGGAACGCCTCTTGAAAGGCCTGCGCCTCTTATTTGCAACTTTAAGGCGATGCCTTTGAAGCTGAAATTTAGTATACCTCTTTCCACTTCGTGTTCTCCTGATATATTGGCCAAAATCTGGGGAAAATTTTCAGAATGCACAAAATTGGGCTTTGTAACAGGAGATCATGCCGTCGAAAGAGAGGGCACAAAGTAACGTCTCCGGAGAGCAAATCAAAGAGCGAGAAGTGGCGCAGATGTTTCGAGACAGTTACTGTTTAACGAAGAGATGAGGAATATTCGAACGCCTCTTGAAAGGCCTGCGCCTCTGATTTGAATCTTTAAGGCGATGCCTTTGAAGCTGAAATTTAGTATACCTCTTTCCACTTCATGTTCTCCTGATATATTGGCCAAAATCTGGTGAAAATTTTCAGAATGCACAAAATTGGGCTTTGTAACAGGAGATCATGCCGTCGACAGAGATGGCACCAAGTAACGTCTCCGGAGAGCAAATCAAAGAGCGAGAAGTGGCGCAGATGTTTCGAGACAGTGACTGTTTAACGAAGAGACGCAGAATTTTCGAACGCCTCTTGAAAGGCCTGCGCCTCTGATTTGAAACTTTAAGGCGATGCCTTTAAAGATGAAATTTAGTGTACCTCTTACCACTTCATGTACTCCTGATATATTGGCCACAATCTGGCGAAAATTTTCAGAATGCACAAAATTGGGCTTTGTAACAGGAGAACATGCCGTCGAAACAGATGGCACAAAGTAACGTCTCCGGAGAGCAAATCAAAGAGCGAGAAGTGGCACAGATGTTTCGAGACAGTGACTGTTTAACGAAGAGACGCAGAATTTTCGAACGCCTCTTGAAAGGCCTGCGCCTCTTATTTGCAACTTTAAGGCGATGCCTTTGAAGCTGAAATTTAGTATACCTCTTTCCACTTTATGTTCTCCTGATATATTGTTCAAAATCTGGCGAAAATTTTCAGGATGCGCAAAAATGGGCTTTGCAACAGGAGAACATGCAGTCGACAGAGATGGCACAACGTAACGTCTCCGGAGAGCAAATCAAAGAACGATAAGTGGCGCAGATGTTTGGAGACAGTGACTCTTTAACGAAGAGACGCAGAATATTCGAACGCCTCTTGAAAGGCCTGCGCCTCTTATTTGCAACTTTAAGGCGAAGCTTTTGAAGCTGAAATTTAGTATACCTCTTTCCACTTCGTGTTCTCCTGATATATTGGCCAAAATCTGGCGAAAATTTTCAGAATGCAAAAAATTGGGCTTTGTATCAGGAAAACATGCCGTCGAAACAGATGGCACAATGTAACGTCTCCGGAGAGCAAATCAAAGAGCGATAAGTGGCGCTGATGTTTCGAGACAGTGGCTGTTTAACAAAGAGGCGCAGAATTTTCGAACGCATCTTGAAAGGCCTGCGCCTCTTATTTGCAACTTTAAGGCGATGCCTTTGAAGCTGAAATTTAGTATACCTCCTTCCACTTCATGTTCTCCTGATATATTGGCCACAATCTGGCGAAAATTTTCAGAATCCACAAAATTGGGCTTTGAAGCAGGAGAACATGCCGTCGACAGAGATGGCACAAAGTAACGTCTCCGGAGAGCAAATCAAAGAGCGAGAAGTGGCGCAGATGTTTCGAGATAGTGACTGTTTAACGAAGAGACGCAGAATTTTCGAACGCCTCTTGAAAGGCCTGCGCCTCTTATTTGCAACTTTAAGGCGATGCCTTTGAAGCTGAAATTTAGTATACCACTTTCCACTTCATGTTCTCCTGATATATTGGCCAAAATCTGGTGAAAATTTTCAGAATCCACAAAATTGGGCTTTGTAACAGGAGATCATGCCGTCGACAGAGATGGCACAAAGTAACGTCTCCGGAGAGCAAATCAAAGAGCGAGAAGTGGCGCAGATGTTTCGAGACAGTGACTGTTTAACGAAGAGACGCAGAATTTTCGAACGCCTCTTGAAAGGCCTGCGCCTCTTATTTGCAACTTTAAGGCGATGCCTTTGAAGCTGAAATTTAGTATACCTCTTTCCACTTTATGTTCTCCTGATATATTGTTCAAAATCTGGCGAAAATTTTCAGAATGCACAAAAATGGGCTTTGCAATAGGAGAACATGCAGTCGACAGAGATGGCACAACGTAACGTCTCCGGAGAGCAAATCAAAGAACGATAAGTGGCGCAGATGTTTGGAGACAGTGACTCTTTAACGAAGAGACGCAGAATATTCGAACGCCTCTTGAAAGGCCTGCGCCTCTTATTTGCAACTTTAAGGCGAAGCTTTTGAAGCTGAAATTTAGAATACCTCTTTCCACTTCGTGTTCTCCTGATATATTGGCCAAAATCTGGCGAAAATTTTCAGAATGCAAAAAATTGGGCTTTGTATCAGGAAAACATGCCGTCGAAACAGATGGCACAATGTAACGTCTCCGGAGAGCAAATCAAAGAGCGACAAGTGGCGCTGATGTTTCGAGACAGTGGCTGTTTAACAAAGAGGCGCAGAATTTTCGAACGCATCTTGAAAGGCCTGCGCCTCTTATTTGCAACTTTAAGGCGATGCCTTTGAAGCTGAAATTTAGTATACCTCTTTCCACTTCATGTTCTCCTGATATATTGGCCACAATCTGGCGAAAATTTTCAGAATCCACAAAATTGGGCTTTGAAGCAGGAGAACATGCCGTCGAAAGAGATGGCACAAAGTAACGGCTCCGGAGAGCAAATCAAAGAGCGAGAAGTGGCGCAGATGTTTCCAGACAGTGACTGTTTAACGAAGAGACGCAGAATTTTCGAACGCCTCTTGAAAGGCCTGCGCCTCTGATTTGAAACTTCAAGGCGATGCCTTTGAAGCTGAAATTTAGTATACCTATTTCCACTTCATGTTCTCCTGATATATTGGCCAAAATCTGGCGAAAATTTTCAGAATGCACAAAAATGGGCTTTGCAACAGGAGAACATGCCGGCGAAAGAGATGGCACAAAGTAACGTCTCCGGAGAGCAAATCAAAGAGCGAGACGTGGCGCAGATGTTTCGAGATAGTGACTGTTTAACGAAGGGACGCAGAATTTTTTAACGCCTCTTGAAAGGCCTGCGCCTCTTATTGGCAACTTTAAGGCGATGCCTTTGAAGCTGAAATTTAGTATACCTCTTTCCACTTCATGTTCTCCTGATATATTGGCCACAATCTGGTGAAAATTTTCAGAATCCACAAAATTGGGCTTTGTAACAGGAGAACATGCAGTCGAAACAGATGGCACAAAGTAACGTCTCCGGAGAGCAAATCAAAGAGCGAGATGTGGCGCAGATGTTTCGAGACAGTGACTGTTTAACGAAGAGACGCAGAATTTTCGAATGCCTCTTGAAAGGCCTGCGCCTCTCATTTGAAACTTTAAGGCGATGTCTTTAAAGCTGAAATTTAGTGTACCTCTTTCCACTTTATGTTCTCCTGATATATTGGGCAAAATCTGGCGAAAATTTTCAGAATCCACAAAATTGGGCTTTGTAACAGGAGAACATGCAGTCGAAACAGATGGCACAAAGTAACGTCTCCGGAGAGCAATTCAAAGAGCGAGAAGTGGCGCAGATGTTTCGAGACAGTGACTGTTTAACGAAGAGACGCAGAATTTTCGAACGCCTCTTGAAAGGCCTGCGCCTCTTATTTGCGACTTTAAGGCGATGCCTTTGAAGCTGAAATTTAGTATACCTCTTTCCACTTTATGTTCTCCTGATATATTGGGCAAAATCTGGCGAAAATTCACAGAATTCACAAAATAGGGCTTTGTAACAGGAGAACATGCCGTCGAAAGAGATGGCACAAAGTAACGTCTCCGGAGAGCAAATCAAAGAGCGAGAAGTGGCACAGATGTTTCGAGAAAGGGAGTGTTTAAAGAAGAGACGCAGAATTTTCGAACGCCTCTTGAAAGGCCTGCGCCTCTGATTTGAAACTTTATTGCGATGCCTTTGAAGCTGAAAGTTAGTATACCTCTTTCCACTTCATGTTCTCCTGATATATTGGCCACAATCTGGCGAAAATTTTCAGAATGCACAAAATTGGGCTTTGTAACAGGAGAACATGCCGTCGAAAGAGATGGCACAAAGTAACGACTCCGGAGAGCAAATCAAAGAGCGAGAAGTGGCGCAGATGTTTCGAGACAGTGACTGTTTAACGAAGAGACGCAGAATTTTCGAACGCCTCTTGAAAGGCCTGCGCCTTTATTTGCGACTTTAAGGCGATGCCTTTGAAGCTGAAATTTAGTATACCTCTTTCCACTTCATGTTCTCCTGATATATTGGCCAAAATCTGGCGAAAATTCACAGAATTCACAAAATTGGGCTTTGAAGCAGGATAACATGCCGTCGAAAGAGATGGCACAAAGTAACGGGTCCGGAGAGCAAATCAAAGAGCGAGAAGTGGCGCAGATGTTTCGAGACAGTGACTGTTTAACGAAGAGACGCAGAATTTTCGAACGCCTCTTGAAAGGCCTGCGCCTCTGATTTGAAACTTTAAGGCGATGCCTTTAAAGCTGAAATTTAGTGTACCTCTTACCACTTCATGTTCTCCTGATATATTGGCCACAATCTGGCGAAAATTTTCAGAATGCACAAAATTGGGCTTTGTAACAGGAGAACATGCCGTCGAAACAGATGGCACAAAGTAACGTCTCCGGAGAGCAAATCAAAGAGCGAGAAGTGGCACAGATGTTTCGAGACAGGGACTGTTTAAAGAAGAGAGGCAGAATTTTCGAACGCCTCTTGAAAGGCCTGCGCCTCTGATTTGAAACTTTAAGGCGATGCCTTTGAAGCTGAAATTTAGTATACCTATTTCCACTTCATGTTCTCCTGATATATTGGCCACAATCTGGCGAAAATTTTCAGAATCCACAAAATTGGGCTTTGAAGCAGGAGAACATGCCGTCGAAAGAGATGGCACAAAGTAACGACTCCGGAGAGCAAATCAAAGAGCGAGAAGTGGCGCAGATGTATCGAGACAGTGACTGTTTAACGAAGAGACGCAGAATTTTCGAACACCTCTTGAAAGACCTGCGCCTCTGATTTGAAACTTTACGGCGATGCCTTTGAAGCTGAAATTTAGTATACCTCTTTCCACTTTATGTTCTCCTGATATATTGGGCAAAATCTGGCGAAAATTTTCAGAATCCACAAAATTGGGCTTTGTAACAGGAGACCATGCCGTCGAAAGAGATGGCACAAAGAAACGTCACCGGAGAGCAATTCAAAGAGCGAGAAGTGGCGCAGATGTTTCGAGACAGTGACTGTTTAACGAAGAGACGCAGAATTTTCGAACGCCTCTTGAAAGGCCTGCGCCTCTGATTTGAAACTTTAAGGCGATGCTTTGAAGCTGAAATGTAGTATACCTATTTCCACTTCATGTTCTCCTGATATATTGGCCAAAATCTGGCGAAAATTCACAGAATCCACAAGATTGGGCTTTGTAACAGGAGAACATGCCGTCGAAAGAGATGGCACAAAGTAACGTCTCCGGAGAGCAAATCAAAGAGCGAGAAGTGGCGCAGATGTTTCGAGACAGAGACTGTTTAACAAAGAGGCGGAGAATTTTCGAATGCCTCTTGAAAGGCCTGCGCCTCTGATTTGAAACTTTAAGGCGATGCCTTTGAAGCTGAAATTTAGTATACCTCTTTCCACTTTATGTTCTCCTGATATATTGGGCAAAATCTGGCGAAAATTTTCAGAATCCACAAAATTGGGCTTTGTAACAGGAGAACATGCCGTCGAAAGAGATGGCACAAAGAAACGTCACCGGAGAGCAATTCAAAGAGCGAGAAGTGGCGCAGATGTTTCGAGACAGTGACTGTTTAACGAAGAGACGCAGAATTTTCGAACGGCTCTTGAAAGGCCTGCGCCTCTGATTTGAAACTTTAAGGCGATGCTTTGAAGCTGAAATTTAGTATACCTATTTCCACTTCATGTTCTCCTGATATATTGGCCAAAATCTGGCGAAAATTCACAGAATCCACAAGATTGGGCTTTGTAACAGGAGAACATGCCGTCGAAAGAGATGGCACAAAGTAAGGTCTCCGGAGAGCAAATCAAAGAGCGAGAAGTGGCGCAGAGGTTTCGAGACAGGGACTGTTTAACGAAGAGACGCAGAATTTTCGAACGCCTCTTGAAAGGCCTGCGCCTCTGATTTGAAACTTTAAGGCGATGCTTTGAAGCTGAAATTTAGTATACCTATTTCCACTTCATGTTCTCCTGATATATTGGCCAAAATCTGGCGAAAATTCACAGAATCCACAAGATTGGGCTTTGTAACAGGAGAACATGCCGTCGAAAGAGATGGCACAAAGTAACGTCTCCGGAGAGCAAATCAAAGAGCGAGAAGTGGCGCAGATGTTTCGAGACAGAGACTGTTTAACAAAGAGGCGGAGAATTTTCGAATGCCTCTTGAAAGGCCTGCGCCTCTGATTTGAAACTTTAAGGCGATGCCTTTGAAGCTGAAATTTAGTATACCTCTTTCCACTTTATGTTCTCCTGATATATTGGGCAAAATCTGGCGAAAATTTTCAGAATCCACAAAATTGGGCTTTGTAACAGGAGAACATGCCGTCGAAAGAGATGGCACAAAGAAACGTCACCGGAGAGCAAATCAAAGAGCGAGAAGTGGCGCAGATGTTTCGAGACAGTGACTGTTTAACGAAGAGACGCAGAATTTTCGAACGCCTCTTGAAAGGCCTGCGCCTCTGATTTGAAACTTTAAGGCGATGCCTTTAAAGCTGAAATTTAGTGTACCTCTTTCCACTTCATGTTCTCCTGATATATTGGCCACAATCTGGCGAAAATTTTCAGAATGCACAAAATTGGGCTTTGAAGCAGGAGAACATGCCGTCGAAAGAGATGGCACAAAGTAACGACTCCGGAGAGCAAATCAAAGAGCGAGAAGTGGCGCAGATGTATCGAGACAGTGACTGTTTAACGAAGAGACGCAGAATTTTCGAACACCTCTTGAAAGACCTGCGCCTCTGATTTGAAACTTTACGGCGATGCCTTTGAAGCTGAAATTTAGTATACCTCTTTCCACTTTATGTTCTCCTGATATATTGGGCAAAATCTGGCGAAAATTTTCAGAATCCACAAAATTGGGCTTTGTAACAGGAGACCATGCCGTCGAAAGAGATGGCACAAAGAAACGTCACCGGAGAGCAATTCAAAGAGCGAGAAGTGGCGCAGATGTTTCGAGACAGTGACTGTTTAACGAAGAGACGCAGAATTTTCGAACGCCTCTTGAAAGGCCTGCGCCTCTGATTTGAAACTTTAAGGCGATGCTTTGAAGCTGAAATTTAGTATACCTATTTCCACTTCATGTTCTCCTGATATATTGGCCAAAATCTGGCGAAAATTCACAGAATCCACAAGATTGGGCTTTGTAACAGGAGAACATGCCGTCGAAAGAGATGGCACAAAGTAACGTCTCCGGAGAGCAAATCAAAGAGCGAGAAGTGGCGCAGATGTTTCGAGACAGAGACTGTTTAACAAAGAGGCGGAGAATTTTCGAATGCCTCTTGAAAGGCCTGCGCCTCTGATTTGAAACTTTAAGGCGATGCCTTTGAAGCTGAAATTTAGTATACCTCTTTCCACTTTATGTTCTCCTGATATATTGGGCAAAATCTGGCGAAAATTTTCAGAATCCACAAAATTGGGCTTTGTAACAGGAGAACATGCCGTCGAAAGAGATGGCACAAAGAAACGTCACCGGAGAGCAATTCAAAGAGCGAGAAGTGGCGCAGATGTTTCGAGACAGTGACTGTTTAACGAAGAGACGCAGAATTTTCGAACGGCTCTTGAAAGGCCTGCGCCTCTGATTTGAAACTTTAAGGCGATGCTTTGAAGCTGAAATTTAGTATACCTATTTCCACTTCATGTTCTCCTGATATATTGGCCAAAATCTGGCGAAAATTTTCAGAATTCACAAAATTTGGCTTTGTAACAGGAGAACATGCCGTCGAAAGAGATGGCACAATGTAACGACTTCGGAGAGCAAATCAAAGAGCGAGAAGTGGCGCAGATGTTTCGAGACAGTGACTGTTTAACGAAGAGACGCAGAATTTTCGAACGCCGCTTGAAAGGCCTGCGCCTCTGATTTGAAACTTTAAGGCGATGCTTTGAAGCTGAAATTTAGTATACCTATTTCCACTTCATGTTCACCTGATATATTGGCCAAAATCTGGCGAAAATTCACAGAATTCACAAAATTGGGCTTTGAAGCAGGAGAACATGCCGTCGAAAGAGATGGCACAAAGTAACGGCTCCGGAGAGCAAATCAAAGAGCGAGAAGTGGCGCAGATGTTTCGAGACAGTGACTGTTTAACGAAGAGACGCAGAATTTTCGAACGCCTCTTGAAAGGCCTGCGCCTCTGATTTGAAACTTTAAGGCGATGCCTTTAAAGCTGAAATTTAGTGTACCTCTTTCCACTTTATGTTCTCCTGATATATTGGGCAAAATCTGGCGAAAATTTTCAGAATCCACAAAATTGGGCTTTGTAACAGGAGAACATGCCGTCGAAAGAGATGGCACAAAGAAACGTCACCGGAGAGCAATTCAAAGAGCGAGAAGTGGCGCAGATGTTTCGAGACAGTGACTGTTTAACGAAGAGACGCAGAATTTTCGAACGGCTCTTGAAAGGCCTGCGCCTCTGATTTGAAACTTTAAGGCGATGCCTTTAAAGCTGAAATTTAGTGTACCTCTTACCACTTCATGTTCTCCTGATATATTGGCCACAATCTGGCGAAAATTTTCAGAATGCACAAAATTGGGCTTTGTAACAGGAGAACATGCCGTCGAAACAGATGGCACAAAGTAACGTCTCCGGAGAGCAAATCAAAGAGCGAGAAGTGGCACAGATGTTTCGAGACAGGGACTGTTTAAAGAAGAGAGGCAGAATTTTCGAACGCCTCTTGAAAGGCCTGCGCCTCTGATTTGAAACTTTAAGGCGATGCCTTTAAAGCTGAAATTTAGTGTACCTCTTACCACTTCATGTTCTCCTGATATATTGGCCACAATCTGGCGAAAATTTTCAGAATGCACAAAATTGGGCTTTGTAACAGGAGAACATGCCGTCGAAACAGATGGCACAAAGTAACGTCTCCGGAGAGCAAATCAAAGAGCGAGAAGTGGCACAGATGTTTCGAGACAGGGACTGTTTAAAGAAGAGAGGCAGAATTTTCGAACGCCTCTTGAAAGGCCTGCGCCTCTGATTTGAAACTTTAAGGCGATGCCTTTGAAGCTGAAATTTAGTATACCTATTTCCACTTCATGTTCTCCTGATATATTGGCCACAATCTGGCGAAAATTTTCAGAATCCACAAAATTGGGCTTTGAAGCAGGAGAACATGCCGTCGAAAGAGATGGCACAAAGTAACGACTCCGGAGAGCAAATCAAAGAGCGAGAAGTGGCGCAGATGTATCGAGACAGTGACTGTTTAACGAAGAGACGCAGAATTTTCGAACACCTCTTGAAAGACCTGCGCCTCTGATTTGAAACTTTACGGCGATGCCTTTGAAGCTGAAATTTAGTATACCTCTTTCCACTTTATGTTCTCCTGATATATTGGGCAAAATCTGGCGAAAATTTTCAGAATCCACAAAATTGGGCTTTGTAACAGGAGACCATGCCGTCGAAAGAGATGGCACAAAGAAACGTCACCGGAGAGCAATTCAAAGAGCGAGAAGTGGCGCAGATGTTTCGAGACAGTGACTGTTTAACGAAGAGACGCAGAATTTTCGAACGCCTCTTGAAAGGCCTGCGCCTCTGATTTGAAACTTTAAGGCGATGCTTTGAAGCTGAAATTTAGTATACCTATTTCCACTTCATGTTCTCCTGATATATTGGCCAAAATCTGGCGAAAATTCACAGAATCCACAAGATTGGGCTTTGTAACAGGAGAACATGCCGTCGAAAGAGATGGCACAAAGTAACGTCTCCGGAGAGCAAATCAAAGAGCGAGAAGTGGCGCAGATGTTTCGAGACAGAGACTGTTTAACAAAGAGGCGGAGAATTTTCGAATGCCTCTTGAAAGGCCTGCGCCTCTGATTTGAAACTTTAAGGCGATGCCTTTGAAGCTGAAATTTAGTATACCTCTTTCCACTTTATGTTCTCCTGATATATTGGGCAAAATCTGGCGAAAATTTTCAGAATCCACAAAATTGGGCTTTGTAACAGGAGAACATGCCGTCGAAAGAGATGGCACAAAGAAACGTCACCGGAGAGCAATTCAAAGAGCGAGAAGTGGCGCAGATGTTTCGAGACAGAGACTGTTTAACAAAGAGGCGGAGAATTTTCGAATGCCTCTTGAAAGGCCTGCGCCTCTGATTTGAAACTTTAAGGCGATGCCTTTGAAGCTGAAATTTAGTATACCTCTTTCCACTTTATGTTCTCCTGATATATTGGGCAAAATCTGGCGAAAATTTTCAGAATCCACAAAATTGGGCTTTGTAACAGGAGAACATGCCGTCGAAAGAGATGGCACAAAGAAACGTCACCGGAGAGCAATTCAAAGAGCGAGAAGTGGCGCAGATGTTTCGAGACAGTGACTGTTTAACGAAGAGACGCAGAATTTTCGAACGGCTCTTGAAAGGCCTGCGCCTCTGATTTGAAACTTTAAGGCGATGCCTTTAAAGCTGAAATTTAGTGTACCCCTTACCACTTCATGTTCTCCTGATATATTGGCCACAATCTGGCGAAAATTTTCAGAATGCACAAAATTGGGCTTTGTAACAGGAGAACATGCCGTCGAAACAGATGGCACAAAGTAACGTCTCCGGAGAGCAAATCAAAGAGCGAGAAGTGGCACAGATGTTTCGAGACAGGGACTGTTTAAAGAAGAGAGGCAGAATTTTCGAACGCCTCTTGAAAGGCCTGCGCCTCTGATTTGAAACTTTAAGGCGATGCCTTTAAAGCTGAAATTTAGTGTACCTCTTACCACTTCATGTTCTCCTGATATATTGGCCACAATCTGGCGAAAATTTTCAGAATGCACAAAATTGGGCTTTGTAACAGGAGAACATGCCGTCGAAACAGATGGCACAAAGTAACGTCTCCGGAGAGCAAATCAAAGAGCGAGAAGTGGCACAGATGTTTCGAGACAGGGACTGTTTAAAGAAGAGAGGCAGAATTTTCGAACGCCTCTTGAAAGGCCTGCGCCTCTGATTTGAAACTTTAAGGCGATGCCTTTGAAGCTGAAATTTAGTATACCTATTTCCACTTCATGTTCTCCTGATATATTGGCCACAATCTGGCGAAAATTTTCAGAATCCACAAAATTGGGCTTTGAAGCAGGAGAACATGCCGTCGAAAGAGATGGCACAAAGTAACGACTCCGGAGAGCAAATCAAAGAGCGAGAAGTGGCGCAGATGTATCGAGACAGTGACTGTTTAACGAAGAGACGCAGAATTTTCGAACACCTCTTGAAAGACCTGCGCCTCTGATTTGAAACTTTACGGCGATGCCTTTGAAGCTGAAATTTAGTATACCTCTTTCCACTTTATGTTCTCCTGATATATTGGGCAAAATCTGGCGAAAATTTTCAGAATCCACAAAATTGGGCTTTGTAACAGGAGACCATGCCGTCGAAAGAGATGGCACAAAGAAACGTCACCGGAGAGCAATTCAAAGAGCGAGAAGTGGCGCAGATGTTTCGAGACAGTGACTGTTTAACGAAGAGACGCAGAATTTTCGAACGCCTCTTGAAAGGCCTGCGCCTCTGATTTGAAACTTTAAGGCGATGCTTTGAAGCTGAAATTTAGTATACCTATTTCCACTTCATGTTCTCCTGATATATTGGCCAAAATCTGGCGAAAATTCACAGAATCCACAAGATTGGGCTTTGTAACAGGAGAACATGCCGTCGAAAGAGATGGCACAAAGTAACGTCTCCGGAGAGCAAATCAAAGAGCGAGAAGTGGCGCAGATGTTTCGAGACAGAGACTGTTTAACAAAGAGGCGGAGAATTTTCGAATGCCTCTTGAAAGGCCTGCGCCTCTGATTTGAAACTTTAAGGCGATGCCTTTGAAGCTGAAATTTAGTATACCTCTTTCCACTTTATGTTCTCCTGATATATTGGGCAAAATCTGGCGAAAATTTTCAGAATCCACAAAATTGGGCTTTGTAACAGGAGAACATGCCGTCGAAAGAGATGGCACAAAGAAACGTCACCGGAGAGCAATTCAAAGAGCGAGAAGTGGCGCAGATGTTTCGAGACAGTGACTGTTTAACGAAGAGACGCAGAATTTTCGAACGGCTCTTGAAAGGCCTGCGCCTCTGATTTGAAACTTTAAGGCGATGCTTTGAAGCTGAAATTTAGTATACCTATTTCCACTTCATGTTCTCCTGATATATTGGCCAAAATCTGGCGAAAATTTTCAGAATTCACAAAATTTGGCTTTGTAACAGGAGAACATGCCGTCGAAAGAGATGGCACAATGTAACGACTTCGGAGAGCAAATCAAAGAGCGAGAAGTGGCGCAGATGTTTCGAGACAGTGACTGTTTAACGAAGAGACGCAGAATTTTCGAACGCCGCTTGAAAGGCCTGCGCCTCTGATTTGAAACTTTAAGGCGATGCTTTGAAGCTGAAATTTAGTATACCTATTTCCACTTCATGTTCACCTGATATATTGGCCAAAATCTGGCGAAAATTCACAGAATTCACAAAATTGGGCTTTGAAGCAGGAGAACATGCCGTCGAAAGAGATGGCACAAAGTAACGGCTCCGGAGAGCAAATCAAAGAGCGAGAAGTGGCGCAGATGTTTCGAGACAGTGACTGTTTAACGAAGAGACGCAGAATTTTCGAACGCCTCTTGAAAGGCCTGCGCCTCTGATTTGAAACTTTAAGGCGATGCCTTTAAAGCTCAAATTTAGTGTACCTCTTTCCACTTCATGTTCTCCTGATATATTGGCCACAATCTGGCGAAAATTCACAGAATCCACAAGATTGGGCTTTGTAACAGGAGAACATGCCGTCGAAAGAGATGGCACAAAGTAACGTCTCCGGAGAGCAAATCAAAGAGCGAGAAGTGGCGCAGATGTTTCGAGACAGAGACTGTTTAACGAAGAGACGCAGAATTTTCGAACGCCTCTTGAAAGGCCTGCGCCTCTGATTTGAAACTTTAAGGCGATGCTTTGAAGCTGAAATTTAGTATACCTATTTCCACTTCATGTTCTCCTGATATATTGGCCAAAATCTGGCGAAAATTCACAGAATCCACAAGATTGGGCTTTGTAACAGGAGAACATGCCGTCGAAAGAGATGGCACAAAGTAACGTCTCCGGAGAGCAAATCAAAGAGCGAGAAGTGGCGCAGATGTTTCGAGACAGAGACTGTTTAACAAAGAGGCGGAGAATTTTCGAATGCCTCTTGAAAGGCCTGCGCCTCTGATTTGAAACTTTAAGGCGATGCCTTTGAAGCTGAAATTTAGTATACCTCTTTCCACTTTATGTTCTCCTGATATATTGGGCAAAATCTGGCGAAAATTTTCAGAATCCACAAAATTGGGCTTTGTAACAGGAGAACATGCCGTCGAAAGAGATGGCACAAAGAAACGTCACCGGAGAGCAATTCAAAGAGCGAGAAGTGGCGCAGATGTTTCGAGACAGTGACTGTTTAACGAAGAGACGCAGAATTTTCGAACGGCTCTTGAAAGGCCTGCGCCTCTGATTTGAAACTTTAAGGCGATGCTTTGAAGCTGAAATTTAGTATACCTATTTCCACTTCATGTTCTCCTGATATATTGGCCAAAATCTGGCGAAAATTTTCAGAATTCACAAAATTTGGCTTTGTAACAGGAGAACATGCCGTCGAAAGAGATGGCACAATGTAACGACTTCGGAGAGCAAATCAAAGAGCGAGAAGTGGCGCAGATGTTTCGAGACAGTGACTGTTTAACGAAGAGACGCAGAATTTTCGAACGCCGCTTGAAAGGCCTGCGCCTCTGATTTGAAACTTTAAGGCGATGCTTTGAAGCTGAAATTTAGTATACCTATTTCCACTTCATGTTCACCTGATATATTGGCCAAAATCTGGCGAAAATTCACAGAATTCACAAAATTGGGCTTTGAAGCAGGAGAACATGCCGTCGAAAGAGATGGCACAAAGTAACGGCTCCGGAGAGCAAATCAAAGAGCGAGAAGTGGCGCAGATGTTTCGAGACAGTGACTGTTTAACGAAGAGACGCAGAATTTTCGAACGCCTCTTGAAAGGCCTGCGCCTCTGATTTGAAACTTTAAGGCGATGCCTTTAAAGCTCAAATTTAGTGTACCTCTTTCCACTTCATGTTCTCCTGATATATTGGCCACAATCTGGCGAAAATTCACAGAATCCACAAGATTGGGCTTTGTAACAGGAGAACATGCCGTCGAAAGAGATGGCACAAAGTAACGTCTCCGGAGAGCAAATCAAAGAGCGAGAAGTGGCGCAGATGTTTCGAGACAGAGACTGTTTAACAAAGAGGCGGAGAATTTTCGAATGCCTCTTGAAAGGCCTGCGCCTCTGATTTGAAACTTTAAGGCGATGCCTTTGAAGCTGAAATTTAGTATACCTCTTTCCACTTTATGTTCTCCTGATATATTGGGCAAAATCTGGCGAAAATTTTCAGAATCCACAAAATTGGGCTTTGTAACAGGAGAACATGCCGTCGAAAGAGATGGCACAAAGAAACGTCACCGGAGAGCAAATCAAAGAGCGAGAAGTGGCGCAGATGTTTCGAGACAGTGACTGTTTAACGAAGAGACGCAGGATTTTCGAACGCCTCTTGAAAGGCCTGCGCCTCTGATTTGAAACTTTAAGGCGATGCCTTTAAAGCTGAAATTTAGTGTACCTCTTTCCACTTCATGTTCTCCTGATATATTGGCCACAATCTGGCGAAAATTTTCAGAATGCACAAAATTGGGCTTTGTAACAGGAGAACATGCCGTCGAAACAGATGGCACAAAGTAAGGTCTCCGGAGAGCAAATCAAAGAGCGAGAAGTGGCGCAGAGGTTTCGAGACAGGGACTGTTTAACGAAGAGACGCAGAATTTTCGAACGCCTCTTGAAAGGCCTGCGCCTCTGATTTGAAACTTTAAGGCGATGCTTTGAAGCTGAAATTTAGTATACCTATTTCCACTTCATGTTCTCCTGATATATTGGCCAAAATCTGGCGAAAATTCACAGAATTCACAAAATTGGGCTTTGAAGCAGGAGAACATGCCGTCGAAAGAGATGGCACAAAGTAACGGCTCCGGAGAGCAATTCAAAGAGCGAGAAGTGGCGCAGATGTTTCGAGACAGTGACTGTTTAACGAAGAGACGCAGATTTTTCGAACCCCTCTTGAAAGGCCTGCGCCTCTGATTTGATACTTTGAGGCGATGCTTTGAAGCTGAAATTTAGTGTACCTCTTTCCACTTCATGTTCTCCTGATATATTGGCCACAATCTGGCGAAAATTTTCAGAATGCACAAAATTGGGCTTTGTAACAGGAGAACATGCCGTCGAAAGAGATGGCACAAAGTAACGACTCCGGAGGCCAAATCAAAGAGCGATAAGTGGCGCAGATGTTTGGAGACAGTGACTCTTTAACGAAGAGACGCAGAATATTCGAACGCCTCTTGAAAGGCCTGCGCCTCTTATTTGCGACTTTAAGGCGATGCCTTTGAAGCTGAAATTTAGTATACCTCTTTCCACTTTATGTTCTCCTGATATATTGGGCAAAATCTGGCGAAAATTCACAGAATTCACAAAATTGGGCTTTGTAACAGGAGAACATGCCGTCGAAAGAGATGGCATAAAAGTAAGTTCTCCGGAGAGCAAATCAAAGAGCGAGAAGTGGCACAGATGTTTCGAGACAGGGACTGTTTAACGAAGAGACGCAGAATTTTCGAATGCCTCTTGAAAGTCCTGCGCCTCTGATTTGAAACTTTAAGGCGATGCTTTGAAGCTGAAATTTAGTATACCTCTTTCCACTTTATGTTCTCCTGATATATTGGGCAAAATCTGGCGAAAATTCACAGAATTCACAAAATTGGGCTTTGTAACAGGAGAACATGCCGTCGAAAGAGATGGCATAAAAGTAAGGTCTCCGGAGAGCAAATCAAAGAGCGAGAAGTGGCACAGATGTTTCGAGACAGGGACTGTTTAACGAAGAGACGCAGAATTTTCGAATGCCTCTTGAAAGTCCTGCGCCTCTGATTTGAAACTTTAAGGCGATGCTTTGAAGCTGAAATTTAGTATAACTCTTTCCACTTCATGTTCTCCTGATATATTGGCCAAAATCTGGCGAAAATTCACAGAATTCACAAAATTGGGCTTTGAAGCAGGAGAACATGCCGTCGAAAGAGATGGCACAAAGTAACGGCTCCGGAGAGCAAATCAAAGAGCGAGAAGTGGCGCAGATGTTTCGAGACAGTGACTGTTTAACGAAGAGACGCAGAATTTTCGAACGCCTCTTGAAAGGCCTGCGCCTCTGATTTGAAACTTTAAGGCGATGCCTTTAAAGATGAAATTTAGTGTACCTCTTACCACTTCATGTACTCCTGATATATTGGCCACAATCTGGCGAAAATTTTCAGAATGCACAAAATTGGGCTTTGTAACAGGAGAACATGCCGTCGAAACAGATGGCACAAAGTAACGTCTCCGGAGAGCAAATCAAAGAGCGAGAAGTGGCACAGATGTTTCGAGACAGGGACTGTTTAAAGAAGAGACGCAGAATTTTCGAACGCCTCTTGAAAGGCCTGCGCCTCTGATTTGAAACTTTAAGGCGATGCCTTTAAAGCTGAAATTTAGTGTACCTCTTACCACTTCATGTTCTCCTGATATATTGGCCACAATCTGGCGAAAATTTTCAGAATGCACAAAATTGGGCTTTGTAACAGGAGAACATGCCGTCGAAACAGATGGCACAAAGTAACGTCTCCGGAGAGCAAATCAAAGAGCGAGAAGTGGCACAGATGTTTCGAGACCGGGACTGTTTAAAGAAGAGAGGCAGAATTTTCGAACGCCTCTTGAAAGGCCTGCGCCTCTGATTTGAAACTTTAAGGCGATGCCTTTAAAGCTGAAATTTAGTGTACCTCTTACCACTTCATGTTCTCCTGATATATTGGCCAAAATCTGGCGAAAATTTTCAGAATGCACAAAATTGGGCTTTGTAACAGGAGAACATGCCGTCGAAACAGATGGCACAAAGTAACGTCTCCGCAGAGCAAATCAAAGAGCGAGAAGTGGCACAGATGTTTCGAGACAGGGACTGTTTAAAGAAGAGAGGCAGAATTTTCGAACGCCTCTTGAAAGGCCTGCGCCTCTGATTTGAAACTTTAAGGCGATGCCTTTGAAGCTGAAATTTAGTATACCTATTTCCACTTCATGTTCTCCTGATATATTGGCCACAATCTGGCGAAAATTTTCAGAATCCACAAAATTGGGCTTTGAAGCAGGAGAACATGCCGTCGAAAGAGATGGCACAAAGTAACGACTCCGGAGAGCAAATCAAAGAGCGAGAAGTGGCGCAGATGTATCGAGACAGTGACTGTTTAACGAAGAGACGCAGAATTTTCGAACACCTCTTGAAAGACCTGCGCCTCTGATTTGAAACTTTACGGCGATGCCTTTGAAGCTGAAATTTAGTATACCTCTTTCCACTTTATGTTCTCCTGATATATTGGGCAAAATCTGGCGAAAATTTTCAGAATCCACAAAATTGGGCTTTGTAACAGGAGACCATGCCGTCGAAAGAGATGGCACAAAGAAACGTCACCGGAGAGCAATTCAAAGAGCGAGAAGTGGCGCAGATGTTTCGAGACAGTGACTGTTTAACGAAGAGACGCAGAATTTTCGAACGCCTCTTGAAAGGCCTGCGCCTCTGATTTGAAACTTTAAGGCGATGCTTTGAAGCTGAAATTTAGTATACCTATTTCCACTTCATGTTCTCCTGATATATTGGCCAAAATCTGGCGAAAATTCACAGAATCCACAAGATTGGGCTTTGTAACAGGAGAACATGCCGTCGAAAGAGATGGCACAAAGTAACGTCTCCGGAGAGCAAATCAAAGAGCGAGAAGTGGCGCAGATGTTTCGAGACAGAGACTGTTTAACAAAGAGGCGGAGAATTTTCGAATGCCTCTTGAAAGGCCTGCGCCTCTGATTTGAAACTTTAAGGCGATGCCTTTGAAGCTGAAATTTAGTATACCTCTTTCCACTTTATGTTCTCCTGATATATTGGGCAAAATCTGGCGAAAATTTTCAGAATCCACAAAATTGGGCTTTGTAACAGGAGAACATGCCGTCGAAAGAGATGGCACAAAGAAACGTCACCGGAGAGCAATTCAAAGAGCGAGAAGTGGCGCAGATGTTTCGAGACAGTGACTGTTTAACGAAGAGACGCAGAATTTTCGAACGGCTCTTGAAAGGCCTGCGCCTCTGATTTGAAACTTTAAGGCGATGCCTTTAAAGCTGAAATTTAGTGTACCTCTTTCCACTTTATGTTCTCCTGATATATTGGGCAAAATCTGGCGAAAATTTTCAGAATCCACAAAATTGGGCTTTGTAACAGGAGAACATGCCGTCGAAAGAGATGGCACAAAGAAACGTCACCGGAGAGCAATTCAAAGAGCGAGAAGTGGCGCAGATGTTTCGAGACAGTGACTGTTTAACGAAGAGACGCAGAATTTTCGAACGGCTCTTGAAAGGCCTGCGCCTCTGATTTGAAACTTTAAGGCGATGCTTTGAAGCTGAAATTTAGTATACCTATTTCCACTTCATGTTCTCCTGATATATTGGCCAAAATCTGGCGAAAATTTTCAGAATTCACAAAATTTGGCTTTGTAACAGGAGAACATGCCGTCGAAAGAGATGGCACAATGTAACGACTTCGGAGAGCAAATCAAAGAGCGAGAAGTGGCGCAGATGTTTCGAGACAGTGACTGTTTAACGAAGAGACGCAGAATTTTCGAACGCCGCTTGAAAGGCCTGCGCCTCTGATTTGAAACTTTAAGGCGATGCTTTGAAGCTGAAATTTAGTATACCTATTTCCACTTCATGTTCACCTGATATATTGGCCAAAATCTGGCGAAAATTCACAGAATTCACAAAATTGGGCTTTGAAGCAGGAGAACATGCCGTCGAAAGAGATGGCACAAAGTAACGGCTCCGGAGAGCAAATCAAAGAGCGAGAAGTGGCGCAGATGTTTCGAGACAGTGACTGTTTAACGAAGAGACGCAGAATTTTCGAACGCCTCTTGAAAGGCCTGCGCCTCTGATTTGAAACTTTAAGGCGATGCCTTTAAAGCTGAAATTTAGTGTACCTCTTTCCACTTCATGTTCTCCTGATATATTGGCCACAATCTGGCGAAAATTTTCAGAATGCACAAAATTGGGCTTTGTAACAGGAGAACATGCCGTCGAAACAGATGGCACAAAGTAAGGTCTCCGGAGAGCAAATCAAAGAGCGAGAAGTGGCGCAGAGGTTTCGGGACAGGGACTGTTTAACGAAGAGACGCAGAATTTTCGAACGCCTCTTGAAAGGCCTGCGCCTCTGATTTGAAACTTTAAGGCGATGCTATGAAGCTGAAATTTAGTATACCTCTTTCCACTTTATGTTCTCCTGATATATTGGGCAAAATCTGGCGAAAATTTTCAGAATCCACAAAATTGGGCTTTGTAACAGGAGAACATGCAGTCGAAACAGATGGCACAAAGTAACGTCTCCGGAGAGCAATTCAAAGAGCGAGAAGTGGCGCAGATGTTTCGAGACAGTGACTGTTTAACGAAGAGACGCAGAATTTTCGAACGCCTCTTGAAAGGCCTGCGCCTCTGATTTGAAACTTTAAGGCGATGCTTTGAAGCTGAAATTTAGTATACCTATTTCCACTTCATGTTCTCCTGATATATTGGCCAAAATCTGGCGAAAATTCACAGAATTCACAAAATTGGGCTTTGAAGCAGGAGAACATGCCGTCGAAAGAGATGGCACAAAGTAACGGCTCCGGAGAGCAAATCAAAGAGCGAGAAGTGGCGCAGATGTTTCGAGACAGTGACTGTTTAACGAAGAGACGCAGAATTTTCGAACGCCTCTTGAAAGGCCTGCGCCTCTGATTTGAAACTTTAAGGCGATGCCTTTGAAGCTGAAATTTAGTATACCTCTTTCCACTTTATGTTCTCCTGATATATTGGGCAAAATCTGGCGAAAATTTTCAGAATCCACAAAATTGGGCTTTGTAACAGGAGAACATGCCGTCGAAAGAGATGGCACAAAGAAACGTCACCGGAGAGCAAATCAAAGAGCGAGAAGTGGCGCAGATGTTTCGAGACAGTGACTGTTTAACGAAGAGACGCAGGATTTTCGAACGCCTCTTGAAAGGCCTGCGCCTCTGATTTGAAACTTTAAGGCGATGCCTTTAAAGCTGAAATTTAGTGTACCTCTTTCCACTTCATGTTCTCCTGATATATTGGCCACAATCTGGCGAAAATTTTCAGAATGCACAAAATTGGGCTTTGTAACAGGAGAACATGCCGTCGAAACAGATGGCACAAAGTAAGGTCTCCGGAGAGCAAATCAAAGAGCGAGAAGTGGCGCAGAGGTTTCGAGACAGGGACTGTTTAACGAAGAGACGCAGAATTTTCGAACGCCTCTTGAAAGGCCTGCGCCTCTGATTTGAAACTTTAAGGCGATGCTTTGAAGCTGAAATTTAGTATACCTATTTCCACTTCATGTTCTCCTGATATATTGGCCAAAATCTGGCGAAAATTCACAGAATTCACAAAATTGGGCTTTGAAGCAGGAGAACATGCCGTCGAAAGAGATGGCACAAAGTAACGGCTCCGGAGAGCAATTCAAAGAGCGAGAAGTGGCGCAGATGTTTCGAGACAGTGACTGTTTAACGAAGAGACGCAGATTTTTCGAACCCCTCTTGAAAGGCCTGCGCCTCTGATTTGATACTTTGAGGCGATGCTTTGAAGCTGAAATTTAGTGTACCTCTTTCCACTTCATGTTCTCCTGATATATTGGCCACAATCTGGCGAAAATTTTCAGAATGCACAAAATTGGGCTTTGTAACAGGAGAACATGCCGTCGAAAGAGATGGCACAAAGTAACGACTCCGGAGGCCAAATCAAAGAGCGATAAGTGGCGCAGATGTTTGGAGACAGTGACTCTTTAACGAAGAGACGCAGAATATTCGAACGCCTCTTGAAAGGCCTGCGCCTCTTATTTGCGACTTTAAGGCGATGCCTTTGAAGCTGAAATTTAGTATACCTCTTTCCACTTTATGTTCTCCTGATATATTGGGCAAAATCTGGCGAAAATTCACAGAATTCACAAAATTGGGCTTTGTAACAGGAGAACATGCCGTCGAAAGAGATGGCATAAAAGTAAGTTCTCCGGAGAGCAAATCAAAGAGCGAGAAGTGGCACAGATGTTTCGAGACAGGGACTGTTTAACGAAGAGACGCAGAATTTTCGAATGCCTCTTGAAAGTCCTGCGCCTCTGATTTGAAACTTTAAGGCGATGCTTTGAAGCTGAAATTTAGTATACCTCTTTCCACTTTATGTTCTCCTGATATATTGGGCAAAATCTGGCGAAAATTCACAGAATTCACAAAATTGGGCTTTGTAACAGGAGAACATGCCGTCGAAAGAGATGGCATAAAAGTAAGGTCTCCGGAGAGCAAATCAAAGAGCGAGAAGTGGCACAGATGTTTCGAGACAGGGACTGTTTAACGAAGAGACGCAGAATTTTCGAATGCCTCTTGAAAGTCCTGCGCCTCTGATTTGAAACTTTAAGGCGATGCTTTGAAGCTGAAATTTAGTATAACTCTTTCCACTTCATGTTCTCCTGATATATTGGCCAAAATCTGGCGAAAATTCACAGAATTCACAAAATTGGGCTTTGAAGCAGGAGAAACATGCCGTCGAAAGAGATGGCACAAAGTAACGGCTCCGGAGAGCAAATCAAAGAGCGAGTGGCGCAGATGTTTCGAGACAGCGACTGTTTAACGAAGAGACGCAGATTTTTCGAACCCCTCTTGAAAGGCCTGCGCCTCTGATTTGAAACTTTGAGGCGATGCTTTGAAGCTGAAATTTAGTGTACCTCTTTCCACTTCATGTTCACCTGATATATTGGCCAAAATCTGGCGAAAATTCACAGAATTCACAAAATTGGGCTTTGAAGCAGGAGAACATGCCGTCGAAAGAGATGGCACAAAGTAACGGCTCCGGAGAGCAAATCAAAGAGCGAGAAGTGGCGCAGATGTTTCGAGACAGTGACTGTTTAACGAAGAGACGCAGAATTTTCGAACGCCTCTTGAAAGGCCTGCGCCTTTATATGCGACTTTAAGGCGATGCCTTTGAAGCTGAAATTTAGTATACCTCTTTCCACTTTATGTTCTCCTGATATATTGGGCAAAATCTGGCGAAAATTCACAGAATTCACAAAATTGGGCTTTGTAACAGGAGAACATGCCGTCGAAAGAGATGGCACAAAGTAAGGTCTCCGGAGAGCAAATCAAAGAGCGAGAAGTGGCACAGATGTTTCGAGACAGGGACTGTTTAACGAAGAGACGCAGAATTTTCGAATGCCTCTTGAAAGGCCTGCGCCCCTGATTTGAAACTTTAAGGCGATGCTTTGAAGCTGAAATTTAGTATAACTCTTTCCACTTCATGTTCTCCTGATATATTGGCCACAATCTGGCGAAAATTTTCAGAATGCACAAAATTGGGCTTTGTAACAGGAGAACATGCCGTCGAAACAGATGGCACAAAGTAACGTCTCCGGAGAGCAAATCAAAGAGCGAGAAGTGGCACAGATGTATCGAGACAGGGACTGTTTAAAGAAGAGAGGCAGAATTTTCGAACGCCTCTTGAAAGGCCTGCGCCTCTGATTTGAAACTTTACGGCGATGCCTTTGAAGCTGAAATTTAGTATACCTCTTTCCACTTTATGTTCTCCTGATATATTGGGCAAAATCTGGCGAAAATTTTCAGAATCCACAAAATTGGGCTTTGTAACAGGAGAACATGCCGTCGAAAGAGATGGCACAAAGAAACGTCACCGGAGAGCAATTCAAAGAGCGAGAAGTGGCGCAGATGTTTCGAGACAGTGACTGTTTAACGAAGAGACGCAGAATTTTCGAACGCCTCTTGAAAGGCCTGCGCCTCTGATTTGAAACTTTAAGGCGATGCTTTGAAGCTGAAATTTAGTATACCTATTTCCACTTCATGTTCTCCTGATATATTGGCCAAAATCTGGCGAAAATTTTCAGAATTCACAAAATTTGGCTTTGTAACAGGAGAACATGCCGTCGAAAGAGATGGCACAATGTAACGACTTCGGAGAGCAAATCAAAGAGCGAGAAGTGGCGCAGATGTTTCGAGACAGTGACTGTTTAACGAAGAGACGCAGAATTTTCGAACGCCTCTTGAAAGGCCTGCGCCTCTGATTTGAAACTTTAAGGCGATGCCTTTAAAGCTGAAATTTAGTGTACCTCTTTCCACTTCATGTTCTCCTGATATATTGGCCACAATCTGGCGAAAATTTTCAGAATGCACAAAATTGGGCTTTGTAACAGGAGAACATGCCGTCGAAACAGATGGCACAAAGTAAGGTCTCCGGAGAGCAAATCAAAGAGCGAGAAGTGGCGCAGATGTTTCGAGACAGTGACTGTTTAACGAAGAGACGCAGATTTTTCGAACCCCTCTTGAAAGGCCTGCGCCTCTGATTTGATACTTTGAGGCGATGCTTTGAAGCTGAAATTTAGTGTACCTCTTTCCACTTCATGTTCTCCTGATATATTGGCCACAATCTGGCGAAAATTTTCAGAATGCACAAAATTGGGATTTGTAACAGGAGAACATGCCGTCGAAAGAGATGGCACAAAGTAACGACTCCGGAGAGCAAATCAAAGAGCGAGAAGTGGCGCAGATGTTTCGAGACAGAGACTGTTTAACAAAGAGGCGCAGAATTTTCGAATGCCTCTTGAAAGGCCTGCGCCTCTGATTTGAAACTTTTTTGCGATGCCTTTGAAGCTGAAAGTTAGTATACCTCTTTCCACTTCATGTTCTCCTGATATATTGGCCACAATCTGGCGAAAATTATCAGAATGCACAAAATTGGGCTTTGTAACAGGAGAACATGCCGTCGAAAGGGATGGCACAAAGTAACGACTCCGGAGAGCAAATCAAAGAGCGAGAAGTGGCGCAGATGTTTCGAGACAGTGACTGTTTAACGAAGAGACGCAGAATTTTCGAACGCCTCTTGAAAGGCCTGCGCCTTTATTTGCGACTTTAAGGCGATGCCTTTGAAGCTGAAATTTAGTATACCTCTTTCCACTTTATGTTCTCCTGATATATTGGGCAAAATCTGGCGAAAATTCACAGAATTCACAAAATTGGGCTTTGTAACAGGAGAACATGCCGTCGAAAGAGATGGCACATAGTAACGGCTCCGGAGAGCAAATCAAAGAGCGAGAAGTGGCGCAGATGTTTCGAGACAGTGACTGTTTAACGAAGAGACGCAGAATTTTCGAACGCCTCTTGAAAGGCCTGCGCCTCTGATTTGAAACTTTAAGGCGATGCCTTTAAAGCTGAAATTTAGTGTACCTCTTACCACTTCATGTTCTCCTGATATATTGGCCACAATCTGGCGAAAATTTTCAGAATGCACAAAATTGGGCTTTGTAACAGGAGAACATGCCGTCGAAACAGATGGCACAAAGTAAGGTCTCCGGAGAGCAAATCAAAGAGCGAGAAGTGGCGCAGAGGTTTCGAGACAGGGACTGTTTAACGAGGAGACGCAGAATTTTCGAACGCCTCTTGAAAGGCCTGCGCCTCTGATTTGAAACTTTAAGGCGATGCTTTGAAGCTGAAATTTAGTATACCTATTTCCACTTCATGTTCTCCTGATATATTGGCCAAAATCTGGCGAAAATTCACAGAATTCACAAAATTGGGCTTTGAAGCAGGAGAACATGCCGTCGAAAGAGATGGCACAAAGTAACGGCTCCGGAGAGCAATTCAAAGAGCGAGAAGTGGCGCAGATGTTTCGAGACAGTGACTGTTTAACGAAGAGACGCAGATTTTTCGAACCCCTCTTGAAAGGCCTGCGCCTCTGATTTGATACTTTGAGGCGATGCTTTGAAGCTGAAATTTAGTGTACCTCTTTCCACTTCATGTTCTCCTGATATATTGGCCAAAATCTGGCGAAAATTCACAGAATCCACAAAATTGGGCTTTGTAACAGGAGAACATGCCGTCGAAAGAGATGGCACAAAGTAACGACTCCGGAGAGCAAATCAAAGAGCGAGAAGTGGCGCAGATGTATCGAGACAGTGACTGTTTAACGAAGAGACGCAGAATTTTCGAACGCCTCTTGAAAGGCCTGCGCCTCTGATTTGAAACTTTACGGCGATGCCTTTGAAGCTGAAATTTAGTATACCTCTTTCCACTTTATGTTCTCCTGATATATTGGGCAAAATCTGGCGAAAATTTTCAGAATGCACAAAATTGGGCTTTGTAACAGGAGAACATGCCGTCGAAAGAGATGGCACAAAGAAACGTCACCGGAGAGCAATTCAAAGAGCGAGAAGTGGCGCAGATGTTTCGAGACAGTGACTGTTTAACGAAGAGACGCAGAATTTTCGAACGCCTCTTGAAAGGCCTGCGCCTCTGATTTGAAACTTTAAGGCGATGCTTTGAAGCTGAAATTTAGTATACCTATTTCCGCTTCATGTTCTCCTGATATATTGGCCAAAATCTGGCGAAAATTTTCAGAATTCACAAAATTTGGCTTTGTAACAGGAGAACATGCCGTCGAAAGAGATGGCACAATGTAACGACTTCGGAGAGCAAATCAAAGAGCGAGAAGTGGCGCAGATGTTTCGAGACAGTGACTGTTTAACGAAGAGACGCAGAATTTTCGAACGCCTCTTGAAAGGCCTGCGCCTCTGATTTGAAACTTTAAGGCGATGCCTTTAAAGCTGAAATTTAGTGTACCTCTTTCCACTTCATGTTCTCCTGATATATTGGCCACAATCTGGCGAAAATTTTCAGAATGCACAAAATTGGGCTTTGTAACAGGAGAACATGCCGTCGAAACAGATGGCACAAAGTAAGGTCTCCGGAGAGCAAATCAAAGAGCGAGAAGTGGCGCAGATGTTTCGAGACAGTGACTGTTTAACGAAGAGACGCAGATTTTTCGAACCCCTCTTGAAAGGCCTGCGCCTCTGATTTGATACTTTGAGGCGATGCTTTGAAGCTGAAATTTAGTGTACCTCTTTCCACTTCATGTTCTCCTGATATATTGGCCACAATCTGGCGAAAATTTTCAGAATGCACAAAATTGGGATTTGTAACAGGAGAACATGCCGTCGAAAGAGATGGCACAAAGTAACGACTCCGGAGAGCAAATCAAAGAGCGAGAAGTGGCGCAGATGTTTCGAGACAGAGACTGTTTAACAAAGAGGCGCAGAATTTTCGAATGCCTCTTGAAAGGCCTGCGCCTCTGATTTGAAACTTTATTGCGATGCCTTTGAAGCTGAAAGTTAGTATACCTCTTTCCACTTCATGTTCTCCTGATATATTGGCCACAATCTGGCGAAAATTATCAGAATGCACAAAATTGGGCTTTGTAACAGGAGAACATGCCGTCGAAAGGGATGGCACAAAGTAACGACTCCGGAGAGCAAATCAAAGAGCGAGAAGTGGCGCAGATGTTTCGAGACAGTGACTGTTTAACGAAGAGACGCAGAATTTTCGAACGCCTCTTGAAAGGCCTGCGCCTTTATTTGCGACTTTAAGGCGATGCCTTTGAAGCTGAAATTTAGTATACCTCTTTCCACTTTATGTTCTCCTGATATATTGGGCAAAATCTGGCGAAAATTCACAGAATTCACAAAATTGGGCTTTGTAACAGGAGAACATGCCGTCGAAAGAGATGGCACATAGTAACGGCTCCGGAGAGCAAATCAAAGAGCGAGAAGTGGCGCAGATGTTTCGAGACAGTGACTGTTTAACGAAGAGACGCAGAATTTTCGAACGCCTCTTGAAAGGCCTGCGCCTCTGATTTGAAACTTTAAGGCGATGCCTTTAAAGCTGAAATTTAGTGTACCTCTTACCACTTCATGTTCTCCTGATATATTGGCCACAATCTGGCGAAAATTTTCAGAATGCACAAAATTGGGCTTTGTAACAGGAGAACATGCCGTCGAAACAGATGGCACAAAGTAAGGTCTCCGGAGAGCAAATCAAAGAGCGAGAAGTGGCGCAGAGGTTTCGAGACAGGGACTGTTTAACGAGGAGACGCAGAATTTTCGAACGCCACTTGGAAGGCCTGCGCCTCTGATTTGAACCTTTAAGGCGATGCCTTTGAAGCTGAAATTTAGTATACCTCTTTCCACTTTATGTTCTCCTGATATATTGGCCAAAATCTGGCGAAAATTCACAGAATCCACAAAATTGGGCTTTGTAACAGGAGAACATGCCGTCGAACGAGATGGCACAAAGTAACGTCTCCGGAGAGCAAATCAAAGAGCGAGAAGTGGCACAGATGTTTCGAGACAGGGACTGTTTAAAGAAGAGACGCAGAATTTTCGAACGCCTCTTGAAAGGCCTGCGCCTCTGATTTGAAACTTTAAGGCGATGCCTTTGAAGCTGAAATTTAGTATACCTATTTCCACTTCATGTTCTCCTGATATATTGGCCACAATCTGGCGAAAATTTTCAGAATCCACAAAATTGGGCTTTGAAGCAGGAGAACATGCCGTCGAAAGAGATGGCACAAAGTAACGACTCCGGAGAGCAAATCAAAGAGCGAGAAGTGGCGCAGATGTATCGAGACAGTGACTGTTTAACGAAGAGACGCAGAATTTTCGAACGCCTCTTGAAAGGCCTGCGCCTCTGATTTGAAACTTTACGGCGATGCCTTTGAAGCTGAAATTTAGTATACCTCTTTCCACTTTATGTTCTCCTGATATATTGGGCAAAATCTGGCGAAAATTTTCAGAATGCACAAAATTGGGCTTTGTAACAGGAGAACATGCCGTCGAAACAGATGGCACAAAGTAACGTCTCCGGAGAGCAAATCAAAGAGCGAGAAGTGGCACAGATGTTTCGAGACAGGGACTGTTTAAAGAAGAGAGGCAGAATTTTCGAACGCCTCTTGAAAGGCCTGCGCCTCTGATTTGAAACTTTAAGGCGATGCCTTTGAAGCTGAAATTTAGTATACCTATTTCCACTTCATGTTCTCCTGATATATTGGCCACAATCTGGCGAAAATTTTCAGAATCCACAAAATTGGGCTTTGAAGCAGGAGAACATGCCGTCGAAAGAGATGGCACAAAGTAACGACTCCGGAGAGCAAATCAAAGAGCGAGAAGTGGCGCAGATGTATCGAGACAGTGACTGTTTAACGAAGAGACGCAGAATTTTCGAACGCCTCTTGAAAGACCTGCGCCTCTGATTTGAAACTTTACGGCGATGCCTTTGAAGCTGAAATTTAGTATACCTCTTTCCACTTTATGTTCTCCTGATATATTGGGCAAAATCTGGCGAAAATTTTCAGAATCCACAAAATTGGGCTTTGTAACAGGAGAACATGCCGTCGAAAGAGATGGCACAAAGAAACGTCACCGGAGAGCAATTCAAAGAGCGAGAAGTGGCGCAGATGTTTCGAGACAGTGACTGTTTAACGAAGAGACGCAGAATTTTCGAACGCCTCTTGAAAGGCCTGCGCCTCTGATTTGAAACTTTAAGGCGATGCTTTGAAGCTGAAATTTAGTATACCTATTTCCACTTCATGTTCTCCTGATATATTGGCCAAAATCTGGCGAAAATTTTCAGAATTCACAAAATTTGGCTTTGTAACAGGAGAACATGCCGTCGAAAGAGATGGCACAATGTAACGACTTCGGAGAGCAAATCAAAGAGCGAGAAGTGGCGCAGATGTTTCGAGACAGTGACTGTTTAACGAAGAGACGCAGAATTTTCGAACGCCTCTTGAAAGGCCTGCGCCTCTGATTTGAAACTTTAAGGCGATGCCTTTAAAGCTGAAATTTAGTGTACCTCTTTCCACTTCATGTTCTCCTGATATATTGGCCACAATCTGGCGAAAATTTTCAGAATGCACAAAATTGGGCTTTTTAACAGGAGAACATGCCGTCGAAACAGATGGCACAAAGTAAGGTCTCCGGAGAGCAAATCAAAGAGCGAGAAGTGGCGCAGAGATTTCGAGACAGGGACTGTTTAACGAAGAGACGCAGAATTTTCGAACGCCTCTCGGAAGGCCTGCGCGTCTGATTTGAAACTTTAAGGCGATGCCTTTGAAGCTGAAATTTAGTATACCTCTTTCCACATTATGTTCTCCTGATATATTGGCCAAAATCTGGCGAAAATTCACAGAATCCACAAGATTGGGCTTTGTAACAGGAGAACATGCCGTCGAACGAGATGGCACAAAGTAACGTCTCCGGAGAGCAAATCAAAGAGCGAGAAGTGGCACAGATGTTTCGAGACAGGGACTGTTTAAAGAAGAGACGCAGAATTTTCGAACGCCTCTTGAAAGGCCTGCGCCTCTGATTTGAAACTTTAAGGCGATGCCTTTGAAGCTGAAATTTAGTATACCTATTTCCACTTCATGTTCTCCTGATATATTGGCCACAATCTGGCGAAAATTTTCAGAATCCACAAAATTGGGCTTTGAAGCAGGAGAACATGCCGTCGAAAGAGATGGCACAAAGTAACGACTCCGGAGAGCAAATCAAAGAGCGAGAAGTGGCGCAGATGTATCGAGACAGTGACTGTTTAACGAAGAGACGCAGAATTTTCGAACGCCTCTTGAAAGGCCTGCGCCTCTGATTTGAAACTTTACGGCGATGCCTTTGAAGCTGAAATTTAGTATACCTCTTTCCACTTTATGTTCTCCTGATATATTGGGCAAAATCTGGCGAAAATTTTCAGAATGCACAAAATTGGGCTTTGTAACAGGAGAACATGCCGTCGAAACAGATGGCACAAAGTAACGTCTCCGGAGAGCAAATCAAAGAGCGAGAAGTGGCACAGATGTTTCGAGACAGGGACTGTTTAAAGAAGAGAGGCAGAATTTTCGAACGCCTCTTGAAAGGCCTGCGCCTCTGATTTGAAACTTTAAGGCGATGCCTTTGAAGCTGAAATTTAGTATACCTATTTCCACTTCATGTTCTCCTGATATATTGGCCACAATCTGGCGAAAATTTTCAGAATCCACAAAATTGGGCTTTGAAGCAGGAGAACATGCCGTCGAAAGAGATGGCACAAAGTAACGACTCCGGAGAGCAAATCAAAGAGCGAGAAGTGGCGCAGATGTATCGAGACAGTGACTGTTTAACGAAGAGACGCAGAATTTTCGAACGCCTCTTGAAAGACCTGCGCCTCTGATTTGAAACTTTACGGCGATGCCTTTGAAGCTGAAATTTAGTATACCTCTTTCCACTTTATGTTCTCCTGATATATTGGGCAAAATCTGGCGAAAATTTTCAGAATCCACAAAATTGGGCTTTGTAACAGGAGAACATGCCGTCGAAAGAGATGGCACAAAGAAACGTCACCGGAGAGCAATTCAAAGAGCGAGAAGTGGCGCAGATGTTTCGAGACAGTGACTGTTTAACGAAGAGACGCAGAATTTTCGAACGCCTCTTGAAAGGCCTGCGCCTCTGATTTGAAACTTTAAGGCGATGCTTTGAAGCTGAAATTTAGTATACCTATTTCCACTTCATGTTCTCCTGATATATTGGCCAAAATCTGGCGAAAATTTTCAGAATTCACAAAATTTGGCTTTGTAACAGGAGAACATGCCGTCGAAAGAGATGGCACAATGTAACGACTTCGGAGAGCAAATCAAAGAGCGAGAAGTGGCGCAGATGTTTCGAGACAGTGACTGTTTAACGAAGAGACGCAGAATTTTCGAACGCCTCTTGAAAGGCCTGCGCCTCTGATTTGAAACTTTAAGGCGATGCCTTTAAAGCTGAAATTTAGTGTACCTCTTTCCACTTCATGTTCTCCTGATATATTGGCCACAATCTGGCGAAAATTTTCAGAATGCACAAAATTGGGCTTTGTAACAGGAGAACATGCCGTCGAAACAGATGGCACAAAGTAAGGTCTCCGGAGGGCAAATCAAAGAGCGAGAAGTGGCGCAGAGATTTCGAGACAGGGACTGTTTAACGAAGAGACGCAGAATTTTCGAACGCCTCTCGGAAGGCCTGCGCGTCTGATTTGAAACTTTAAGGCGATGCCTTTGAAGCTGAAATTTAGTATACCTCTTTCCACATTATGTTCTCCTGATATATTGGCCAAAATCTGGCGAAAATTCACAGAATCCACAAGATTGGGCTTTGTAACAGGAGAACATGCCGTCGAAAGAGATGGCACAAAGTAACGTCTCCGGAGAGCAAATCAAAGAGCGAGAAGTGGCGCAGATGTTTCGAGACGGAGACTGTTTAACAAAGAGGCGGAGAATTTTCGAATGCCTCTTGAAAGGCCTGCGCCTCTGATTTGAAACTTTAAGGCGATGCCTTTGAAGCTGAAATTTAGTATACCTCTTTCCACTTTATGTTCTCCTGATATATTGGGCAAAATCTGGCGAAAATTTTCAGAATCCACAAAATTGGGCTTTGTAACAGGAGAACATGCAGTCGAAACAGATGGCACAAAGTAACGTCTCCGGAGAGCAATTCAAAGAGCGAGAAGTGGCGCAGATGTTTCGAGACAGTGACTGTTTAACGAAGAGACGCAGAATTTTCGAACGCCTCTTGAAAGGCCTGCGCCTCTGATTTGAAACTTTAAGGCGATGCTTTGAAGCTGAAATTTAGTATACCTATTTCCACTTCATGTTCTCCTGATATATTGGCCAAAATCTGGCGAAAATTCACAGAATTCACAAAATTGGGCTTTGAAGCAGGAGAACATGCCGTCGAAAGAGATGGCACAAAGTAACGGCTCCGGAGAGCAATTCAAAGAGCGAGAAGTGGCGCAGATGTTTCGAGACAGTGACTGTTTAACGAAGAGACGCAGATTTTTCGAACCCCTCTTGAAAGGCCTGCGCCTCTGATTTGATACTTTGAGGCGATGCTTTGAAGCTGAAATTTAGTGTACCTCTTTCCACTTCATGTTCTCCTGATATATTGGCCACAATCTGGCGAAAATTTTCAGAATGCACAAAATTGGGCTTTGTAACAGGAGAACATGCCTTCGAAAGAGATGGCACAAAGTAACGGCTCCGGAGAGCAAATCAAAGAGCGAGAAGTGGCGCAGATGTTTCGAGACAGTGACTGTTTAACGAAGAGACGCAGAATTTTCGAACGCCTCTTGAAAGGCCTGCGCCTCTGATTTGAAACTTTAAGGCGATGCCTTTAAAGCTGAAATTTAGTGTACCTCTTACCACTTCATGTTCTCCTGATATATTGGCCACAATCTGGCGAAAATTTTCAGAATCCACAAAATTGGGCTTTGTAACAGGAGAACATGCAGTCGAAACAGATGGCACAAAGTAACGTCTCCGGAGAGCAATTCAAAGAGCGAGAAGTGGCGCAGATGTTTCGAGACAGTGACTGTTTAACGAAGAGACGCAGAATTTTCGAACGCCTCTTGAAAGGCCTGCGCCTCTGATTTGAAACTTTAAGGCGATGCTTTGAAGCTGAAATTTAGTATACCTCTTTCCACTTTATGTTCTCCTGATATATTGTGCAAAATCTGGCGAAAATTTTCAGAATCCACAAAATTGGGCTTTGTAACAGGAGAACATGCAGTCGAAACAGATGGCACAAAGTAACGTCTCCGGAGAGCAATTCAAAGAGCGAGAAGTGGCGCAGATGTTTCGAGACAGTGACTGTTTAACGAAGAGACGCAGAATTTTCGAACGCCTCTTGGAAGGCCTGCGACTCTGATTTGAAACTTTAAGGCGATGCCTTTGAAGCTGAAATTTAGTATACCTCTTTCCACTTTATGTTCTCCTGATATATTGGCCAAAATCTGGCGAAAATTCACAGAATTCACAAAATTGGGCTTTGAAGCAGGAGAACATGCCGTCGAAAGAGATGGCACAAAGTAACGGCTCCGGAGAGCAAATCAAAGAGCGAGAAGTGGCGCAGATGTTTCGAGACAGTGACTGTTTAACGAAGAGACACAGAATTTTCGAACGCCTCTCGGAAGGCCTGCGCGTCTGATTTGAAACTTTAAGGCGATGCCTTTGAAGCTGAAATTTAGTATACCTCTTTCCACATTATGTTCTCCTGATATATTGGCCAAAATCTGGCGAAAATTCACAGAATCCACAAGATTGGGCTTTGTAACAGGAGAACATGCCGTCGAACGAGATGGCACAAAGTAACGTCTCCGGAGAGCAAATCAAAGAGCGAGAAGTGGCACAGATGTTTCGAGACAGGGACTGTTTAAAGAAGAGACGCAGAATTTTCGAACGCCTCTTGAAAGGCCTGCGCCTCTGATTTGAAACTTTAAGGCGATGCCTTTGAAGCTGAAATTTAGTATACCTATTTCCACTTCATGTTCTCCTGATATATTGGCCACAATCTGGCGAAAATTTTCAGAATCCACAAAATTGGGCTTTGAAGCAGGAGAACATGCCGTCGAAAGAGATGGCACAAAGTAACGACTCCGGAGAGCAAATCAAAGAGCGAGAAGTGGCGCAGATGTATCGAGACAGTGACTGTTTAACGAAGAGACGCAGAATTTTCGAACGCCTCTTGAAAGGCCTGCGCCTCTGATTTGAAACTTTACGGCGATGCCTTTGAAGCTGAAATTTAGTATACCTCTTTCCACTTTATGTTCTCCTGATATATTGGGCAAAATCTGGCGAAAATTTTCAGAATGCACAAAATTGGGCTTTGTAACAGGAGAACATGCCGTCGAAACAGATGGCACAAAGTAACGTCTCCGGAGAGCAAATCAAAGAGCGAGAAGTGGCACAGATGTTTCGAGACAGGGACTGTTTAAAGAAGAGAGGCAGAATTTTCGAACGCCTCTTGAAAGGCCTGCGCCTCTGATTTGAAACTTTAAGGCGATGCCTTTGAAGCTGAAATTTAGTATACCTATTTCCACTTCATGTTCTCCTGATATATTGGCCACAATCTGGCGAAAATTTTCAGAATCCACAAAATTGGGCTTTGAAGCAGGAGAACATGCCGTCGAAAGAGATGGCACAAAGTAACGACTCCGGAGAGCAAATCAAAGAGCGAGAAGTGGCGCAGATGTATCGAGACAGTGACTGTTTAACGAAGAGACGCAGAATTTTCGAACGCCTCTTGAAAGACCTGCGCCTCTGATTTGAAACTTTACGGCGATGCCTTTGAAGCTGAAATTTAGTATACCTCTTTCCACTTTATGTTCTCCTGATATATTGGGCAAAATCTGGCGAAAATTTTCAGAATCCACAAAATTGGGCTTTGTAACAGGAGAACATGCCGTCGAAAGAGATGGCACAAAGAAACGTCACCGGAGAGCAATTCAAAGAGCGAGAAGTGGCGCAGATGTTTCGAGACAGTGACTGTTTAACGAAGAGACGCAGAATTTTCGAACGCCTCTTGAAAGGCCTGCGCCTCTGATTTGAAACTTTAAGGCGATGCTTTGAAGCTGAAATTTAGTATACCTATTTCCACTTCATGTTCTCCTGATATATTGGCCAAAATCTGGCGAAAATTTTCAGAATTCACAAAATTTGGCTTTGTAACAGGAGAACATGCCGTCGAAAGAGATGGCACAATGTAACGACTTCGGAGAGCAAATCAAAGAGCGAGAAGTGGCGCAGATGTTTCGAGACAGTGACTGTTTAACGAAGAGACGCAGAATTTTCGAACGCCTCTTGAAAGGCCTGCGCCTCTGATTTGAAACTTTAAGGCGATGCCTTTAAAGCTGAAATTTAGTGTACCTCTTTCCACTTCATGTTCTCCTGATATATTGGCCACAATCTGGCGAAAATTTTCAGAATGCACAAAATTGGGCTTTGTAACAGGAGAACATGCCGTCGAAACAGATGGCACAAAGTAAGGTCTCCGGAGAGCAAATCAAAGAGCGAGAAGTGGCGCAGAGATTTCGAGACAGGGACTGTTTAACGAAGAGACGCAGAATTTTCGAACGCCTCTCGGAAGGCCTGCGCGTCTGATTTGAAACTTTAAGGCGATGCCTTTGAAGCTGAAATTTAGTATACCTCTTTCCACATTATGTTCTCCTGATATATTGGCCAAAATCTGGCGAAAATTCACAGAATCCACAAGATTGGGCTTTGTAACAGGAGAACATGCCGTCGAAAGAGATGGCACAAAGTAACGTCTCCGGAGAGCAAATCAAAGAGCGAGAAGTAGCGCAGATGTTTCGAGACGGAGACTGTTTAACAAAGAGGCGGAGAATTTTCGAATGCCTCTTGAAAGGCCTGCGCCTCTGATTTGAAACTTTAAGGCGATGCCTTTGAAGCTGAAATTTAGTATACCTCTTTCCACTTTATGTTCTCCTGATATATTGGGCAAAATCTGGCGAAAATTTTCAGAATCCACAAAATTGGGCTTTGTAACAGGAGAACATGCAGTCGAAACAGATGGCACAAAGTAACGTCTCCGGAGAGCAATTCAAAGAGCGAGAAGTGGCGCAGATGTTTCGAGACAGTGACTGTTTAACGAAGAGACGCAGAATTTTCGAACGCCTCTTGAAAGGCCTGCGCCTCTGATTTGAAACTTTAAGGCGATGCTTTGAAGCTGAAATTTAGTGTACCTCTTTCCACTTCATGTTCTCCTGATATATTGGCCACAATCTGGCGAAAATTTTCAGAATGCACAAATTTGGGCTTTGTAACAGGAGAACATGCCGTCGAAAGAGATGGCACAAAGTAACGACTCCGGAGAGCAAATCAAAGAGCGAGAAGTGGCGCAGATATTTCGAGACAGAGACTGTTTAACAAAGAGGCGCAGAATTTTCGAATGCCTCTTGAAAGGCCTGCGCCTCTGATTTGAAACTTTATTGCGATGCCTTTGAAGCTGAAAGTTAGTATACCTCTTTCCACTTCATGTTCTCCTGATATATTGGCCACAATCTGGCGAAAATTATCAGAATGCACAAAATTGGGCTTTGTAACAGGAGAACATGCCGTCGAAAGAGATGGCACAAAGTAACGACTCCGGAGAGCAAATCAAAGAGCGAGAAGTGGCGCAGATGTTTCGAGACAGTGACTTTTTAACGAAGAGACGCAGAATTTTCGAACGCCTTTTGAAAGGCCTGCGCCTTTATTTGCGACTTTAAGGCGATGCCTTTGAAGATGAAATTTAGTATACCTCTTTCCACTTTATGTTCTCCTGATATATTGGGCAAAATCTGGCGAAAATTCACAGAATTCACAAAATTGGGCTTTGTAACAGGAGAACATGCCTTCGAAAGAGATGGCACAAAGTAACGGCTCCGGAGAGCAAATCAAAGAGCGAGAAGTGGCGCAGATGTTTCGAGACAGTGACTGTTTAACGAAGAGACGCAGAATTTTCGAACGCCTCTTGAAAGGCCTGCGCCTCTGATTTGAAACTTTAAGGCGATGCCTTTAAAGCTGAAATTTAGTGTACCTCTTACCACTTCATGTTCTCCTGATATATTGGCCACAATCTGGCGAAAATTTTCAGAATCCACAAAATTGGGCTTTGTAACAGGAGAACATGCAGTCGAAACAGATGGCACAAAGTAACGTCTCCGGAGAGCAATTCAAAGAGCGAGAAGTGGCGCAGATGTTTCGAGACAGTGACTGTTTAACGAAGAGACGCAGAATTTTCGAACGCCTCTTGAAAGGCCTGCGCCTCTGATTTGAAACTTTAAGGCGATGCCTTTGAAGCTGAAATTTAGTATACCTATTTCCACTTCATGTTCTCCTGATATATTGGCCACAATCTGGCGAAAATTTTCAGAATCCACAAAATTGGGCTTTGAAGCAGGAGAACATGCCGTCGAAAGAGATGGCACAAAGTAACGACTCCGGAGAGCAAATCAAAGAGCGAGAAGTGGCGCAGATGTATCGAGACAGTGACTGTTTAACGAAGAGACGCAGAATTTTCGAACGCCTCTTGAAAGACCTGCGCCTCTGATTTGAAACTTTACGGCGATGCCTTTGAAGCTGAAATTTAGTATACCTCTTTCCACTTTATGTTCTCCTGATATATTGGGCAAAATCTGGCGAAAATTTTCAGAATCCACAAAATTGGGCTTTGTAACAGGAGAACATGCCGTCGAAAGAGATGGCACAAAGAAACGTCACCGGAGAGCAATTCAAAGAGCGAGAAGTGGCGCAGATGTTTCGAGACAGTGAGTGTTTAACGAAGAGACGCAGAATTTTCGAACGCCTCTTGAAAGGCCTGCGCCTCTGATTTGAAACTTTAAGGCGATGCTTTGAAGCTGAAATTTAGTATACCTATTTCCACTTCATGTTCTCCTGATATATTGGCCAAAATCTGGCGAAAATTTTCAGAATTCACAAAATTTGGCTTTGTAACAGGAGAACATGCCGTCGAAAGAGATGGCACAATGTAACGACTTCGGAGAGCAAATCAAAGAGCGAGAAGTGGCGCAGATGTTTCGAGACAGTGACTGTTTAACGAAGAGACGCAGAATTTTCGAACGCCTCTTGAAAGGCCTGCGCCTTTATTTGCGACTTTAAGGCGATGCCTTTGAAGCTGAAATTTAGTATACCTCTTTCCACTTTATGTTCTCCTGATATATTGGGCAAAATCTGGCGAAAATTCACAGAATTCACAAAATTGGGCTTTGTAACAGGAGAACATGCCGTCGAAAGAGATGGCACAAAGTAACGGCTCCGGAGAGCAAATCAAAGAGCGAGAAGTGGCGCAGATGTTTCGAGACAGTGACTGTTTAACGAAGAGACGCAGAATTTTCGAACGCCTCTTGAAAGGCCTGCGCCTCTGATTTGAAACTTTAAGGCGATGCCTTTAAAGCTGAAATTTAGTGTACCTCTTACCACTTCATGTTCTCCTGATATATTGGCCACAATCTGGCGAAAATTTTCAGAATGCACAAAATTGGGCTTTGTAACAGGAGAACATGCCGTCGAAACAGATGGCACAAAGTAAGGTCTCCGGAGAGCAAATCAAAGAGCGAGAAGTGGCGCAGAGGTTTCGAGACAGGGATTGTTTAACGAGGAGACGCAGAATTTTCGAACGCCACTTGGAAGGCCTGCGCCTCTGATTTGAACCTTTAAGGCGATGCCTTTGAAGCTGAAATTTAGTATACCTCTTTCCACTTTATGTTCTCCTGATATATTGGCCAAAATCTGGCGAAAATTCACAGAATCCACAAAATTGGGCTTTGTAACAGGAGAACATGCCGTCGAACGAGATGGCACAAAGTAACGTCTCCGGAGAGCAAATCAAAGAGCGAGAAGTGGCACAGATGTTTCGAGACAGGGACTGTTTAAAGAAGAGACGCAGAATTTTCGAACGCCTCTTGAAAGGCCTGCGCCTCTGATTTGAAACTTTAAGGCGATGCCTTTGAAGCTGAAATTTAGTATACCTATTTCCACTTCATGTTCTCCTGATATATTGGCCACAATCTGGCGAAAATTTTCAGAATCCACAAATTTGGGCTTTGAAGCAGGAGAACATGCCGTCGAAAGAGATGGCACAAAGTAACGACTCCGGAGAGCAAATCAAAGAGCGAGAAGTGGCGCAGATGTATCGAGACAGTGACTGTTTAACGAAGAGACGCAGAATTTTCGAACGCCTCTTGAAAGGCCTGCGCCTCTGATTTGAAACTTTACGGCGATGCCTTTGAAGCTGAAATTTAGTATACCTCTTTCCACTTTATGTTCTCCTGATATATTGGGCAAAATCTGGCGAAAATTTTCAGAATGCACAAAATTGGGCTTTGTAACAGGAGAACATGCCGTCGAAACAGATGGCACAAAGTAACGTCTCCGGAGAGCAAATCAAAGAGCGAGAAGTGGCACAGATGTTTCGAGACAGGGACTGTTTAAAGAAGAGAGGCAGAATTTTCGAACGCCTCTTGAAAGGCCTGCGCCTCTGATTTGAAACTTTAAGGCGATGCCTTTGAAGCTGAAATTTAGTATACCTATTTCCACTTCATGTTCTCCTGATATATTGGCCACAATCTGGCGAAAATTTTCAGAATCCACAAAATTGGGCTTTGAAGCAGGAGAACATGCCGTCGAAAGAGATGGCACAAAGTAACGACTCCGGAGAGCAAATCAAAGAGCGAGAAGTGGCGCAGATGTATCGAGACAGTGACTGTTTAACGAAGAGACGCAGAATTTTCGAACGCCTCTTGAAAGACCTGCGCCTCTGATTTGAAACTTTACGGCGATGCCTTTGAAGCTGAAATTTAGTATACCTCTTTCCACTTTATGTTCTCCTGATATATTGGGCAAAATCTGGCGAAAATTTTCAGAATCCACAAAATTGGGCTTTGTAACAGGAGAACATGCCTTCGAAAGAGATGGCACAAAGAAACGTCACCGGAGAGCAATTCAAAGAGCGAGAAGTGGCGCAGATGTTTCGAGACAGTGACTGTTTAACGAAGAGACGCAGAATTTTCGAACGCCTCTTGAAAGGCCTGCGCCTCTGATTTGAAACTTTAAGGCGATGCTTTGAAGCTGAAATTTAGTATACCTATTTCCACTTCATGTTCTCCTGATATATTGGCCAAAATCTGGCGAAAATTTTCAGAATTCACAAAATTTGGCTTTGTAACAGGAGAACATGCCGTCGAAAGAGATGGCACAATGTAACGACTTCGGAGAGCAAATCAAAGAGCGAGAAGTGGCGCAGATGTTTCGAGACAGTGACTGTTTAACGAAGAGACGCAGAATTTTCGAACGCCTCTTGAAAGGCCTGCGCCTCTGATTTGAAACTTTAAGGCGATGCCTTTAAAGCTGAAATTTAGTGTACCTCTTTCCACTTCATGTTCTCCTGATATATTGGCCACAATCTGGCGAAAATTTTCAGAATGCACAAAATTGGGCTTTGTAACAGGAGAACATGCCGTCGAAACAGATGGCACAAAGTAAGGTCTCCGGAGAGCAAATCAAAGAGCGAGAAGTGGCGCAGAGATTTCGAGACAGGGACTGTTTAACGAAGAGACGCAGAATTTTCGAACGCCTCTCGGAAGGCCTGCGCGTCTGATTTGAAACTTTAAGGCGATGCCTTTGAAGCTGAAATTTAGTATACCTCTTTCCACATTATGTTCTCCTGATATATTGGCCAAAATCTGGCGAAAATTCACAGAATCCACAAGATTGGGCTTTGTAACAGGAGAACATGCCGTCGAAAGAGATGGCACAAAGTAACGACTCCGGAGAGCAAATCAAAGAGCGAGAAGTGGCGCAGATGTATCGAGACAGTGACTGTTTAACGAAGAGACGCAGAATTTTCGAACGCCTCTTGAAAGACCTGCGCCTCTGATTTGAAACTTTAAGGCGATGCCTTTGAAGCTGAAATTTAGTATACCTATTTCCACTTCATGTTCTCCTGATATATTGGCCACAATCTGGCGAAAATTTTCAGAATCCACAAAATTGGGCTTTGAAGCAGGAGAACATGCCGTCGAAAGAGATGGCACAAAGTAACGACTCCGGAGAGCAAATCAAAGAGCGAGAAGTGGCGCAGATGTATCGAGACAGTGACTGTTTAACGAAGAGACGCAGAATTTTCGAACGCCTCTTGAAAGGCCTGCGCCTCTGATTTGAAACTTTACGGCGATGCCTTTGAAGCTGAAATTTAGTATACCTCTTTCCACTTTATGTTCTCCTGATATATTGGGCAAAATCTGGCGAAAATTTTCAGAATGCACAAAATTGGGCTTTGTAACAGGAGAACATGCCGTCGAAACAGATGGCACAAAGTAAGGTCTCCGGAGAGCAAATCAAAGAGCGAGAAGTGGCGCAGAGATTTCGAGACAGGGACTGTTTAACGAAGAGACGCAGAATTTTCGAACGCCTCTCGGAAGGCCTGCGCGTCTGATTTGAAACTTTAAGGCGATGCCTTTGAAGCTGAAATTTAGTATACCTCTTTCCACATTATGTTCTCCTGATATATTGGCCAAAATCTGGCGAAAATTCACAGAATCCACAAGATTGGGCTTTGTAACAGGAGAACATGCCGTCGAAAGAGATGGCACAAAGTAACGACTCCGGAGAGCAAATCAAAGAGCGAGAAGTGGCGCAGATGTATCGAGACAGTGACTGTTTAACGAAGAGACGCAGAATTTTCGAACGCCTCTTGAAAGACCTGCGCCTCTGATTTGAAACTTTAAGGCGATGCCTTTGAAGCTGAAATTTAGTATACCTATTTCCACTTCATGTTCTCCTGATATATTGGCCACAATCTGGCGAAAATTTTCAGAATCCACAAAATTGGGCTTTGAAGCAGGAGAACATGCCGTCGAAAGAGATGGCACAAAGTAACGACTCCGGAGAGCAAATCAAAGAGCGAGAAGTGGCGCAGATGTATCGAGACAGTGACTGTTTAACGAAGAGACGCAGAATTTTCGAACGCCTCTTGAAAGGCCTGCGCCTCTGATTTGAAACTTTACGGCGATGCCTTTGAAGCTGAAATTTAGTATACCTCTTTCCACTTTATGTTCTCCTGATATATTGGGCAAAATCTGGCGAAAATTTTCAGAATGCACAAAATTGGGCTTTGTAACAGGAGAACATGCCGTCGAAACAGATGGCACAAAGTAACGTCTCCGGAGAGCAAATCAAAGAGCGAGAAGTGGCACAGATGTTTCGAGACAGGGACTGTTTAAAGAAGAGAGGCAGAATTTTCGAACGCCTCTTGAAAGGCCTGCGCCTCTGATTTGAAACTTTAAGGCGATGCCTTTGAAGCTGAAATTTAGTATACCTATTTCCACTTCATGTTCTCCTGATATATTGGCCACAATCTGGCGAAAATTTTCGGAATCCACAAAATTGGGCTTTGAAGCAGGAGAACATGCCGTCGAAAGAGATGGCACAAAGTAACGACTCCGGAGAGCAAATCAAAGAGCGAGAAGTGGCGCAGATGTATCGAGACAGTGACTGTTTAACGAAGAGACGCAGAATTTTCGAACGCCTCTTGAAAGACCTGCGCCTCTGATTTGAAACTTTACGGCGATGCCTTTGAAGCTGAAATTTAGTATACCTCTTTCCACTTTATGTTCTCCTGATATATTGGGCAAAATCTGGCGAAAATTTTCAGAATCCACAAAATTGGGCTTTGTAACAGGAGAACATGCCTTCGAAAGAGATGGCACAAAGAAACGTCACCGGAGAGCAATTCAAAGAGCGAGAAGTGGCGCAGATGTTTCGAGACAGTGACTGTTTAACGAAGAGACGCAGAATTTTCGAACGCCTCTTGAAAGGCCTGCGCCTCTGATTTGAAACTTTAAGGCGATGCTTTGAAGCTGAAATTTAGTATACCTATTTCCACTTCATGTTCTCCTGATATATTGGCCAAAATCTGGCGAAAATTTTCAGAATTCACAAAATTTGGCTTTGTAACAGGAGAACATGCCGTCGAAAGAGATGGCACAATGTAACGACTTCGGAGAGCAAATCAAAGAGCGAGAAGTGGCGCAGATGTTTCGAGACAGTGACTGTTTAACGAAGAGACGCAGAATTTTCGAACGCCTCTTGAAAGGCCTGCGCCTCTGATTTGAAACTTTAAGGCGATGCCTTTAAAGCTGAAATTTAGTGTACCTCTTTCCACTTCATGTTCTCCTGATATATTGGCCACAATCTGGCGAAAATTTTCAGAATGCACAAAATTGGGCTTTGTAACAGGAGAACATGCCGTCGAAACAGATGGCACAAAGTAAGGTCTCCGGAGAGCAAATCAAAGAGCGAGAAGTGGCGCAGAGATTTCGAGACAGGGACTGTTTAACGAAGAGACGCAGAATTTTCGAACGCCTCTCGGAAGGCCTGCGCGTCTGATTTGAAACTTTAAGGCGATGCCTTTGAAGCTGAAATTTAGTATACCTCTTTCCACATTATGTTCTCCTGATATATTGGCCAAAATCTGGCGAAAATTCACAGAATCCACAAGATTGGGCTTTGTAACAGGAGAACATGCCGTCGAAAGAGATGGCACAAAGTAACGACTCCGGAGAGCAAATCAAAGAGCGAGAAGTGGCGCAGATGTATCGAGACAGTGACTGTTTAACGAAGAGACGCAGAATTTTCGAACGCCTCTTGAAAGACCTGCGCCTCTGATTTGAAACTTTACGGCGATGCCTTTGAAGCTGAAATTTAGTATACCTCTTTCCACTTTATGTTCTCCTGATATATTGGGCAAAATCTGGCGAAAATTTTCAGAATCCACAAAATTGGGCTTTGTAACAGGAGAACATGCAGTCGAAACAGATGGCACAAAGTAACGTCTCCGGAGAGCAATTCAAAGAGCGAGAAGTGGCGCAGATGTTTCGAGACAGTGACTGTTTAACGAAGAGACGCAGAATTTTCGAACGCCTCTTGAAAGGCCTGCGCCTCTGATTTGAAACTTTAAGGCGATGCTTTGAAGCTGAAATTTAGTATACCTATTTCCACTTCATGTTCTCCTGATATATTGGCCAAAATCTGGCGAAAATTCACAGAATTCACAAAATTGGGCTTTGAAGCAGGAGAACATGCCGTCGAAAGAGATGGAACAAAGTAACGGCTCCGGAGAGCAAATCAAAGAGCGGGAAGTGGCGCAGATGTTTCGAGACAGTGTGTGTTTAACGAAGAGACGCAGAATTTTCAAACGCCTCTTGAAAGGCCTGCGCCTCTGATTTGAAACTTTAAGGCGATGCCTTTAAAGCTGAAATTTAGTGTACCTCTTTCCACTTCATGTTCTCCTGATATATTGGGCACAATCTGGCGAAAATTTTCAGAATGCACAAAATTGGGCTTTGTAACAGGAGAACATGCCGTCGAAAGAGATGGCACAAAGTAACGACTCCGGAGAGCAAATCAAAGAGCGAGAAGTGGCGCAGATGTTTCGAGACAGTGACTGTTTAACGAAGAGACGCAGAATTTTCGAACGCCTCTTGAAAGGCCTGCGCCTCTGATTTGAAACTTTAAGGCGATGCCTTTAAAGCTGAAATTTAGTGTACCTCTTTCCACTTCATGTTCTCCTGATATATTGGCCACAATCTGGCGAATATTTTCAGAATGCACAAAATTGGGCTTTGTAACAGGAGAACATGCCGTCGAAACAGATGGCACAAAGTAAGGTCTCCGGAGAGCAATTCAAAGAGCGAGAAGTGGCGCAGATGTTTCGAGACAGGGACTGTTTAACGAAGAGACGCAGAATTTTCGAACGCCTCTTGGAAGGCCTGCGCCTCTGATTTGAAACTTTACGGCGATGCCTTTGAAGCTGAAATTTAGTATACCTCTTTCCACTTTATGTTCTCCTGATATATTGTGCAAAATCTGGCGAAAATTTTCAGAATCCACAAAATTGGGCTTTGTAACAGGAGAACATGCAGTCGAAACAGATGGCACAAAGTAACGTCTCCGGAGAGCAATTCAAAGAGCGAGAAGTGGCGCAGATGTTTCGAGACAGTGACTGTTTAACGAAGAGACGCAGAATTTTCGAACGCCTCTTGGAAGGCCTGCGACTCTGATTTGAAACTTTAAGGCGATGCCTTTGAAGCTGAAATTTAGTATACCTCTTTCCACTTTATGTTCTCCTGATATATTGGCCAAAATCTGGCGAAAATTCACAGAATTCACAAAATTGGGCTTTGAAGCAGGAGAACATGCCGTCGAAAGAGATGGCACAAAGTAACGGCTCCGGAGAGCAAATCAAAGAGCGAGAAGTGGCGCAGATGTTTCGAAACAGTGACTGTTTAACGAAGAGACACAGAATTTTCGAACGCCTCTTGAAAGGCCTGCGCCTCTGATTTGAAACTTTAAGGCGATGCCTTTAAAGCTGAAATTTAGTGTACCTCTTTCCACTTCATGTTCTCCTGATATATTGGCCACAATCTGGCGAAAATTTTCAGAATGCACAAAATTGGGCTTTGTAACAGGAGAACATGCCGTCGAAAGAGATGGCACAAAGTAACGACTCCGGAGAGCAAATCAAAGAGCGAGAAGTGGCGCAGATGTTTCGAGACAGTGACTGTTTAACGAAGAGACGCAGAATTTTCGAACGCCTCTTGAAAGGCCTGCGCCTCTGATTTGAAACTTTAAGGCGATGCCTTTGAAGCTGAAATTTAGTATACCTATTTCCACTTCATGTTCTCCTGATATATTGGCCACAATCTGGCGAAAATTTTCAGAATCCACAAAATTGGGCTTTGAAGCAGGAGAACATGCCGTCGAAAGAGATGGCACAAAGTAACGACTCCGGAGAGCAAATCAAAGAGCGAGAAGTGGCGCAGATGTATCGAGACAGTGACTGTTTAACGAAGAGACGCAGAATTTTCGAACGCCTCTTGAAAGACCTGCGCCTCTGATTTGAAACTTTACGGCGATGCCTTTGAAGCTGAAATTTAGTATACCTCTTTCCACTTTATGTTCTCCTGATATATTGGGCAAAATCTGGCGAAAATTTTCAGAATCCACAAAATTGGGCTTTGTAACAGGAGAACATGCCTTCGAAAGAGATGGCACAAAGAAACGTCACCGGAGAGCAATTCAAAGAGCGAGAAGTGGCGCAGATGTTTCGAGACAGTGACTGTTTAACGAAGAGACGCAGAATTTTCGAACGCCTCTTGAAAGGCCTGCGCCTCTGATTTGAAACTTTAAGGCGATGCTTTGAAGCTGAAATTTAGTATACCTATTTCCACTTCATGTTCTCCTGATATATTGGCCAAAATCTGGCGAAAATTTTCAGAATTCACAAAATTTGGCTTTGTAACAGGAGAACATGCCGTCGAAAGAGATGGCACAATGTAACGACTTCGGAGAGCAAATCAAAGAGCGAGAAGTGGCGCAGATGTTTCGAGACAGTGACTGTTTAACGAAGAGACGCAGAATTTTCGAACGCCTCTTGAAAGGCCTGCGCCTCTGATTTGAAACTTTAAGGCGATGCCTTTAAAGCTGAAATTTAGTGTACCTCTTACCACTTCATGTTCTCCTGATATATTGGCCACAATCTGGCGAAAATTTTCAGAATGCACAAAATTGGGCTTTGTAACAGGAGAACATGCCGTCGAAACAGATGGCACAAAGTAAGGTCTCCGGAGAGCAAATCAAAGAGCGAGAAGTGGCGCAGAGGTTTCGAGACAGGGATTGTTTAACGAGGAGACGCAGAATTTTCGAACGCCACTTGGAAGGCCTGCGCCTCTGATTTGAACCTTTAAGGCGATGCCTTTGAAGCTGAAATTTAGTATACCTCTTTCCACTTTATGTTCTCCTGATATATTGGGCAAAATCTGGCGAAAATTTTCAGAATCCACAAAATTGGGCTTTGTAACAGGAGAACATGCCTTCGAAAGAGATGGCACAAAGAAACGTCACCGGAGAGCAATTCAAAGAGCGAGAAGTGGCGCAGATGTTTCGAGACAGTGACTGTTTAACGAAGAGACGCAGAATTTTCGAACGCCTCTTGAAAGGCCTGCGCCTCTGATTTGAAACTTTAAGGCGATGCTTTGAAGCTGAAATTTAGTATACCTATTTCCACTTCATGTTCTCCTGATATATTGGCCAAAATCTGGCGAAAATTTTCAGAATTCACAAAATTTGGCTTTGTAACAGGAGAACATGCCGTCGAAAGAGATGGCACAATGTAACGACTTCGGAGAGCAAATCAAAGAGCGAGAAGTGGCGCAGATGTTTCGAGACAGTGACTGTTTAACGAAGAGACGCAGAATTTTCGAACGCCTCTTGAAAGGCCTGCGCCTCTGATTTGAAACTTTAAGGCGATGCCTTTAAAGCTGAAATTTAGTGTACCTCTTTCCACTTCATGTTCTCCTGATATATTGGCCACAATCTGGCGAAAATTTTCAGAATGCACAAAATTGGGCTTTGTAACAGGAGAACATGCCGTCGAAACAGATGGCACAAAGTAAGGTCTCCGGAGAGCAAATCAAAGAGCGAGAAGTGGCGCAGAGATTTCGAGACAGGGACTGTTTAACGAAGAGACGCAGAATTTTCGAACGCCTCTCGGAAGGCCTGCGCGTCTGATTTGAAACTTTAAGGCGATGCCTTTGAAGCTGAAATTTAGTATATCTCTTTCCACATTATGTTCTCCTGATATATTGGCCAAAATCTGGCGAAAATTCACAGAATCCACAAGATTGGGCTTTGTAACAGGAGAACATGCCGTCGAAAGAGATGGCACAAAGTAACGTCTCCGGAGAGCAAATCAAAGAGCGAGAAGTGGCGCAGATGTTTCGAGACAGAGACTGTTTAACAAAGAGGCGGAGAATTTTCGAATGCCTCTTGAAAGGCCTGCGCCTCTGATTTGAAACTTTAAGGCGATGCCTTTGAAGCTGAAATTTAGTATACCTCTTTCCACTTTATGTTCTCCTGATATATTGGGCAAAATCTGGCGAAAATTTTCAGAATCCACAAAATTGGGCTTTGTAACAGGAGAACATGCAGTCGAAACAGATGGCACAAAGTAACGTCTCCGGAGAGCAATTCAAAGAGCGAGAAGTGGCGCAGATGTTTCGAGACAGGGACTGTTTAACGAAGAGACGCAGAATTTTCGAACGCCTCTTGAAAGGCCTGCGCCTCTGATTTGAAACTTTAAGGCGATGCTTTGAAGCTGAAATTTAGTATACCTATTTCCACTTCATGTTCTCCTGATATATTGGCCAAAATCTGGCGAAAATTCACAGAATTCACAAAATTGGGCTTTGAAGCAGGAGAACATGCCGTCGAAAGAGATGGCACAAAGTAACGGCTCCGGAGAGCAAATCAAAGAGCGAGAAGTGGCGCAGATGTTTCGAGACAGTGACTGTTTAACGAAGAGACGCAGAATTTTCGAACGCCTCTTGAAAGGCCTGCGCCTCTGATTTGAAACTTTAAGGCGATGCCTTTAAAGCTGAAATTTAGTGTACCTCTTTCCACTTCATGTTCTCCTGATATATTGGCCACAATCTGGCGAAAATTTTCAGAATGCACAAAATTGGGCTTTGTAACAGGAGAACATGCCGTCGAAAGAGATGGCACAAAGTAACGACTCCGGAGAGCAAATCAAAGAGCGAGAAGTGGCGCAGATGTTTCGAGACAGTGACTGTTTAACGAAGAGACGCAGAATTTTCGAACGCCTCTTGAAAGGCCTGCGCCTCTGATTTGAAACTTTAAGGCGATGCCTTTAAGGCTGAAATTTAGTATACCTCTTTCCACTTCATGTTCTCCTTATATATTGGCCACAATCTGGCTAAAATTTTCAGAATGCACAAAATTGGGCTTTGTAACAGGAGAACATGTCGTCGAAAGAGATGGCACAAAGTAACGTCTCCGGAGAGCAAATCAAAGAGCGAGAAGTGGCGCAGATGTTTCGAGACAGTGACTGTTTAACGAAGAGACGCAGAATTTTCGAACGCCTCTTGAAAGGCCTGCGCCTCTGATTTGAAACTTTAAGGCGATGCCTATAAGGCTGAAATTTAGTATACCTCTTTCCACTTCATGTTCTCCTGATATATTGGCCACAATCTGGCTAAAATTTTCAGAATGCACAAAATTGGGCTTTGTAACAGGAGAACATGCCGTCGAAAGAGATGGCACAAAGTAACGTCTCCGGAGAGCAATTCAAAGAGCGAGAAGTGGCGCAGATGTTTCGAGACAGTGACTGTTTAACGAAGAGACGCAGGATTTTCGAACGCCTCTTGAAAGGCCTGCGCCTCTGATTTGAAACTTTAAGGCGATGCCTTTAAAGCTGAAATTTAGTGTACCTCTTTCCACTTCATGTTCTCCTGATATATTGGCCACAATCTGGCGAAAATTTTCAGAATCCACAAAATTGGGCTTTGTAACAGGAGAACATGCAGTCGAAACAGATGGCACAAAGTAACGTCTCCGGAGAGCAATTCAAAGAGCGAGAAGTGGCGCAGATGTTTCGAGACAGTGACTGTTTAACGAAGAGACGCAGAATTTTCGAACGCCTCTTGGAAGGCCTGCGACTCTGATTTGAAACTTTAAGGCGATGCCTTTGAAGCTGAAATTTAGTATACCTCTTTCCACTTTATGTTCTCCTGATATATTGGCCATAATCTGGCGAAAATTCACAGAATTCACAAAATTGGGCTTTGAAGCAGGAGAACATGCCGTCGAAAGAGATGGCACAAAGTAACGGCTCCGGAGAGCAAATCAAAGAGCGAGAAGTGGCGCAGATGTTTCGAGACAGTGACTGTTTAACGAAGAGACACAGAATTTTCGAACGCCTCTTGAAAGGCCTGCGCCTCTGATTTGAAACTTTAAGGCGATGCCTTTGAAGCTGAATTTTAGTATACCTCTTTCCACTTCATGTTCTCCTGATATATTGGCTACAATCTGGCGAAAATTTTCAGAATGCACAAAATTGGGCTTTGTAACAGGAGAACATGCCGTCGAAAGAGATGGCACAAAGTAACGTCTCCGGAGAGCAAATCAAAGAGCGAGAAGTGGCGCAGATGTTTCGAGACAGTGACTGTTTAACGAAGAGACGCAGAATTTTCGAACGCCTCTTGAAAGGCCTGCGCCTCTGATTTGAAACTTTAAGGCGATGCCTTTAAGGCTGAAATTTAGTATACCTCTTTCCACTTCATGTTCTCCTGATATATTGGCCACAATCTGGCTAAAATTTTCAGAATGCACAAAATTGGGCTTTGTAACAGGAGAACATGCCGTCGAAAGAGATGGCACAAAGTAACGTCTCCGGAAAGCAAATTAAAGAGCGAGAAGTGGCGCAGATGTTTCGAGACAGTGACTGTTTAACGAAGAGACGCAGAATTTTCGAACGCCTCTTGAAAGGCCTGCGCCTCTGATTTGAAACTTTACGGCGATGCCTTTGAAGCTGAAATTTAGTATACCTCTTTCCACTTTATGTTCTCCTGATATATTGTGCAAAATCTGGCGAAAATTTTCAGAATCCACAAAATTGGGCTTTGTAACAGGAGAACATGCCGTCGAAAGAGATGGCACAAAGTAACGGCTCCGGAGAGCAAATCAAAGAGCGAGAAGTGGCGCAGATGTTTCGAGACAGTGACTGTTTAACGAAGAGACGCAGAATTTTCGAACGCCTCTTGAAAGGCCTGCGCCTCTGATTTCAAACTTTAAGGCGATGCCTTTAAGGCTGAAATTTAGTATACCTCTTTCCACTTCATGTTCTCCTGATATATTGGCCACAATCTGGCTAAAATTTTCAGAATGCACAAAATTGGGCTTTGTAACAGGAGAACATGCCGTCGAAAGAGATGGCACAAAGTAACGTCTCCGGAGAGCAAATCAAAGAGCGAGAAGTGGCGCAGATGTTTCGAGACAGGGACTGTTTAACGAAGAGACGCAGAATTTTCGAACGCCTCTTGGAAGGCCTGCGCCTCTGATTTGAAACTTTAAGGCGATGCCTTTGAAGCTGAATTTTAGTATACCTCTTTCCACTTCATGTTCTCCTGATATATTGGCCACAATCTGGCGAAAATTTTCAGAATCCACAAAATTGGGCTTTGAAGCAGGAGAACATGCCGTCGAAAGAGATGGCACAAAGTAACGACTCCGGAGAGCAATTCAAAGAGCGAGAAGTGGCGCAGATGTTTCGAGACAGTGACTGTTTAACGAAGAGGCGCAGAATTTTCGAACGCCTCTTGAAAGGCCTGCGCCTCTGATTTGAAACTTTAAGGCGATGCTTTGAAGCTGAAATTTAGTATACCTCTTTCCACATTATGTTCTCCTGATATATTGGCCAAAATCTGGCGAAAATTCACAGAATCCACAAGATTGGGCTTTGTAACAGGAGAACATGCCGTCGAAACAGATGGCACAAAGTAACGGCTCCGGAGATCAAATCAAAGAGCGAGAAGTGGCGCAGATGTTTCGAGACAGTGACTGTTTAACGAAGAGACGCAGAATTTTCGAACGCCTCTTGAAAGGCCTGCGCCTCTGATTTGAAACTTTACGGCGATGCCTTTGAAGCTGAAATTTAGTATACCTCTTTCCACTTTATGTTCTCCTGATATATTGTGCAAAATCTGGCGAAAATTTTCAGAATCCACAAAATTGGGCTTTGTAACAGGAGAACATGCAGTCGAAACAGATGGCACAAAGTAACGTCTCCGGAGAGCAATTAAAAGAGCGAGAAGTGGCGCAGATGTTTCGAGACAGTGACTGTTTAACGAAGAGACGCAGAATTTTCGAACGCCTCTTGGAAGGCCTGCGACTCTGATTTGAAACTTTAAGGCGATGCCTTTGAAGCTGAAATTTAGTATACCTCTTTCCACTTTATGTTCTCCTGATATATTGGCCAAAATCTGGCGAAAATTCACAGAATTCACAAAATTGGGCTTTGAAGCAGGAGAACATGCCGTCGAAAGAGATGGCACAAAGTAACGGCTCGGGAGAGCAAATCAAAGAGCGAGAAGTGGCGCAGATGTTTCGAGACAGTGACTGTTTAACGAAGAGACACAGAATTTTCGAACGCCTCTTGAAAGGCCTGCGCTTCTGATTTGAAACTTTAAGGCGATGCCTTTGAAGCTGAATTTTAGTATACCTCTTTCCACTTCATGTTCTCCTGATATATTGGCTACAATCTGGCGAAAATTTTCAGAATGCACAAAATTGGGCTTTGTAACAGGAGAACATGCCGTCGAAAGAGATGGCACAAAGTAACGTCTCCGGAGAGCAAATCAAAGAGCGAGAAGTGGCGCAGATGTTTCGAGACAGTGACTGTTTAACGAAGAGACGCAGAATTTTCGAACGCCTCTTGAAAGGCCTGCGCCTCTGATTTGAAACTTTAAGGCGATGCCTTTAAGGCTGAAATTTAGTATACCTCTTTCCACTTCATGTTCTCCTGATATATTGGCCACAATCTGGCTAAAATTTTCAGAATGCACAAAATTGGGCTTTGTAACAGGAGAACATGCCGTCGAAAGAGATGGCACAAAGTAACGTCTCCGGAGAGCAAATCAAAGAGCGAGAAGTGGCGCAGATGTTTCGAGACAGTGACTGTTTAACGAAGAGACGCAGAATTTTCGAACGCCTCTTGAAAGGCCTGCGCCTCTGATTTGAAACTTTAAGGCGATGCTTTGAAGCTGAAATTTAGTGTACCTCTTTCCACTTCATGTTCTCCTGATATATTGGCTACAATCTGGCGAAAATTTTCAGAATGCACAAAATTGGGCTTTGTAACAGGAGAACATGCCGTCGAAACAGATGGCACAAAGTAACGGCTCCGGAGATCAAATCAAAGAGCGAGAAGTGGCGCAGATGTTTCGAGACAGTGACTGTTTAACGAAGAGACGCAGAATTTTCGAACGCCTCTTGAAAGGCCTGCGCCTCTGATTTGAAACTTTACGGCGATGCCTTTGAAGCTGAAATTTAGTATACCTCTTTCCACTTTATGTTCTCCTGATATATTGTGCAAAATCTGGCGAAAATTTTCAGAATCCACAAAATTGGGCTTTGTAACAGGAGAACATGCAGTCGAAACAGATGGCACAAAGTAACGTCTCCGGAGAGCAATTAAAAGAGCGAGAAGTGGCGCAGATGTTTCGAGACAGTGACTGTTTAACGAAGAGACGCAGAATTTTCGAACGCCTCTTGGAAGGCCTGCGACTCTGATTTGAAACTTTAAGGCGATACCTTTGAAGCTGAAATTTAGTATACCTCTTTCCACTTTATGTTCTCCTGATATATTGGCTACAATCTGGCGAAAATTTTCAGAATGCACAAAATTGGGCTTTGTAACAGGAGAACATGCAGTCGAAACAGATGGCACAAAGTAACGTCTCCGGAGAGCAATTCAAAGAGCGAGAAGTGGCGCAGATGTTTCGAGACAGTGACTGTTTAACGAAGAGACGCAGAATTTTCGAACGCCTCTTGGAAGGCCTGCGACTCTGATTTGAAACTTTAAGGCGATGCCTTTGAAGCTGAAATTTAGTATAGCTCTTTCCACTTTATGTTCTCCTGATATATTGTCCAAAATCTGGCAAAAATTCACAGAATTCACAAAATTGGGCTTTGAAGCAGGAGAACATGCCGTCGAAAGAGATGGCACAAAGTAACGGCTCCGGAGAGCAAATCAAAGAGCGAGAAGTGGCGCAGATGTTTCGAGACAGTGACTGTTTAACGAAGAGACACAGAATTTTCGAACGCCTCTTGAAAGGCCTGCGCCTCTGATTTGAAACTTTAAGGCGATGCCTTTAAAGCTGAAATTTAGTGTACCTCTTTCCACTTCATGTTCTCCTGATATATTGGCCACAATCTGGCGAAAATTTTCAGAATCCACAAAATTGGGCTTTGAAGCAGGAGAACATGCCGTCGAAAGAGATGGCACAAAGTAACGGCTCCGGAGAGCAAATCAAAGAGCGAGAAGTGGCGCAGATGTTTCGAGACAGTGACTGTTTAACGAAGAGACACAGAATTTTCGAACGCCTCTTGAAAGGCCTGCGCCTCTGATTTGAAACTTTAAGGCGATGCCTTTAATGCTGAAATTTAGTGTACCTCTTTCCACTTCATGTTCTCCTGATATATTGGCCACAATCTGGCGAAAATTTTCAGAATGCACAAAATTGGGCTTTGTAACAGGAGAACATGCCGTCGAAAGAGATGGCACAAAGTAACGACTCCGGAGAGCAAATCAAAGAGCGAGAAGTGGCGCAGATGTTTCGAGACAGTGACTGTTTAACGAAGAGACGCAGAATTTTCGAACGCCTCTTGAAAGGCCTGCGCCTCTGATTTGAAACTTTAAGGCGATGCCTTTAAGGCTGAAATTTAGTATACCTCTTGCCACTTCATGTTCTCCTTATACAGGGTGTCCCACTAAGGAGTGGACAGCGCGATATCTCTTAAAGTATTGTCGATAAAAATATAAAAAAAATAGGGAATTGCATGGTTCGAGGGGGCCCATTTATTAGCGCGAACGAATTTTGTTTCCGATTATTATTTTAAAAGATACGATGGTCAAGTTCGGTTTTTCAAATGGAACTATTTTTTTTGAAGACCTGAGTTGATAGTGCGTTCCAAGACAAATTCAATAAGCTTTAATGTATACACTTTATTTCCACTGGTTTTTAAGATATTGCGCTTGCAAAATTACTGATTTTCACTGGAAGAAAACCCTCTGGAATAGGAAGGACCGGGGTCGGTCTTACTGGCGCTACGGGTGGCATTGCCTGTTGAAACTGATACTTACCTGCCAAAGGTCTACGCCAGAAATGGCAGGCCCAAAGGCTGGACAATTCTTTTCCGTCAGAAATGCTACTTAGGTAGGTACATCTGCGGTGTCGAGAAGCGCATCGTTACTTTTATTTCGCACTTGCTTCTACGCTCGGATGGCCGGTTCTTTTGGGAGGGATGCAAGTTGGATTGGTTACGTTAGGAGGGTATTGCTGTGACGAGAGCCTCTTCAAGAGAGCAGCCGTTTGTGAGGGATGCAAATCCGATTGGTTCTGATACAATCTGCTCCCTATGGTTGAAATTTAGTCTAGCAACTTTCACTCCTCCTAACCTAACCAATCCAACTTGCATCCCTCCCAAAAGAACCGGCCATCCGAGCGTAGAAGCAAGTGCGAAATAAAAGTAACGATGCGCTTCTCGATACCGCAGATGTACCTACCTAAGTAGCATTTCTGACGGAAAAGAATTGTCCAGCCTTTGGGCCTGCCATTTCTGGCGTAGACCTGTAGCAGGTAAGTATCCATTTCAACAGGCAGTGCCACCCGTGGCGCCAGTAAGACCGCCCCCGGTTTTTGCCATTCCAGAGGGGTTTCTTGCAGTGAAAATCAGTAAATTTGCAAGCGCAATATCTTAAAAACCAGTGGAAATAAAGTGTATACATTAAAGCTTATTGAATTTGTCTTGGAACGCACTATCAACTCAGGTCTTCACAAAAAATAGTTCCATTTGAAAAACCGAACTTGACCATCGTATCTTTTAAAATAATAATCGGAAACAAAATTCGTTCGCGCTAATAAATGGCCCCCCTCGAACCATGCAATTCCCTATTTTTTTATATTTTTATCGACAATACTTTAAGAGATATCGCGCTGTCCACTCCTTAGTGGGACACCCTGTATATTGGCCACAATCTGGCTAAAATTTTCAGAATGCACAAAATTGGGCTTTGTAACAGGAGAACATGCCGTCGAAAGAGATGGCACAAAGTAACGTCTCCGGAGAGCAAATCAAAGAGCGAGAAGTGGCGCAGATGTTTCGAGACAGTGACTGTTTAACGAAGAGACGCAGAATTTTCGAACGCCTCTTGAAAGGCCTGCGCCTCTGATTTCAAACTTTAAGGCGATGCCTTTAAGGCTGAAATTTAGTATACCTCTTTCCACTTCATGTTCTCCTGATATATTGGCCACAATCTGGCTAAAATTTTCAGAATGCACAAAATTGGGCTTTGTAACAGGAGAACATGCCGTCGAAAGAGATGGCACAAAGTAACGTCTCCGGAGAGCAAATCAAAGAGCGAGAAGTGGCGCAGATGTTTCGAGACAGGGACTGTTTAACGAAGAGACGCAGAATTTTCGAACGCCTCTTGGAAGGCCTGCGCCTCTGATTTGAAACTTTAAGGCGATGCCTTTGAAGCTGAATTTTAGTATACCTCTTTCCACTTCATGTTCTCCTGATATATTGGCCACAATCTGGCGAAAATTTTCAGAATCCACAAAATTGGGCTTTGAAGCAGGAGAACATGCCGTCGAAAGAGATGGCACAAAGTAACGGCTCCGGAGAGCAAATCAAAGAGCGAGAAGTGGCGCAGATGTTTCGAGACAGTGACTGTTTAACGAAGAGACACAGAATTTTCGAACGCCTCTTGAAAGGCCTGCGCCTCTGATTTGAAACTTTAAGGCGATGCCTTTAATGCTGAAATTTAGTGTACCTCTTTCCACTTCATGTTCTCCTGATATATTGGCCACAATCTGGCGAAAATTTTCAGAATGCACAAAATTGGGCTTTGTAACAGGAGAACATGCCGTCGAAAGAGATGGCACAAAGTAACGACTCCGGAGAGCAAATCAAAGAGCGAGAAGTGGCGCAGATGTTTCGAGACAGTGACTGTTTAACGAAGAGACGCAGAATTTTCGAACGCCTCTTGAAAGGCCTGCGCCTCTGATTTGAAACTTTAAGGCGATGCCTTTAAGGCTGAAATTTAGTATACCTCTTTCCACTTCATGTTCTCCTTATATATTGGCCACAATCTGGCTAAAATTTTCAGAATGCACAAAATTGGGCTTTGTAACAGGAGAACATGCCGTCGAAAGAGATGGCACAAAGTAACGTCTCCGGAGAGCAAATCAAAGAGCGAGAAGTGGCGCAGATGTTTCGAGACAGTGACTGTTTAACGAAGAGACGCAGAATTTTCGAACGCCTCTTGAAAGGCCTGCGCCTCTGATTTCAAACTTTAAGGCGATGCCTTTAAGGCTGAAATTTAGTATACCCCTTTCCACTTCATGTTCTCCTGATATATTGGCCACAATCTGGCTAAAATTTTCAGAATGCACAAAATTGGGCTTTGTAACAGGAGAACATGCCGTCGAAAGAGATGGCACAAAGTAACGTCTCCGGAGAGCAAATCAAAGAGCGAGAAGTGGCGCAGATGTTTCGAGACAGGGACTGTTTAACGAAGAGACGCAGAATTTTCGAACGCCTCTTGGAAGGCCTGCGCTTCTGATTTGAAACTTTAAGGCGATGCCTTTGAAGCTGAATTTTAGTATACCTCTTTCCACTTCATGTTCTCCTGATATATTGGCCACAATCTGGCGAAAATTTTCAGAATCCACAAAATTGGGCTTTGAAGCAGGAGAACATGCCGTCGAAAGAGATGGCACAAAGTAACGACTCCGGAGAGCAATTCAAAGAGCGAGAAGTGGCGCAGATGTTTCGAGACAGTGACTGTTTAACGAAGAGGCGCAGAATTTTCGAACGCCTCTTGAAAGGCCTGCGCCTCTGATTTGAAACTTTAAGGCGATGCTTTGAAGCTGAAATTTAGTATACCTCTTTCCACATTATGTTCTCCTGATATATTGGCCAAAATCTGGCGAAAATTCACAGAATCCACAAGATTGGGCTTTGTAACAGGAGAACATGCCGTCGAAACAGATGGCACAAAGTAACGGCTCCGGAGATCAAATCAAAGAGCGAGAAGTGGCGCAGATGTTTCGAGACAGTGACTGTTTAACGAAGAGACGCAGAATTTTCGAACGCCTCTTGAAAGGCCTGCGCCTCTGATTTGAAACTTTACGGCGATGCCTTTGAAGCTGAAATTTAGTATACCTCTTTCCACTTTATGTTCTCCTGATATATTGTGCAAAATCTGGCGAAAATTTTCAGAATCCACAAAATTGGGCTTTGTAACAGGAGAACATGCAGTCGAAACAGATGGCACAAAGTAACGTCTCCGGAGAGCAATTAAAAGAGCGAGAAGTGGCGCAGATGTTTCGAGACAGTGACTGTTTAACGAAGAGACGCAGAATTTTCGAACGCCTCTTGGAAGGCCTGCGACTCTGATTTGAAACTTTAAGGCGATGCCTTTGAAGCTGAAATTTAGTATACCTCTTTCCACTTTATGTTCTCCTGATATATTGGCCAAAATCTGGCGAAAATTCACAGAATTCACAAAATTGGGCTTTGAAGCAGGAGAACATGCCGTCGAAAGAGATGGCACAAAGTAACGACTCCGGAGAGCAATTCAAAGAGCGAGAAGTGGCGCAGATGTTTCGAGACAGTGACTGTTTAACGAAGAGGCGCAGAATTTTCGAACGCCTCTTGAAAGGCCTGCGCCTCTGATTTGAAACTTTAAGGCGATGCTTTGAAGCTGAAATTTAGTATACCTCTTTCCACTTCATGTTCTCCTGATATATTGGCCACAATCTGGCTAAAATTTTCAGAATGCACAAAATTGGGCTTTGTAACAGGAGAACATGCCGTCGAAACAGATGGCACAAAGTAAGGTCTCCGGAGAGCAAATCAAAGAGCGAGAAGTGGCGCAGAGGTTTCGAGACAGGGACTGTTTAACGAAGAGACGCAGAATTTTCGAACGCCTCTTGAAAGGCCTGCGCCTCTTATTTGCGACTTTAAGGCGATGCCTTTGATGCTGAAATTTAGCATACCTCTTTCCACTTTATGTTCTCCTGATATATTGGGCAAAGTCTGGCGAAAATTCACAGAATTCACAAAATTGGGCTTTGTAACAGGAGAACATGCCGTCGAAAGAGATGGCACAAAGTAACGTCTCCGGAGAGCAAATCAAAGAGCGAGAAGTGGCACAGATGTTTCGAGACAGGGACTGTTTAAAGAAGAGACGCAGAATTTTCGAACGCCTCTTGAAAGGCCTGCGCCTCTGATTTGAAACTTTAAGGCGATGCCTTTGAAGCTGAAACTTAGTATACCTCTTTCCACTTCATGTTCTCCTGATATATTGGCCACAATCTGGCGAAAATTTTCAGAATTCACAAAATTGGGCTTTGTAACAGGAGAACATGCCGTCGAAAGAGATGGCACAAAGTAACGACTCCGGAGAGCAAATCAAAGAGCAAGAAGTGGCGCAGATGTTTCGAGACAGGGACTGTTTAAAGAAGAGACGCAGAATTTTCGAACGCCTCTTGAAAGGCCTGCGCCTCTGATTTGAAACTTTAAGGCGATGCCTTTGAAGCTGAAACTTAGTATACCTCTTTCCACTTCATGTTCTCCTGATATATTGGCCACAATCTGGCGAAAATTTTCAGAATTCACAAAATTGGGCTTTGTAACAGGAGAACATGCCGTCGAAAGAGATGGCACAAAGTAACGACTCCGGAGAGCAAATCAAAGAGCAAGAAGTGGCGCAGATGTTTCGAGACAGTGACTGTTTAACGAAGAGACGCAGAATTTTCGAACGCCTCTTGAAAGGCCTGCGCCTCTGACTTGAAACTTTAAGGCGATGCTTTGAAGCTGAAATTTAGTATAACTCTTTCCACTTCATGTTCTCCTGATATATTGGCCAAAATCTGGCGAAAATTCACAGAATTCACAAAATTGGGCTTTGAAGCAGGAGAACATGCCGTCGAAAGAGATGGCACAAAGTAACGACTCCGGAGAGCAATTCAAAGAGCGAGAAGTGGCGCAGATGTTTCGAGACAGTGACTGTTTAACGAAGAGGCGCAGAATTTTCGAACGCCTCTTGAAAGGCCTGCGCCTCTGATTTGAAACTTTAAGGCGATGCTTTGAAGCTGAAATTTAGTATACCTCTTTCCACTTCATGTTCTCCTGATATATTGGCCACAATCTGGCTAAAATTTTCAGAATGCACAAAATTGGGCTTTGTAACAGGAGAACATGCCGTCGAAACAGATGGCACAAAGTAAGGTCTCCGGAGAGCAAATCAAAGAGCGAGAAGTGGCGCAGAGGTTTCGAGACAGGGACTGTTTAACGAAGAGACGCAGAATTTTCGAACGCCTCTTGAAAGGCCTGCGCCTCTGGTTTGAAACTTTAAGGCGATGCCTTTGAAGCTGAAATTTAGTATACCTATTTCCACTTCATGTTCTCCTGATATATTGGCCACAATCTGGCGAAAATTTTCAGAATCCACAAAATTGGGCTTTGAAGCAGGATAACATGCCGTCGAAAGAGATGGCACAAAGTAACGGGTCCGGAGAGCAAATCAAAGAGCGAGAAGTGGCGCAGATGTTTCGAGACAGTGACTGTTTAACGAAGAGACGCAGAATTTTCGAACGCCTCTTGAAAGGCCTGCGCCTCTTATTTGCGACTTTAAGGCGATGCCTTTGAAGCTGAAATTTAGCATACCTCTTTCCACTTTATGTTCTCCTGATATATTGGGCAAAGTCTGGCGAAAATTCACAGAATTCACAAAATTGGGCTTTGTAACAGGAGAACATGCCGTCGAAACAGATGGCACAAAGTAACGTCTCCGGAGAGCAAATCAAAGAGCGAGAAGTGGCGCAGATGTTTCGAGACAGTGACTGTTTAACGAAGAGACGCAGAATTTTCGAACGCCTCTTGAAAGGCCTGCGCCTCTTATTTGCGACTTTAAGGCGATGCCTTTGAAGCTGAAATTTAGCATACCTCTTTCCACTTTATGTTCTCCTGATATATTGGGCAAAATCTGGCGAAAATTCACAGAATTCACAAAATTGGGCTTTGTAACAGGAGAACATGCCGTCGAAAGAGAAGGCACAAAGTAACGTCTCCGGAGAGCAAATCAAAGAGCGAGAAGTGGCACAGATGTTTCGAGACAGGGACTGTTTAAAGAAGAGACGCAGAATTTTCGAACGCCTCTTGAAAGGCCTGCGCCTCTGATTTGAAACTTTAAGGCGATGCCTTTGAAGCTGAAACTTAGTATACCTCTTTCCACTTCATGTTCTCCTGATATATTGGCCACAATCTGGCGAAAATTTTCAGAATTCACAAAATTGGGCTTTGTAACAGGAGAACATGCCGTCGAAAGAGATGGCACAAAGTAACGACTCCGGAGAGCAAATCAAAGAGCAAGAAGTGGCGCAGATGTTTCGAGACAGTGACTGTTTAACGAAGAGACGCAGAATTTTCGAACGCCTCTTGAAAGGCCTGCGCCTTTATTTGCGACTTTAAGGCGATGCCTTTGAAGCTGAAATTTAGTGTACCTCTTACCACTTCATGTTCTCCTGATATATTGGCCACAATCTGGCGAAAATTTTCAGAATGCACAAAATTGGGCTTTGTAACAGGAGAACATGCCGTCGAAACAGATGGCACAAAGTAAGGTCTCCGGAGAGCAAATCAAAGAGCGAGAAGTGGCGCAGAGGTTTCGAGACAGTGACTGTTTAACGAGGAGACGCAGAATTTTCGAACGCCTCTTGAAAGTCCTGCGCCTCTGATTTGAAACTTTAAGGCGATGCTTTGAAGCTGAAATTTAGTATACCTATTTCCACTTCATGTTCTCCTGATATATTGGCTACAATCTGGCGAAAATTTTCAGAATGCACAAAATTGGGCTTTGTAACAGGAGAACATGCCGTCGAAACAGATGGCACAATGTAAGGTCTCCGGAGAGCAATTCAAAGAGCGAGAAGTGGCGCAGATGTTTCGAGACAGGGACTGTTTAACGAAGAGACGCAGAATTTTCGAACGCCTCTTGGAAGGCCTGCGCCTCTGATTTGAAACTTTAAGGCGATGCCTTTGAAGCTGAATTTTAGTATACCTCTTTCCACTTCATGTTCTCCTGATATATTGGCTACAATCTGGCGAAAATTTTCAGAATGCACAAAATTGGGCTTTGAAGCAGGAGAACATGCCGTCGAAAGAGATGGCACAAAGTAACGGCTCCGGAGAGCAAATCAAAGAGCGAGAAGTGGCGCAGATGTTTCGAGACAGTGACTGTTTAACGAAGAGACGCAGAATTTTCGAACGCCTCTTGAAAGGCCTGCGCCTCTGATTTGAAACTTTAAGGCGATGCCTTTAAAGCTGAAATTTAGTGTACCTCTTTCCACTTCATGTTCTCCTGATATATTGGCCAAAATCTGGCGAAAATTCACAGAATTCACAAAATTGGGCTTTGAAGCAGGAGAACATGCCGTCGAAAGAGATGGCACAAAGTAACGACTCCGGAGAGCAATTCAAAGAGCGAGAAGTGGCGCAGATGTTTCGAGACAGTGACTGTTTAACGAAGAGGCGCAAAATTTTCGAACGCCTCTTGAAAGGCCTGCGCCTCTGATTTGAAACTTTAAGGCGATGCTTTGAAGCTGAAATTTAGTATACCTCTTTCCACTTCATGTTCTCCTGATATATTGGCCACAATCTGGCTAAAATTTTCAGAATGCACAAAATTGGGCTTTGTAACAGGAGAACATGCCGTCGAAACAGATGGCACAAAGTAAGGTATCCGGAGAGCAAATCAAAGAGCGAGAAGTGGCGCAGAGGTTTCGAGACAGGGACTGTTTAACGAAGAGACGCAGAATTTTCGAACGCCTCTTGAAAGGCCTGCGCCTCTGGTTTGAAACTTTAAGGCGATGCCTTTGAAGCTGAAATTTAGTATACCTATTTCCACTTCATGTTCTCCTGATATATTGGCCACAATCTGGCGAAAATTTTCGGAATCCACAAAATTGGGCTTTGAAGCAGGATAACATGCCGTCGAAAGAGATGGCACAAAGTAACGGGTCCGGAGAGCAAATCAAAGAGCGAGAAGTGGCGCAGATGTTTCGAGACAGTGACTGTTTAACGAAGAGACGCAGAATTTTCGAACGCCTCTTGAAAGGCCTGCGCCTCTTATTTGCGACTTTAAGGCGATGCCTTTGAAGCTGAAATTTAGCATACCTCTTTCCAATTTATGTTCTCCTGATATATTGGGCAAAATCTGGCGAAAATTCACAGAATTCACAAAATTGGGCTTTGAAGCAGGAGAACATGCCGTCGAAAGAGATGGCACAAAGTAACGACTCCGGAGAGCAATTCAAAGAGCGAGAAATGGCGCAGATGTTTCGAGACAGTGACTGTTTAACGAAGAGGCGCAGAATTTTCGAACGCCTCTTGAAAGGCCTGCGCCTCTGATTTGAAACTTTAAGGCGATGCTTTGAAGCTGAAATTTAGTATACCTCTTTCCACTTCATGTTCTCCTGATATATTGGCCACAATCTGGCTAAAATTTTCAGAATGCACAAAATTGGGCTTTGTAACAGGAGAACATGCCGTCGAAACAGATGGCACAAAGTAAGGTCTCCGGAGAGCAAATCAAAGAGCGAGAAGTGGCGCAGATGTTTCGAGACAGGGACTGTTTAACGAAGAGACGCAGAATTTTCGAACGCCTCTTGAAAGGCCTGCGCCTCTTATTTGCGACTTTAAGGCGATGCCTTTGAAGCTGAAATTTAGCATACCTCTTTCCACTTTATGTTCTCCTGATATATTGGGCAAAATCTGGCGAAAATTCACAGAATTCACAAAATTGGGCTTTGTAACAGGAGAACATGCCGTCGAAAGAGATGGCACAAAGTAACGTCTCCGGAGAGCAAATCAAAGAGCGAGAAGTGGCACAGATGTTTCGAGACAGGGACTGTTTAAAGAAGAGACGCAGAATTTTCGAACGCCTCTTGAAAGGCCTGCGCCTCTGATTTGAAACTTTAAGGCGATGCCTTTGAAGCTGAAACTTAGTATACCTCTTTCCACTTCATGTTCTCCTGATATATTGGCCACAATCTGGCGAAAATTTTCAGAATTCACAAAATTGGGCTTTGTAACAGGAGAACATGCCGTCGAAAGAGATGGCACAAAGTAACGACTCCGGAGAGCAAATCAAAGAGCAAGAAGTGGCGCAGATGTTTCGAGACAGTGACTGTTTAACGAAGAGACGCAGAATTTTCGAACGCCTCTTGAAAGGCCTGCGCCTTTATTTGCGACTTTAAGGCGATGCCTTTGAAGCTGAAATTTAGTGTACCTCTTACCACTTCATGTTCTCCTGATATATTGGCCACAATCTGGCGAAAATTTTCAGAATGCACAAAATTGGGCTTTGTAACAGGAGAACATGCCGTCGAAACAGATGGCACAAAGTAAGGTCTCCGGAGAGCAAATCAAAGAGCGAGAAGTGGCGCAGAGGTTTCGAGACAGTGACTGTTTAACGAGGAGACGCAGAATTTTCGAACGCCTCTTGAAAGTCCTGCGCCTCTGATTTGAAACTTTAAGGCGATGCTTTGAAGCTGAAATTTAGTATACCTATTTCCACTTCATGTTCTCCTGATATATTGGCTACAATCTGGCGAAAATTTTCAGAATGCACAAAATTGGGCTTTGTAACAGGAGAACATGCCGTCGAAACAGATGGCACAATGTAAGGTCTCCGGAGAGCAATTCAAAGAGCGAGAAGTGGCGCAGATGTTTCGAGACAGGGACTGTTTAACGAAGAGACGCAGAATTTTCGAACGCCTCTTGGAAGGCCTGCGCCTCTGATTTGAAACTTTAAGGCGATGCCTTTGAAGCTGAATTTTAGTATACCTCTTTCCACTTCATGTTCTCCTGATATATTGGCTACAATCTGGCGAAAATTTTCAGAATGCACAAAATTGGGCTTTGTAACAGGAGAACATGCCGTCGAAACAGATGGCACAAAGTAAGGTCTCCGGAGAGCAAATCAAAGAGCGAGAAGTGGCGCAGAGGTTTCGAGACAGGGACTGTTTAACGAGGAGACGCAGAATTTTCGAACGCCTCTTGGAAGGCCTGCGCCTCTGATTTGAAACTTTAAGGCGATGCCTTTGAAGCTGAAATTTAGTATACCTCTTTCCACTTTATGTTCTCCTGATATATTGGCCAAAATCTGGCGAAAATTCACAGAATCCACAAAATTGGGCTTTGTAACAGGAGAACATGCCGTCGAAAGAGATGGCACAAAGTAACGTCTCCGGAGAGCAAATCAAAGAGCGAGAAGTGGCGCAGATGTTTCGAGACAGTGACTGTTTAACGAGGAGACGCAGAATTTTCGAACGCCTCTTGAAAGGCCTGCGCCTCTGATTTGAAACTTTAAGGCGATGCTTTGAAGCTGAAATTTAGTATACCTATTTCCACTTCATGTTCTCCTGATATATTGGCTACAATCTGGCGAAAATTTTCAGAATGCACAAAATTGGGCTTTGTAACAGGAGAACATGCCGTCGAAACAGATGGCACAAAGTATGGTCTCCGGAGAGCAATTCAAAGAGCGAGAAGTGGCGCAGATGTTTCGAGACAGTGACTGTTTAACGAAGAGACGCAGAATTTTCGAACGCCTCTTGAAAGGCCTGCGCCTCTGATTTGAAACTTTAAGGCGATGCTTTGAAGCTGAAATTTAGTATAACTCTTTCCACTTCATGTTCTCCTGATATATTGGCCAAAATCTGGCGAAAATTCACAGAATTCAAAAAATTGGGCTTTGAAGCAGGAGAACATGCCGTCGAAAGAGATGGCACAAAGTAACGGCTCCGGAGAGCAAATCAAAGAGCGAGAAGTGGCGCAGATGTTTCGAGACAGTGACTGTTTAACGAAGAGACGCAGAATTTTCGAACGCCTCTTGAAAGGCCTGCGCCTCTGATTTGAAACTTTAAGGCGATGCCTTTAAAGCTGAAATTTAGTGTACCTCTTTCCACTTCATGTTCTCCTGATATATTGGCCAAAATCTGGCGAAAATTCACAGAATTCACAAAATTGGGCTTTGAAGCAGGAGAACATGCCGTCGAAAGAGATGGCACAAAGTAACGACTCCGGAGAGCAATTCAAAGAGCGAGAAGTGGCGCAGATGTTTCGAGACAGTGACTGTTTAACGAAGAGGCGCAAAATTTTCGAACGCCTCTTGAAAGGCCTGCGCCTCTGATTTGAAACTTTAAGGCGATGCTTTGAAGCTGAAATTTAGTATACCTCTTTCCACTTCATGTTCTCCTGATATATTGGCCACAATCTGGCTAAAATTTTCAGAATGCACAAAATTGGGCTTTGTAACAGGAGAACATGCCGTCGAAACAGATGGCACAAAGTAAGGTATCCGGAGAGCAAATCAAAGAGCGAGAAGTGGCGCAGAGGTTTCGAGACAGGGACTGTTTAACGAAGAGACGCAGAATTTTCGAACGCCTCTTGAAAGGCCTGCGCCTCTGGTTTGAAACTTTAAGGCGATGCCTTTGAAGCTGAAATTTAGTATACCTATTTCCACTTCATGTTCTCCTGATATATTGGCCACAATCTGGCGAAAATTTTCGGAATCCACAAAATTGGGCTTTGAAGCAGGATAACATGCCGTCGAAAGAGATGGCACAAAGTAACGGGTCCGGAGAGCAAATCAAAGAGCGAGAAGTGGCGCAGATGTTTCGAGACAGTGACTGTTTAACGAAGAGACGCAGAATTTTCGAACGCCTCTTGAAAGGCCTGCGCCTCTTATTTGCGACTTTAAGGCGATGCCTTTGAAGCTGAAATTTAGCATACCTCTTTCCAATTTATGTTCTCCTGATATATTGGGCAAAATCTGGCGAAATTTCACAGAATTCACAAAATTGGGCTTTGTAACAGGAGAACATGCCGTCGAAACAGATGGCACAAAGTAAGGTCTCCGGAGAGCAAATCAAAGAGCGAGAAGTGGCGCAGAGTTTTCGAGACAGGGACTGTTTAACGAGGAGACGCAGAATTTTCGAACGCCTCTTGGAAGGCCTGCGCCTCTGATTTGAAACTTTAAGGCGATGCCTTTGAAGCTGAAATTTAGTATACCTCTTTCCACTTTATGTTCTCCTGATATATTGGCCAAAATCTGGCGAAAATTCACAGAATCCACAAAATTGGGCTTTGTAACAGGAGAACATGCCGTCGAAAGAGATGGCACAAAGTAACGTCTCCGGAGAGCAAATCAAAGAGCGAGAAGTGGCGCAGAGGTTTCGAGACAGTGACTGTTTAACGAGGAGACGCAGAATTTTCGAACGCCTCTTGAAAGGCCTGCGCCTCTGATTTGAAACTTTAAGGCGATGCTTTGAAGCTGAAATTTAGTATAACTCTTTCCACTTCATGTTCTCCTGATATATTGGCCAAAATCTGGCGAAAATTCACAGAATTCACAAAATTGGGCTTTGAAGCAGGAGAACATGCCGTCGAAAGAGATGGCACAAAGTAACGGCTCCGGAGAGCAAATCAAAGAGCGAGAAGTGGCGCAGATGTTTCGAGACAGTGACTGTTTAACGAAGAGACGCAGAATTTTCGAACGCCTCTTGAAAGGCCTGCGCCTCTGATTTGAAACTTTAAGGCGATGCCTTTAAAGCTGAAATTTAGTGTACCTCTTACCACTTCATGTTCTCCTGATATATTGGCCCCAATCTGGCGAAAATTTTCAGAATGCACAAAATTGGGCTTTGTAACAGGAGAACATGCCGTCGAAACAGATGGCACAAAGTAAGGTCTCCGGAGAGCAATTCAAAGAGCGAGAAGTGGCGCAGATGTTTCGAGACAGGGACTGTTTAACGAAGGGACGCAGAATTTTCGAACGCCTCTTGGAAGGCCTGCGCCTCTGATTTGAAACTTTAAGGCGATGCCTTTGAAGCTGAATTTTAGTATACCTCTTTCCACTTCATGTTCTCCTGATATATTGGCTACAATCTGGCGAAAATTTTCAGAATGCACAAAATTGGGCTTTGTAACAGGAGAACATGCCGTCGAAACAGATGGCACAAAGTAACGGCTCCGGAGAGCAAATCAAAGAGCGAGAAGTGGCGCAGATGTTTCGAGACAGTGACTGTTTAACGAAGAGACGCAGAATTTTCGAACGCCTCTTGAAAGGCCTGCGCCTCTGATTTGAAACTTTAAGGCGATGCTTTGAAGCTGAAATTTAGTATAACTCTTTCCACTTCATGTTCTCCTGATATATTGGCCAAAATCTGGCGAAAATTCACAGAATTCACAAAATTGGGCTTTGAAGCAGGAGAACATGCCGTCGAAAGAGATGGCACAAAGTAACGGCTCCGGAGAGCAAATCAAAGAGCGAGAAGTGGCGCAGATGTTTCGAGACAGTGACTGTTTAACGAAGAGACGCAGAATTTTCGAACGCCTCTTGAAAGGCCTGCGCCTCTGATTTGAAACTTTAAGGCGATGCCTTTAAAGCTGAAATTTAGTGTACCTCTTTCCACTTCATGTTCTCCTGATATATTGGCCAAAATCTGGCGAAAATTCACAGAATTCACAAAATTGGGCTTTGAAGCAGGAGAACATGCCGTCGAAAGAGATGGCACAAAGTAACGACTCCGGAGAGCAATTCAAAGAGCGAGAAGTGGCGCAGATGTTTCGAGACAGTGACTGTTTAACGAAGAGACGCAGAATTTTCGAACGCCTGTTGAAAGGCCTGCGCCTCTTATTTGCGACTTTAAGGCGATGCCTTTGAAGCTGAAATTTAGCATACCTCTTTCCACTTTATGTTCTCCTGATATATTGGGCAAAATCTGGCGAAAATTCATAGAATTCACAAAATTGGGCTTTGTAACAGGAGAACATGCCGTCGAAACAGATGGCACAAAGTAAGGTCTCCGGAGAGCAAATCAAAGAGCGAGAAGTGGCGCAGAGGTTTCGAGGCAGGGACTGTTTAACGAGGAGACGCAGAATTTTCGAACGCCTCTTGGAAGGCCTGCGCCTCTGATTTGAAACTTTAAGGCGATGCCTTTGAAGCTGAAATTTAGTATACCTCTTTCCACTTTATGTTCTCCTGATATATTGGCCAAAATCTGGCGAAAATTCACAGAATCCACAAAATTGGGCTTTGTAACAGGAGAACATGCCGTCGAAAGAGATGGCACAAAGTAACGTCTCCGGAGAGCAAATCAAAGAGCGAGAAGTGGCGCAGAGGTTTCGAGACAGTGACTGTTTAACGAGGAGACGCAGAATTTTCGAACGCCTCTTGAAAGGCCTGCGCCTCTGATTTGAAACTTTAAGGCGATGCTTTGAAGCTGAAATTTAGTATACCTATTTCCACTTGATGTTCTCCTGATATATTGGCTACAATCTGGCGAAAATTTTCAGAATGCACAAAATTGGGCTTTGTAACAGGAGAACATGCCGTCGAAACAGATGGCACAAAGTAAGGTCTCCGGAGAGCAATTCAAAGAGCGAGAAGTGGCGCAGATGTTTCGAGACAGGGACTGTTTAACGAAGAGACGCAGAATTTTCGAACGCCTCTTGAAAGGCCTGCGCCTCTGATTTGAAACTTTAAGGCGATGCCTTTAAAGCTGAAATTTAGTGTACCTCTTTCCACTTCATGTTCTCCTGATATATTGGCCAAAATCTGGCGAAAATTCACAGAATTCACAAAATTGGGCTTTGAAGCAGGAGAACATGCCGTCGAAAGAGATGGCACAAAGTAACGACTCCGGAGAGCAATTCAAAGAGCGAGAAGTGGCGCAGATGTTTCGAGGCAGGGACTGTTTAACGAGGAGACGCAGAATTTTCGAACGCCTCTTGGAAGGCCTGCGCCTCTGATTTGAAACTTTAAGGCGATGCCTTTGAAGCTGAAATTTAGTATACCTCTTTCCACTTTATGTTCTCCTGATATATTGGCCAAAATCTGGCGAAAATTCACAGAATCCACAAAATTGGGCTTTGTAACAGGAGAACATGCCGTCGAAAGAGAGGGCACAAAGTAACGTCTCCGGAGAACAAATCAAAGAGCGAGAAGTGGCGCAGAGGTTTCGAGACAGTGACTGTTTAACGAGGAGACGCAGAATTTTCGAACGCCTCTTGAAAGGCCTGCGCCTCTGATTTGAAACTTTAAGGCGATGCTTTGAAGCTGAAATTTAGTATACCTATTTCCACTTCATGTTCTCCTGATATATTGGCTACAATCTGGCGAAAATTTTCAGAATGCACAAAATTGGGCTTTGTAACAGGAGAACATGCCGTCGAAACAGATGGCACAAAGTAAGGTCTCCGGAGAGCAATTCAAAGAGCGAGAAGTGGCGCAGATGTTTCGAGACAGGGACTGTTTAACGAAGAGACGCAGAATTTTCGAACGCCTCTTGGAAGGCCTGCGCCTCTGATTTGAAACTTTAAGGCGATGCCTTTGAAGCTGAATTTTAGTATACCTCTTTCCACTTCATGTTCTCCTGATATATTGGCTACAATCTGGCGAAAATTTTCAGAATGCACAAAATTGGGCTTTGTAACAGGAGAACATGCCGTCGAAACAGATGGCACAAAGTAACGGCTCCGGAGAGCAAATCAAAGAGCGAGAAGTGGCGCAGATGTTTCGAGACAGTGACTGTTTAACGAAGAGACGCAGAATTTTCGAACGCCTCTTGAAAGGCCTGCGCCTCTGATTTGAAACTTTAAGGCGATGCTTTGAAGCTGAAATTTAGTATAACTCTTTCCACTTCATGTTCTCCTGATATATTGGCCAAAATCTGGCGAAAATTCACAGAATTCACAAAATTGGGCTTTGAAGCAGGAGAACATGCCGTTGAAAGAGATGGCACAAAGTAACGGCTCCGGAGAGCAAATCAAAGAGCGAGAAGTGGCGCAGATGTTTTGAGACAGTGACTGTTTAACGAAGAGACGCAGAATTTTCGAACGCCTCTTGAAAGGCCTGCGCCTCTGATTTGAAACTTTAAGGCGATGCCTTTAAAGCTGAAATTTAGTGTACCTCTTTCCACTTCATGTTCTCCTGATATATTGGCCAAAATCTGGCGAAAATTCACAGAATTCACAAAATTGGGCTTTGAAGCAGGAGAACATGCCGTCGAAAGAGATGGCACAAAGTAACGACTCCGGAGAGCAATTCAAAGAGCGAGAAGTGGCGCAGATGTTTCGAGACAGTGACTGTTTAACGAAGAGGCGCAGAATTTTCGAACGCCTCTTGAAAGGCCTGCGCCTCTGATTTGAAACTTTAAGGCGATGCTTTGAAGCTGAAATTTAGTATACCTCTTTCCACTTCATGTTCTCCTGATATATTGGCCACAATCTGGCTAAAATTTTCAGAATGCACAAAATTGGGCTTTGTAACAGGAGAACATGCCGTCGAAACAGATGGCACAAAGTAAGGTCTCCGGAGAGCAAATCAAAGAGCGAGAAGTGGCGCAGAGGTTTCGAGACAGGGACTGTTTAACGAAGAGACGCAGAATTTTCGAACGCCTCTTGAAAGGCCTGCGCCTCTGGTTTGATACTTTAAGGCGATGCCTTTGGAGCTGAAATTTAGTATACCTATTTCCACTTCATGTTCTCCTGATATATTGGCCACAATCTGGCGAAAATTTTCAGAATCCACAAAATTGGGCTTTGAAGCAGGATAACATGCCGTCGAAAGAGATGGCACAAAGTAACGGGTCCGGAGAGCAAATCAAAGAGCGAGAAGTGGCGCAGATGTTTCGAGACAGTGACTGTTTAACGAAGAGACGCAGAATTTTCGAACGCCTCTTGAAAGGCCTGCGCCTCTGATTTGAAACTTTAAGGCGATGCTTTGAAGCTGAAATTTAGTATACCTCTTTCCACTTCATGTTCTCCTGATATATTGGCCACAATCTGGCTAAAATTTTCAGAATGCACAAAATTGGGCTTTGTAACAGGAGAACATGCCGTCGAAACAGATGGCACAAAGTAAGGTCTCCGGAGAGCAAATCAAAGAGCGAGAAGTGGCGCAGAGGTTTCGAGACAGGGACTGTTTAACGAAGAGACGCAGAATTTTCGAACGCCTCTTGAAAGGCCTGCGCCTCTGGTTTGATACTTTAAGGCGATGCCTTTGGAGCTGAAATTTAGTATACCTATTTCCACTTCATGTTCTCCTGATATATTGGCCACAATCTGGCGAAAATTTTCAGAATCCACAAAATTGGGCTTTGAAGCAGGATAACATGCCGTCGAAAGAGATGGCACAAAGTAACGGGTCCGGAGAGCAAATCAAAGAGCGAGAAGTGGCGCAGATGTTTCGAGACAGTGACTGTTTAACGAAGAGACGCAGAATTTTCGAACGCCTCTTGAAAGGCCTGCGCCTCTTATTTGCGACTTTAAGGCGATGCCTTTGAAGCTGAAATTTAGTATACCTATTTCCACTTCATGTTCTCCTGATATATTGGCCACAATCTGGCGAAAATTTTCAGAATCCACAAAATTGGGCTTTGTAACAGGAGAACATGCCGTCGAAAGAGATGGCACAAAGTAACGTCTCCGGAGAGCAAATCAAAGAGCGAGAAGTGGAACAGATGTTTCGAGACAGGGACTGTTTAAAGAAGAGACGCAGAATTTTCGAACGCCTCTTGAAAGGCCTGCGCCTCTGATTTGAAACTTTAAGGCGATGCCTTTGAAGCTGAAACTTAGTATACCTCTTTCCACTTCATGTTCTCCTGATATATTGGCCACAATCTGGCGAAAATTTTCAGAATTCACAAAATTGGGCTTTGTAACAGGAGAACATGCCGTCGAAAGAGATGGCACAAAGTAACGACTCCGGAGAGCAAATCAAAGAGCAAGAAGTGGCGCAGATGTTTCGAGACAGTGACTGTTTAACGAAGAGACGCAGAATTTTCGAACGCCTCTTGAAAGGCCTGCGCCTCTGACTTGAAACTTTAAGGCGATGCTTTGAAGCTGAAATTTAGTATAACTCTTTCCACTTCATGTTCTCCTGATATATTGGCCAAAATCTGGCGAAAATTCACAGAATTCACAAAATTGGGCTTTGAAGCAGGAGAACATGCCGTCGAAAGAGATGGCACAAAGTAACGACTCCGGAGAGCAATTCAAAGAGCGAGAAGTGGCGCAGATGTTTCGAGACAGTGACTGTTTAACGAAGAGGCGCAGAATTTTCGAACGCCTCTTGAAAGGCCTGCGCCTCTGATTTGAAACTTTAAGGCGATGCTTTGAAGCTGAAATTTAGTATACCTCTTTCCACTTCATGTTCTCCTGATATATTGGCCACAATCTGGCGAAAATTCATAGAATTCACAAAATTGGGCTTTGTAACAGGAGAACATGCCGTCGAAACAGATGGCACAAAGTAAGGTCTCCGGAGAGCAAATCAAAGAGCGAGAAGTGGCGCAGAGGTTTCGAGGCAGGGACTGTTTAACGAGGAGACGCAGAATTTTCGAACGCCTCTTGGAAGGCCTGCGCCTCTGATTTGAAACTTTAAGGCGATGCCTTTGAAGCTGAAATTTAGTATACCTCTTTCCACTTTATGTTCTCCTGATATATTGGCCAAAATCTGGCGAAAATTCACAGAATCCACAAAATTGGGCTTTGTAACAGGAGAACATGCCGTCGAAAGAGATGGCACAAAGTAACGTCTCCGGAGAGCAAATCAAAGAGCGAGAAGTGGCGCAGAGGTTTCGAGACAGTGACTGTTTAACGAGGAGACGCAGAATTTTCGAACGCCTCTTGAAAGGCCTGCGCCTCTGATTTGAAACTTTAAGGCGATGCTTTGAAGCTGAAATTTAGTATACCTATTTCCACTTGATGTTCTCCTGATATATTGGCTACAATCTGGCGAAAATTTTCAGAATGCACAAAATTGGGCTTTGTAACAGGAGAACATGCCGTCGAAACAGATGGCACAAAGTAAGGTCTCCGGAGAGCAATTCAAAGAGCGAGAAGTGGCGCAGATGTTTCGAGACAGGGACTGTTTAACGAAGAGACGCAGAATTTTCGAACGCCTCTTGGAAGGCCTGCGCCTCTGATTTGAAACTTTAAGGCGATGCCTTTGAAGCTGAATTTTAGTATACCTCTTTCCACTTCATGTTCTCCTGATATATTGGCTACAATCTGGCGAAAATTTTCAGAATGCACAAAATTGGGCTTTGTAACAGGAGAACATGCCGTCGAAACAGATGGCACAAAGTAACGGCTCCGGAGAGCAAATCAAAGAGCGAGAAGTGGCGCAGATGTTTCGAGACAGTGACTGTTTAACGAAGAGACGCAGAATTTTCGAACGCCTCTTGAAAGGCCTGCGCCTCTGATTTGAAACTTTAAGGCGATGCTTTGAAGCTGAAATTTAGTATAACTCTTTCCACTTCATGTTCTCCTGATATATTGGCCAAAATCTGGCGAAAATTCACAGAATTCACAAAATTGGGCTTTGAAGCAGGAGAACATGCCGTCGAAAGAGATGGCACAAAGTAACGGCTCCGGAGAGCAAATCAAAGAGCGAGAAGTGGCGCAGATGTTTCGAGACAGTGACTGTTTAACGAAGAGACGCAGAATTTTCGAACGCCTCTTGAAAGGCCTGCGCCTCTGATTTGAAACTTTAAGGCGATGCCTTTAAAGCTGAAATTTAGTGTACCTCTTTCCACTTCATGTTCTCCTGATATATTGGCCAAAATCTGGCGAAAATTCACAGAATTCACAAAATTGGGCTTTGAAGCAGGAGAACATGCCGTCGAAAGAGATGGCACAAAGTAACGACTCCGGAGAGCAATTCAAAGAGCGAGAAGTGGCGCAGATGTTTCGAGGCAGGGACTGTTTAACGAGGAGACGCAGAATTTTCGAACGCCTCTTGGAAGGCCTGCGCCTCTGATTTGAAACTTTAAGGCGATGCCTTTGAAGCTGAAATTTAGTATACCTCTTTCCACTTTATGTTCTCCTGATATATTGGCCAAAATCTGGCGAAAATTCACAGAATCCACAAAATTGGGCTTTGTAACAGGAGAACATGCCGTCGAAAGAGATGGCACAAAGTAACGTCTCCGGAGAACAAATCAAAGAGCGAGAAGTGGCGCAGAGGTTTCGAGACAGTGACTGTTTAACGAGGAGACGCAGAATTTTCGAACGCCTCTTGAAAGGCCTGCGCCTCTGATTTGAAACTTTAAGGCGATGCTTTGAAGCTGAAATTTAGTATACCTATTTCCACTTCATGTTCTCCTGATATATTGGCTACAATCTGGCGAAAATTTTCAGAATGCACAAAATTGGGCTTTGTAACAGGAGAACATGCCGTCGAAACAGATGGCACAAAGTAAGGTCTCCGGAGAGCAATTCAAAGAGCGAGAAGTGGCGCAGATGTTTCGAGACAGGGACTGTTTAACGAAGAGACGCAGAATTTTCGAACGCCTCTTGGAAGGCCTGCGCCTCTGATTTGAAACTTTAAGGCGATGCCTTTGAAGCTGAATTTTAGTATACCTCTTTCCACTTCATGTTCTCCTGATATATTGGCTACAATCTGGCGAAAATTTTCAGAATGCACAAAATTGGGCTTTGTAACAGGAGAACATGCCGTCGAAACAGATGGCACAAAGTAACGGCTCCGGAGAGCAAATCAAAGAGCGAGAAGTGGCGCAGATGTTTCGAGACAGTGACTGTTTAACGACGAGACGCAGAATTTTCGAACGCCTCTTGAAAGGCCTGCGCCTCTGATTTGAAACTTTAAGGCGATGCTTTGAAGCTGAAATTTAGTATAACTCTTTCCACTTCATGTTCTCCTGATATATTGGCCAAAATCTGGCGAAAATTCACAGAATTCACAAAATTGGGCTTTGAAGCAGGAGAACATGCCGTTGAAAGAGATGGCACAAAGTAACGGCTCCGGAGAGCAAATCAAAGAGCGAGAAGTGGCGCAGATGTTTCGAGACAGTGACTGTTTAACGAAGAGACGCAGAATTTTCGAACGCCTCTTGAAAGGCCTGCGCCTCTGATTTGAAACTTTAAGGCGATGCCTTTAAAGCTGAAATTTAGTGTACCTCTTTCCACTTCATGTTCTCCTGATATATTGGCCAAAATCTGGCGAAAATTCACAGAATTCACAAAATTGGGCTTTGAAGCAGGAGAACATGCCGTCGAAAGAGATGGCACAAAGTAACGACTCCGGAGAGCAATTCAAAGAGCGAGAAGTGGCGCAGATGTTTCGAGACAGTGACTGTTTAACGAAGAGGCGCAGAATTTTCGAACGCCTCTTGAAAGGCCTGCGCCTCTGATTTGAAACTTTAAGGCGATGCTTTGAAGCTGAAATTTAGTATACCTCTTTCCACTTCATGTTCTCCTGATATATTGGCCACAATCTGGCTAAAATTTTCAGAATGCACAAAATTGGGCTTTGTAACAGGAGAACATGCCGTCGAAACAGATGGCACAAAGTAAGGTCTCCGGAGAGCAAATCAAAGAGCGAGAAGTGGCGCAGAGGTTTCGAGACAGGGACTGTTTAACGAAGAGACGCAGAATTTTCGAACGCCTCTTGAAAGGCCTGCGCCTCTGGTTTGATACTTTAAGGCGATGCCTTTGGAGCTGAAATTTAGTATACCTATTTCCACTTCATGTTCTCCTGATATATTGGCCACAATCTGGCGAAAATTTTCAGAATCCACAAAATTGGGCTTTGAAGCAGGATAACATGCCGTCGAAAGAGATGGCACAAAGTAACGGGTCCGGAGAGCAAATCAAAGAGCGAGAAGTGGCGCAGATGTTTCGAGACAGGGACTGTTTAAAGAAGAGACGCAGAATTTTCGAACGCCTCTTGAAAGGCCTGCGCCTCTGATTTGAAACTTTAAGGCGATGCCTTTGAAGCTGAAACTTAGTATACCTCTTTCCACTTCATGTTCTCCTGATATATTGGCCACAATCTGGCGAAAATTTTCAGAATTCACAAAATTGGGCTTTGTAACAGGAGAACATGCCGTCGAAAGAGATGGCACAAAGTAACGACTCCGGAGAGCAAATCAAAGAGCAAGAAGTGGCGCAGATGTTTCGAGACAGTGACTGTTTAACGAAGAGACGCAGAATTTTCGAACGCCTCTTGAAAGGCCTGCGCCTCTGACTTGAAACTTTAAGGCGATGCTTTGAAGCTGAAATTTAGTATAACTCTTTCCACTTCATGTTCTCCTGATATATTGGCCAAAATCTGGCGAAAATTCACAGAATTCACAAAATTGGGCTTTGAAGCAGGAGAACATGCCGTCGAAAGAGATGGCACAAAGTAACGACTCCGGAGAGCAATTCAAAGAGCGAGAAGTGGCGCAGATGTTTCGAGACAGTGACTGTTTAACGAAGAGGCGCAGAATTTTCGAACGCCTCTTGAAAGGCCTGCGCCTCTGATTTGAAACTTTAAGGCGATGCTTTGAAGCTGAAATTTAGTATACCTCTTTCCACTTCATGTTCTCCTGATATATTGGCCACAATCTGGCTAAAATTTTCAGAATGCACAAAATTGGGCTTTGTAACAGGAGAACATGCCGTCGAAACAGATGGCACAAAGTAAGGTCTCCGGAGAGCAAATCAAAGAGCGAGAAGTGGCGCAGAGGTTTCGAGACAGGGACTGTTTAACGAAGAGACGCAGAATTTTCGAACGCCTCTTGAAAGGCCTGCGCCTCTGGTTTGAAACTTTAAGGCGATGCCTTTGAAGCTGAAATTTAGTATACCTATTTCCACTTCATGTTCTCCTGATATATTGGCCACAATCTGGCGAAAATTTTCAGAATCCACAAAATTGGGCTTTGAAGCAGGATAACATGCCGTCGAAAGAGATGGCACAAAGTAACGGGTCCGGAGAGCAAATCAAAGAGCGAGAAGTGGCGCAGATGTTTCGAGACAGTGACTGTTTAACGAAGAGACGCAGAATTTTCGAACGCCTCTTGAAAGGCCTGCGCCTCTGATTTGAAACTTTAAGGCGATGCTTTGAAGCTGAAATTTAGTGTACCTCTTTCCACTTCATGTTCTCCTGATATATTGGCCACAATCTGGCGAAAATTTTCAGAATGCACAAAATTGGGCTTTGTAACAGGAGAACATGCCGTCGAAAGAGATGGCACAAAGTAACGACTCCGGAGAGCAAATCAAAGATCGAGAAGTGGCGCAGATGTTTCGAGACAGTGACTGTTTAACGAAGAGACGCAGAATTTTCGAACGCCTCTTGAAAGGCCTGCGCCTCTGATTTGAAACTTTAATGCGATGCCTTTGAAGCTGAAATTTAGTATACCTCTTTCCACTTCATGTTCTCCTGATATATTGGCCACAATCTGGCGAAAATTTTCAGAATGCACAAAATTGGGCTTTGTAACAGGAGAACATGCCGTCGAAACAGATGGCACAAAGTAACGTCTCCGGAGAGCAAATCAAAGAGCGAGAAGTGGCGCAGATGTTTCGAGACAGTGACTGTTTAACGAAGAGACGCAGAATTTTCGAACGCCTCTTGAAAGGCCTGCGCCTCTTATTTGCGACTTTAAGGCGATGCCTTTGAAGCTGAAATTTAGCATACCTCTTTCCACTTTATGTTCTCCTGATATATTGGGCAAAATCTGGCGAAAATTCACAGAATTCACAAAATTGGGCTTTGTAACAGGAGAACATGCCGTCGAAAGAGATGGCACAAAGTAACGTCTCCGGAGAGCAAATCAAAGAGCGAGAAGTGGCACAGATGTTTCGAGACAGGGACTGTTTAAAGAAGAGACGCAGAATTTTCGAACGCCTCTTGAAAGGCCTGCGCCTCTGATTTGAAACTTTAAGGCGATGCCTTTGAAGCTGAAACTTAGTATACCTCTTTCCACTTCATGTTCTCCTGATATATTGGCCACAATCTGGCGAAAATTTTCAGAATTCACAAAATTGGGCTTTGTAACAGGAGAACATGCCGTCGAAAGAGATGGCACAAAGTAACGACTCCGGAGAGCAAATCAAAGAGCAAGAAGTGGCGCAGATGTTTCGAGACAGTGACTGTTTAACGAAGAGACGCAGAATTTTCGAACGCCTCTTGAAAGGCCTGCGCCTTTATTTGCGACTTTAAGGCGATGCCTTTGAAGCTGAAATTTAGTGTACCTCTTACCACTTCATGTTCTCCTGATATATTGGCCACAATCTGGCGAAAATTTTCAGAATGCACAAAATTGGGCTTTGTAACAGGAGAACATGCCGTCGAAACAGATGGCACAAAGTAAGGTCTCCGGAGAGCAAATCAAAGAGCGAGAAGTGGCGCAGAGGTTTCGAGACAGTGACTGTTTAACGAGGAGACGCAGAATTTTCGAACGCCTCTTGAAAGGCCTGCGCCTCTGATTTGAAACTTTAATGCGATGCCTTTGAAGCTGAAATTTAGTATACCTCTTTCCACTTCATGTTCTCCTGATATATTGGCCACAATCTGGCGAAAATTTTCAGAATGCACAAAATTGGGCTTTGTAACAGGAGAACATGCCGTCGAAACAGATGGCACAAAGTAACGTCTCCGGAGAGCAAATCAAAGAGCGAGAAGTGGCGCAGATGTTTCGAGACAGTGACTGTTTAACGAAGAGACGCAGAATTTTCGAACGCCTCTTGAAAGGCCTGCGCCTCTTATTTGCGACTTTAAGGCGATGCCTTTGAAGCTGAAATTTAGCATACCTCTTTCCACTTTATGTTCTCCTGATATATTGGGCAAAATCTGGCGAAAATTCACAGAATTCACAAAATTGGGCTTTGTAACAGGAGAACATGCCGCCGAAAGAGATGGCACAAAGTAACGTCTCCGGAGAGCAAATCAAAGAGCGAGAAGTGGCACAGATGTTTCGAGACAGGGACTGTTTAAAGAAGAGACGCAGAATTTTCGAACGCCTCTTGAAAGGCCTGCGCCTCTGATTTGAAACTTTAAGGCGATGCCTTTGAAGCTGAAACTTAGTATACCTCTTTCCACTTCATGTTCTCCTGATATATTGGCCACAATCTGGCGAAAATTTTCAGAATTCACAAAATTGGGCTTTGTAACAGGAGAACATGCCGTCGAAAGAGATGGCACAAAGTAACGACTCCGGAGAGCAAATCAAAGAGCAAGAAGTGGCGCAGATGTTTCGAGACAGTGACTGTTTAACGAAGAGACGCAGAATTTTCGAACGCCTCTTGAAAGGCCTGCGCCTTTATTTGCGACTTTAAGGCGATGCCTTTGAAGCTGAAATTTAGTGTACCTCTTACCACTTCATGTTCTCCTGATATATTGGCCACAATCTGGCGAAAATTTTCAGAATGCACAAAATTGGGCTTTGTAACAGGAGAACATGCCGTCGAAACAGATGGCACAAAGTAAGGTCTCCGGAGAGCAAATCAAAGAGCGAGAAGTGGCGCAGAGGTTTCGAGACAGTGACTGTTTAACGAGGAGACGCAGAATTTTCGAACGCCTCTTGAAAGGCCTGCGCCTCTGATTTGAAACTTTAAGGCGATGCTTTGAAGCTGAAATTTAGTATACCTATTTCCACTTCATGTTCTCCTGATATATTGGCTACAATCTGGCGAAAATTTTCAGAATGCACAAAATTGGGCTTTGTAACAGGAGAACATGCCGTCGAAACAGATGGCACAATGTAAGGTCTCCGGAGAGCAATTCAAAGAGCGAGAAGTGGCGCAGATGTTTCGAGACAGGGACTGTTTAACGAAGAGACGCAGAATTTTCGAACGCCTCTTGGAAGGCCTGCGCCTCTGATTTGAAACTTTAAGGCGATGCCTTTGAAGCTGAATTTTAGTATACCTCTTTCCACTTCATGTTCTCCTGATATATTGGCTACAATCTGGCGAAAATTTTCAGAATGCACAAAATTGGGCTTTGTAACAGGAGAACATGCCGTCGAAACAGATGGCACAAAGTAACGGCTCCGGAGAGCAAATCAAAGAGCGAGAAGTGGCGCAGATGTTTCGAGACAGTGACTGTTTAACGAAGAGACGCAGAATTTTCGAACGCCTCTTGAAAGGCCTGCGCCTCTGACTTGAAACTTTAAGGCGATGCTTTGAAGCTGAAATTTAGTATAACTGTTTCCACTTCATGTTCTCCTGATATATTGGCCAAAATCTGGCGAAAATTCACAGAATTCACAAAATTGGGCTTTGTAACAGGAGAACATGCCGTCGAAACAGATGGCACAAAGTAAGGTCTCCGGAGAGCAAATCAAAGAGCGAGAAGTGGCGCAGAGGTTTCGAGACAGGGACTGTTTAACGAGGAGACGCAGAATTTTCGAACGCCTCTTGAAAGGCCTGCGCCTCTGATTTGAAACTTTAAGGCGATGCCTTTAAAGCTGAAATTTAGTGTACCTCTTTCCACTTCATGTTCTCCTGATATATTGGCCAAAATCTGGCGAAAATTCACAGAATTCACAAAATTGGGCTTTGAAGCAGGAGAACATGCCGTCGAAAGAGATGGCACAAAGTAACGACTCCGGAGAGCAATTCAAAGAGCGAGAAGTGGCGCAGATGTTTCGAGACAGTGACTGTTTAACGAAGAGGCGCAGAATTTTCGAACGCCTCTTGAAAGGCCTGCGCCTCTGATTTGAAACTTTAAGGCGATGCTTTGAAGCTGAAATTTAGTATACCTCTTTCCACTTCATGTTCTCCTGATATATTGGCCACAATCTGGCTAAAATTTTCAGAATGCACAAAATTGGGCTTTGTAACAGGAGAACATGCCGTCGAAACAGATGGCACAAAGTAAGGTCTCCGGAGAGCAAATCAAAGAGCGAGAAGTGGCGCAGAGGTTTCGAGACAGGGACTGTTTAACGAAGAGACGCAGAATTTTCGAACGCCTCTTGAAAGGCCTGCGCCTCTGGTTTGAAACTTTAAGGCGATGCCTTTGAAGCTGAAATTTAGTATACCTATTTCCACTTCATGTTCTCCTGATATATTGGCCACAATCTGGCGAAAATTTTCAGAATCCACAAAATTGGGCTTTGAAGCAGGATAACATGCCGTCGAAAGAGATGGCACAAAGTAACGGGTCCGGAGAGCAAATCAAAGAGCGAGAAGTGGCGCAGATGTTTCGAGACAGTGACTGTTTAACGAAGAGACGCAGAATTTTCGAACGCCTCTTGAAAGGCCTGCGCCTCTTATTTGCGACTTTAAGGCGATGCCTTTGAAGCTGAAATTTAGCATACCTCTTTCCACTTTATGTTCTCCTGATATATTGGGCAAAATCTGGCGAAAATTCACAGAATTCACAAAATTGGGCTTTGTAACAGGAGAACATGCCGTCGAAAGAGATGGCACAAAGTAACGTCTCCGGAGAGCAAATCAAAGAGCGAGAAGTGGCACAGATGTTTCGAGACAGGGACTGTTTAAAGAAGAGACGCAGAATTTTCGAACGCCTCTTGAAAGGCCTGCGCCTCTGATTTGAAACTTTAAGGCGATACCTTTGAAGCTGAAACTTAGTATACCTCTTTCCACTTCATGTTCTCCTGATATATTGGCCACAATCTGGCGAAAATTTTCAGAATTCACAAAATTGGGCTTTGTAACAGGAGAACATGCCGTCGAAAGAGATGGCACAAAGTAACGACTCCGGAGAGCAAATCAAAGAGCGAGAAGTGGCGCAGATGTTTCGAGACAGTGACTGTTTAACGAAGAGGCGCAGAATTTTCGAACGCCTCTTGAAAGGCCTGCGCCTCTGATTTGAAACTTTAAGGCGATGCTTTGAAGCTGAAATTTAGTATACCTCTTTCCACTTCATGTTCTCCTGATATATTGGCCACAATCTGGCTAAAATTTTCAGAATGCACAAAATTGGGCTTTGTAACAGGAGAACATGCCGTCGAAACAGATGGCACAAAGTAAGGTCTCCGGAGAGCAAATCAAAGAGCGAGAAGTGGCGCAGAGGTTTCGAGACAGGGACTGTTTAACGAAGAGACGCAGAATTTTCGAACGCCTCTTGAAAGGCCTGCGCCTCTGGTTTGAAACTTTAAGGCGATGCCTTTGAAGCTGAAATTTAGTATACCTCTTTCCACTTTATGTTCTCCTGATATATTGGGCAAAATCTGGCGAAAATTCACAGAATTCACAAAATTGGGCTTTGTAACAGGAGAACATGCCGTCGAAGGAGATGGCACAAAGTAACGTCTCCGGAGAGCAAATCAAAGAGCGAGAAGTGGCACAGATGTTTCGAGACAGGGACTGTTTAAAGAAGAGACGCAGAATTTTCGAACGCCTCTTGAAAGGCCTGCGCCTCTGATTTGAAACTTTAATGCGATGCCTTTGAAGCTGAAATTTAGTATACCTCTTTCCACTTCATGTTCTCCTGATATATTGGCCACAATCTGGCGAAAATTCACAGAATTCACAAAATTGGGCTTTGTAACAGGAGAACATGCCGTCGAAAGAGATGGCACAAAGTAACGTCTCCGGAGAGCAAATCAAAGAGCGAGAAGTGGCACAGATGTTTCGAGACAGGGACTGTTTAAAGAAGAGACGCAGAATTTTCGAACGCCTCTTGAAAGGCCTGCGCCTCTGATTTGAAACTTTAAGGCGATGCCTTTGAAGCTGAAACTTAGTATACCTCTTTCCACTTCATGTTCTCCTGATATATTGGCCACAATCTGGCGAAAATTTTCAGAATTCACAAAATTGGGCTTTGTAACAGGAGAACATGCCGTCGAAAGAGATGGCACAAAGTAACGACTCCGGAGAGCAAATCAAAGAGCGAGAAGTGGCGCAGATGTTTCGAGACAGTGACTGTTTAACGAAGAGGCGCAGAATTTTCGAACGCCTCTTGAAAGGCCTGCGCCTCTGATTTGAAACTTTAAGGCGATGCTTTGAAGCTGAAATTTAGTATACCTCTTTCCACTTCATGTTCTCCTGATATATTGGCCACAATCTGGCTAAAATTTTCAGAATGCACAAAATTGGGCTTTGTAACAGGAGAACATGCCGTCGAAACAGATGGCACAAAGTAAGGTCTCCGGAGAGCAAATCAAAGAGCGAGAAGTGGCGCAGAGGTTTCGAGACAGGGACTGTTTAACGAAGAGACGCAGAATTTTCGAACGCCTCTTGAAAGGCCTGCGCCTCTGGTTTGAAACTTTAAGGCGATGCCTTTGAAGCTGAAATTTAGTATACCTCTTTCCACTTTATGTTCTCCTGATATATTGGGCAAAATCTGGCGAAAATTCACAGAATTCACAAAATTGGGCTTTGTAACAGGAGAACATGCCGTCGAAGGAGATGGCACAAAGTAACGTCTCCGGAGAGCAAATCAAAGAGCGAGAAGTGGCACAGATGTTTCGAGACAGGGACTGTTTAAAGAAGAGACGCAGAATTTTCGAACGCCTCTTGAAAGGCCTGCGCCTCTGATTTGAAACTTTAATGCGATGCCTTTGAAGCTGAAATTTAGTATACCTCTTTCCACTTCATGTTCTCCTGATATATTGGCCACAATCTGGCGAAAATTTTCAGAATGCACAAAATTGGGCTTTGTAACAGGAGAACATGCCGTCGAAACAGATGGCACAAAGTAACGTCTCCGGAGAGCAAATCAAAGAGCGAGAAGTGGCGCAGATGTTTCGAGACAGTGACTGTTTAACGAAGAGACGCAGAATTTTCGAACGCCTCTTGAAAGGCCTGCGCCTCTTATTTGCGACTTTAAGGCGATGCCTTTGAAGCTGAAATTTAGCATACCTCTTTCCACTTTATGTTCTCCTGATATATTGGGCAAAATCTGGCGAAAATTCACAGAATTCACAAAATTGGGCTTTGTAACAGGAGAACATGCCGTCGAAAGAGATGGCACAAAGTAACGTCTCCGGAGAGCAAATCAAAGAGCGAGAAGTGGCACAGATGTTTCGAGACAGGGACTGTTTAAAGAAGAGACGCAGAATTTTCGAACGCCTCTTGAAAGGCCTGCGCCTCTGATTTGAAACTTTAAGGCGATGCCTTTGAAGCTGAAACTTAGTATACCTCTTTCCACTTCATGTTCTCCTGATATATTGGCCACAATCTGGCGAAAATTTTCAGAATTCACAAAATTGGGCTTTGTAACAGGAGAACATGCCGTCGAAAGAGATGGCACAAAGTAACGACTCCGGAGAGCAAATCAAAGAGCAAGAAGTGGCGCAGATGTTTCGAGACAGTGACTGTTTAACGAAGAGACGCAGAATTTTCGAACGCCTCTTGAAAGGCCTGCGCCTTTATTTGCGACTTTAAGGCGATGCCTTTGAAGCTGAAATTTAGTGTACCTCTTACCACTTCATGTTCTCCTGATATATTGGCCACAATCTGGCGAAAATTTTCAGAATGCACAAAATTGGGCTTTGTAACAGGAGAACATGCCGTCGAAACAGATGGCACAAAGTAAGGTCTCCGGAGAGCAAATCAAAGAGCGAGAAGTGGCGCAGAGGTTTCGAGACAGTGACTGTTTAACGAGGAGACGCAGAATTTTCGAACGCCTCTTGAAAGTCCTGCGCCTCTGATTTGAAACTTTAAGGCGATGCTTTGAAGCTGAAATTTAGTATACCTATTTCCACTTCATGTTCTCCTGATATATTGGCCAAAATCTGGCGAAAATTCACAGAATTCACAAAATTGGGCTTTGAAGCAGGAGAACATACCGTCGAAAGAGATGGCACAAAGTAACGGCTCCGGAGAGCAAATCAAAGAGCGAGAAGTGGCGCAGATGTTTCGAGACAGTGACTGTTTAACGAAGAGACGCAGAATTTTCGAACGCCTCTTGAAAGTCCTGCGCCTCTGATTTGAAACTTTAAGGCGATGCCTTTAAAGCTGAAATTTAGTGTACCTCTTACCACTTCATGTTCTCCTGATATATTGGCCCCAATCTGGCGAAAATTTTCAGAATGCACAAAATTGGGCTTTGTAACAGGAGAACATGCCGTCGAAACAGATGGCACAAAGTAAGGTCTCCGGAGAGCAAATCAAACAGCGAGAAGTGGCGCAGAGGTTTCGAGACAGGGACTGTTTAACGAGGAGACGCAGAATGTTCGAACGCCTCTTGGAAGGCCTGCGCCTCTGATTTGAAACTTTAAGGCGATGCCTTTGAAGCTGAAATTTAGTATACCTCTTTCCACTTTATGTTCTCCTGATATATTGGCCAAAATCTGGCGAAAATTCACAGAATCCACAAAATTGGGCTTTGTAACAGGAGAACATGCCGTCGAAAGAGATGGCACAAAGTAACGTCTCCGGAGAGCAAATCAAAGAGCGAGAAGTGGCGCAGATGTTTCGAGACAGTGACTGTTTAACGAGGAGACGCAGAATTTTCGAACGCCTCTTGAAAGGCCTGCGCCTCTGATTTGAAACTTTAAGGCGATGCTTTGAAGCTGAAATTTAGTATACCTATTTCCACTTCATGTTCTCCTGATATATTGGCTACAATCTGGCGAAAATTTTCAGAATGCACAAAATTGGGCTTTGTAACAGGAGAACATGCCGTCGAAACAGATGGCACAAAGTATGGTCTCCGGAGAGCAATTCAAAGAGCGAGAAGTGGCGCAGATGTTTCGAGACAGTGACTGTTTAACGAAGAGACGCAGAATTTTCGAACGCCTCTTGAAAGGCCTGCGCCTCTGATTTGAAACTTTAAGGCGATGCTTTGAAGCTGAAATTTAGTATAACTCTTTCCACTTCATGTTCTCCTGATATATTGGCCAAAATCTGGCGAAAATTCACAGAATTCAAAAAATTGGGCTTTGAAGCAGGAGAACATGCCGTCGAAAGAGATGGCACAAAGTAACGGCTCCGGAGAGCAAATCAAAGAGCGAGAAGTGGCGCAGATGTTTCGAGACAGTGACTGTTTAACGAAGAGACGCAGAATTTTCGAACGCCTCTTGAAAGGCCTGCGCCTCTGATTTGAAACTTTAAGGCGATGCCTTTAAAGCTGAAATTTAGTGTACCTCTTTCCACTTCATGTTCTCCTGATATATTGGCCAAAATCTGGCGAAAATTCACAGAATTCACAAAATTGGGCTTTGAAGCAGGAGAACATGCCGTCGAAAGAGATGGCACAAAGTAACGACTCCGGAGAGCAATTCAAAGAGCGAGAAGTGGCGCAGATGTTTCGAGACAGTGACTGTTTAACGAAGAGGCGCAAAATTTTCGAACGCCTCTTGAAAGGCCTGCGCCTCTGATTTGAAACTTTAAGGCGATGCTTTGAAGCTGAAATTTAGTATACCTCTTTCCACTTCATGTTCTCCTGATATATTGGCCACAATCTGGCTAAAATTTTCAGAATGCACAAAATTGGGCTTTGTAACAGGAGAACATGCCGTCGAAACAGATGGCACAAAGTAAGGTATCCGGAGAGCAAATCAAAGAGCGAGAAGTGGCGCAGAGGTTTCGAGACAGGGACTGTTTAACGAAGAGACGCAGAATTTTCGAACGCCTCTTGAAAGGCCTGCGCCTCTGGTTTGAAACTTTAAGGCGATGCCTTTGAAGCTGAAATTTAGTATACCTATTTCCACTTCATGTTCTCCTGATATATTGGCCACAATCTGGCGAAAATTTTCGGAATCCACAAAATTGGGCTTTGAAGCAGGATAACATGCCGTCGAAAGAGATGGCACAAAGTAACGGGTCCGGAGAGCAAATCAAAGAGCGAGAAGTGGCGCAGATGTTTCGAGACAGTGACTGTTTAACGAAGAGACGCAGAATTTTCGAACGCCTCTTGAAAGGCCTGCGCCTCTTATTTGCGACTTTAAGGCGATGCCTTTGAAGCTGAAATTTAGCATACCTCTTTCCAATTTATGTTCTCCTGATATATTGGGCAAAATCTGGCGAAAATTCACAGATTTCACAAAATTGGGCTTTGTAACAGGAGAACATGCCGTCGAAACAGATGGCACAAAGTAAGGTCTCCGGAGAGCAAATCAAAGAGCGAGAAGTGGCGCAGAGTTTTCGAGACAGGGACTGTTTAACGAGGAGACGCAGAATTTTCGAACGCCTCTTGGAAGGCCTGCGCCTCTGATTTGAAACTTTAAGGCGATGCCTTTGAAGCTGAAATTTAGTATACCTCTTTCCACTTTATGTTCTCCTGATATATTGGCCAAAATCTGGCGAAAATTCACAGAATCCACAAAATTGGGCTTTGTAACAGGAGAACATGCCGTCGAAAGAGATGGCACAAAGTAACGTCTCCGGAGAGCAAATCAAAGAGCGAGAAGTGGCGCAGAGGTTTCGAGACAGTGACTGTTTAACGAGGAGACGCAGAATTTTCGAACGCCTCTTGAAAGGCCTGCGCCTCTGATTTGAAACTTTAAGGCGATGCTTTGAAGCTGAAATTTAGTATACCTATTTCCACTTCATGTTCTCCTGATATATTGGCTACAATCTGGCGAAAATTTTCAGAATGCACAAAATTGGGCTTTGTAACAGGAGAACATGCCGTCGAAACAGATGGCACAAAGTAAGGTCTCCGGAGAGCAATTCAAAGAGCGAGAAGTGGCGCAGATGTTTCGAGACAGGGACTGTTTAACGAAGAGACGCAGAATTTTCGAACGCCTCTTGGAAGGCCTGCGCCTCTGATTTGAAACTTTAAGGCGATGCCTTTGAAGCTGAATTTTAGTATACCTCTTTCCACTTCATGTTCTCCTGATATATTGGCTACAATCTGGCGAAAATTTTCAGAATGCACAAAATTGGGCTTTGTAACAGGAGAACATGCCGTCGAAACAGATGGCACAAAGTAACGGCTCCGGAGAGCAAATCAAAGAGCGAGAAGTGGCGCAGATGTTTCGAGACAGTGACTGTTTAACGAAGAGACGCAGAATTTTCGAACGCCTCTTGAAAGGCCTGCGCCTCTGACTTGAAACTTTAAGGCGATGCTTTGAAGCTGAAATTTAGTATAACTCTTTCCACTTCATGTTCTCCTGATATATTGGCCAAAATCTGGCGAAAATTCACAGAATTCACAAAATTGGGCTTTGAAGCAGGAGAACATGCCGTCGAAAGAGATGGCACAAAGTAACGGCTCCGGAGAGCAAATCAAAGAGCGAGAAGTGGCGCAGATGTTTCGAGACAGTGACTGTTTACGAAGAGGCGCAAAATTTTCGAACGCCTCTTGAAAGGCCTGCGCCTCTGATTTGAAACTTTAAGGCGATGCTTTGAAGCTGAAATTTAGTATACCTCTTTCCACTTCATGTTCTCCTGATATATTGGCCACAATCTGGCTAAAATTTTCAGAATGCACAAAATTGGGCTTTGTAACAGGAGAACATGCCGTCGAAACAGATGGCACAAAGTAAGGTATCCGGAGAGCAAATCAAAGAGCGAGAAGTGGCGCAGAGGTTTCGAGACAGGGACTGTTTAACGAAGAGACGCAGAATTTTCGAACGCCTCTTGAAAGGCCTGCGCCTCTGGTTTGAAACTTTAAGGCGATGCCTTTGAAGCTGAAATTTAGTATACCTATTTCCACTTCATGTTCTCCTGATATATTGGCCACAATCTGGCGAAAATTTTCGGAATCCACAAAATTGGGCTTTGAAGCAGGATAACATGCCGTCGAAAGAGATGGCACAAAGTAACGGGTCCGGAGAGCAAATCAAAGAGCGAGAAGTGGCGCAGATGTTTCGAGACAGTGACTGTTTAACGAAGAGACGCAGAATTTTCGAACGCCTCTTGAAAGGCCTGCGCCTCTTATTTGCGACTTTAAGGCGATGCCTTTGAAGCTGAAATTTAGCATACCTCTTTCCAATTTATGTTCTCCTGATATATTGGGCAAAATCTGGCGAAAATTCACAGATTTCACAAAATTGGGCTTTGTAACAGGAGAACATGCCGTCGAAACAGATGGCACAAAGTAAGGTCTCCGGAGAGCAAATCAAAGAGCGAGAAGTGGCGCAGAGTTTTCGAGACAGGGACTGTTTAACGAGGAGACGCAGAATTTTCGAACGCCTCTTGGAAGGCCTGCGCCTCTGATTTGAAACTTTAAGGCGATGCCTTTGAAGCTGAAATTTAGTATACCTCTTTCCACTTTATGTTCTCCTGATATATTGGCCAAAATCTGGCGAAAATTCACAGAATCCACAAAATTGGGCTTTGTAACAGGAGAACATGCCGTCGAAAGAGATGGCACAAAGTAACGTCTCCGGAGAGCAAATCAAAGAGCGAGAAGTGGCGCAGAGGTTTCGAGACAGTGACTGTTTAACGAGGAGACGCAGAATTTTCGAACGCCTCTTGAAAGGCCTGCGCCTCTGATTTGAAACTTTAAGGCGATGCTTTGAAGCTGAAATTTAGTATACCTATTTCCACTTCATGTTTTCCTGATATATTGGCTACAATCTGGCGAAAATTTTCAGAATGCACAAAATTGGGCTTTGTAACAGGAGAACATGCCGTCGAAACAGATGGCACAAAGTAAGGTCTCCGGAGAGCAATTCAAAGAGCGAGAAGTGGCGCAGATGTTTCGAGACAGGGACTGTTTAACGAAGAGACGCAGAATTTTCGAACGCCTCTTGGAAGGCCTGCGCCTCTGATTTGAAACTTTAAGGCGATGCCTTTGAAGCTGAATTTTAGTATACCTCTTTCCACTTCATGTTCTCCTGATATATTGGCTACAATCTGGCGAAAATTTTCAGAATGCACAAAATTGGGCTTTGTAACAGGAGAACATGCCGTCGAAACAGATGGCACAAAGTAACGGCTCCGGAGAGCAAATCAAAGAGCGAGAAGTGGCGCAGATGTTTCGAGACAGTGACTGTTTAACGAAGAGACGCAGAATTTTCGAACGCCTCTTGAAAGGCCTGCGCCTCTGACTTGAAACTTTAAGGCGATGCTTTGAAGCTGAAATTTAGTATAACTCTTTCCACTTCATGTTCTCCTGATATATTGGCCAAAATCTGGCGAAAATTCACAGAATTCACAAAATTGGGCTTTGAAGCAGGAGAACATGCCGTCGAAAGAGATGGCACAAAGTAACGGCTCCGGAGAGCAAATCAAAGAGCGAGAAGTGGCGCAGATGTTTCGAGACAGTGACTGTTTAACGAAGAGACGCAGAATTTTCGAACGCCTCTTGAAAGGCCTGCGCCTCTGATTTGAAACTTTAAGGCGATGCCTTTAAAGCTGAAATTTAGTGTACCTCTTACCACTTCATGTTCTCCTGATATATTGGCCCCAATCTGGCGAAAATTTTCAGAATGCACAAAATTGGGCTTTGTAACAGGAGAACATGCCGTCGAAACAGATGGCACAAAGTAAGGTCTCCGGAGAGCAATTCAAAGAGCGAGAAGTGGCGCAGATGTTTCGAGACAGGGACTGTTTAACGAAGGGACGCAGAATTTTCGAACGCCTCTTGGAAGGCCTGCGCCTCTGATTTGAAACTTTAAGGCGATGCCTTTGAAGCTGAATTTTAGTATACCTCTTTCCACTTCATGTTCTCCTGATATATTGGCCACAATCTGGCTAAAATTTTCAGAATGCACAAAATTGGGCTTTGTAACAGGAGAACATGCCGTCGAAACAGATGGCACAATGTAAGGTCTCCGGAGAGCAATTCAAAGAGCGAGAAGTGGCGCAGATGTTTCGAGACAGGGACTGTTTAACGAAGAGACGCAGAATTTTCGAACGCCTCTTGGAAGGCCTGCGCCTCTGATTTGAAACTTTAAGGCGATGCCTTTGAAGCTGAATTTTAGTATACCTCTTTCCACTTCATGTTCTCCTGATATATTGGCTACAATCTGGCGAAAATTTTCAGAATGCACAAAATTGGGCTTTGTAACAGGAGAACATGCCGTCGAAACAGATGGCACAAAGTAACGGCTCCGGAGAGCAAATCAAAGAGCGAGAAGTGGCGCAGATGTTTCGAGACAGTGACTGTTTAACGAAGAGACGCAGAATTTTCGAACGCCTCTTGAAAGGCCTGCGCCTCTGACTTGAAACTTTAAGGCGATGCTTTGAAGCTGAAATTTAGTATAACTCTTTCCACTTCATGTTCTCCTGATATATTGGCCAAAATCTGGCGAAAATTCACAGAATTCACAAAATTGGGCTTTGAAGCAGGAGAACATGCCGTCGAAAGAGATGGCACAAAGTAACGGCTCCGGAGAGCAAATCAAAGAGCGAGAAGTGGCGCAGATGTTTCGAGACAGTGACTGTTTAACGAAGAGACGCAGAATTTTCGAACGCCTCTTGAAAGGCCTGCGCCTCTGATTTGAAACTTTAAGGCGATGCCTTTAAAGCTGAAATTTAGTGTACCTCTTTCCACTTCATGTTCTCCTGATATATTGGCCAAAATCTGGCGAAAATTCACAGAATTCACAAAATTGGGCTTTGAAGCAGGAGAACATGCCGTCGAAAGAGATGGCACAAAGTAACGACTCCGGAGAGCAATTCAAAGAGCGAGAAGTGGCGCAGATGTTTCGAGACAGTGACTGTTTAACGAAGAGGCGCAGAATTTTCGAACGCCTCTTGAAAGGCCTGCGCCTCTGATTTGAAACTTTAAGGCGATGCTTTGAAGCTGAAATTTAGTATACCTCTTTCCACTTCATGTTCTCCTGATATATTGGCCACAATCTGGCTAAAATTTTCAGAATGCACAAAATTGGGCTTTGTAACAGGAGAACATGCCGTCGAAACAGATGGCACAAAGTAAGGTCTCCGGAGAGCAAATCAAAGAGCGAGAAGTGGCGCAGAGGTTTCGAGACAGGGACTGTTTAACGAAGAGACGCAGAATTTTCGAACGCCTCTTGAAAGGCCTGCGCCTCTGGTTTGAAACTTTAAGGCGATGCCTTTGAAGCTGAAATTTAGTATACCTATTTCCACTTCATGGTCTCCTGATATATTGGCCACAATCTGGCGAAAATTTTCAGAATCCACAAAATTGGGCTTTGAAGCAGGATAACATGCCGTCGAAAGAGATGGCACAAAGTAACGGGTCCGGAGAGCAAATCAAAGAGCGAGAAGTGGCGCAGATGTTTCGAGACAGTGACTGTTTAACGAAGAGACGCAGAATTTTCGAACGCCTCTTGAAAGGCCTGCGCCTCTGATTTGAAACTTTAAGGCGATGCTTTGAAGCTGAAATTTAGTGTACCTCTTTCCACTTCATGTTCTCCTGATATATTGGCCACAATCTGGCGAAAATTTTCAGAATGCACAAAATTGGGCTTTGTAACAGGAGAACATGCCGTCGAAAGAGATGGCACAAAGTAACGACTCCGGAGAGCAAATCAAAGATCGAGAAGTGGCGCAGATGTTTCGAGACAGTGACTGTTTAACGAAGAGACGCAGAATTTTCGAACGCCTCTTGAAAGGCCTGCGCCTCTTATTTGCGACTTTAAGGCGATGCCTTTGAAGCTGAAATTTAGTATACCTCTTTCCACTTTATGTTCTCCTGATATATTGGGCAAAATCTGGCGAAAATTCACAGAATTCACAAAATTGGGCTTTGTAACAGGAGAACATGCCGTCGAAAGAGATGGCACAAAGTAACGTCTCCGGAGAGCAAATCAAAGAGCGAGAAGTGGCACAGATGTTTCGAGACAGGGACTGTTTAAAGAAGAGACGCAGAATTTTCGAACGCCTCTTGAAAGGCCTGCGCCTCTGATTTGAAACTTTAATGCGATGCCTTTGAAGCTGAAATTTAGTATACCTCTTTCCACTTCATGTTCTCCTGATATATTGGCCACAATCTGGCGAAAATTTTCAGAATGCACAAAATTGGGCTTTGTAACAGGAGAACATGCCGTCGAAACAGATGGCACAAAGTAACGTCTCCGGAGAGCAAATCAAAGAGCGAGAAGTGGCGCAGATGTTTCGAGACAGTGACTGTTTAACGAAGAGACGCAGAATTTTCGAACGCCTCTTGAAAGGCCTGCGCCTCTTATTTGCGACTTTAAGGCGATGCCTTTGAAGCTGAAATTTAGCATACCTCTTTCCACTTTATGTTCTCCTGATATATTGGGCAAAATCTGGCGAAAATTCACAGAATTCACAAAATTGGGCTTTGTAACAGGAGAACATGCCGTCGAAAGAGATGGCACAAAGTAACGTCTCCGGAGAGCAAATCAAAGAGCGAGAAGTGGCACAGATGTTTCGAGACAGGGACTGTTTAAAGAAGAGACGCAGAATTTTCGAACGCCTCTTGAAAGGCCTGCGCCTCTGATTTGAAACTTTAAGGCGATGCCTTTGAAGCTGAAACTTAGTATACCTCTTTCCACTTCATGTTCTCCTGATATATTGGCCACAATCTGGCGAAAATTTTCAGAATTCACAAAATTGGGCTTTGTAACAGGAGAACATGCCGTCGAAAGAGATGGCACAAAGTAACGACTCCGGAGAGCAAATCAAAGAGCAAGAAGTGGCGCAGATGTTTCGAGACAGTGACTGTTTAACGAAGAGACGCAGAATTTTCGAACGCCTCTTGAAAGGCCTGCGCCTTTATTTGCGACTTTAAGGCGATGCCTTTGAAGCTGAAATTTAGTGTACCTCTTACCACTTCATGTTCTCCTGATATATTGGCCACAATCTGGCGAAAATTTTCAGAATGCACAAAATTGGGCTTTGTAACAGGAGAACATGCCGTCGAAACAGATGGCACAAAGTAAGGTCTCCGGAGAGCAAATCAAAGAGCGAGAAGTGGCGCAGAGGTTTCGAGACAGTGACTGTTTAACGAGGAGACGCAGAATTTTCGAACGCCTCTTGCAAGGCCTGCGCCTCTGATTTGAAACTTTAAGGCGATGCTTTGAAGCTGAAATTTAGTATACCTATTTCCACTTCATGTTCTCCTGATATATTGGCTACAATCTGGCGAAAATTTTCAGAATGCACAAAATTGGGCTTTGTAACAGGAGAACATGCCGTCGAAACAGATGGCACAATGTAAGGTCTCCGGAGAGCAATTCAAAGAGCGAGAAGTGGCGCAGATGTTTCGAGACAGGGACTGTTTAACGAAGAGACGCAGAATTTTCGAACGCCTCTTGGAAGGCCTGCGCCTCTGATTTGAAACTTTAAGGCGATGCCTTTGAAGCTGAATTTTAGTATACCTCTTTCCACTTCATGTTCTCCTGATATATTGGCTACAATCTGGCGAAAATTTTCAGAATGCACAAAATTGGGCTTTGTAACAGGAGAACATGCCGTCGAAACAGATGGCACAAAGTAACGGCTCCGGAGAGCAAATCAAAGAGCGAGAAGTGGCGCAGATGTTTCGAGACAGTGACTGTTTAACGAAGAGACGCAGAATTTTCGAACGCCTCTTGAAAGGCCTGCGCCTCTGACTTGAAACTTTAAGGCGATGCTTTGAAGCTGAAATTTAGTATAACTCTTTCCACTTCATGTTCTCCTGATATATTGGCCAAAATCTGGCGAAAATTCACAGAATTCACAAAATTGGGCTTTGAAGCAGGAGAACATGCCGTCGAAACAGATGGCACAAAGTAAGGTCTCCGGAGAGCAAATCAAAGAGCGAGAAGTGGCGCAGAGGTTTCGAGACAGGGACTGTTTAACGAGGAGACGCAGAATTTTCGAACGCCTCTTGGAAGGCCTGCGCCTCTGATTTGAAACTTTAAGGCGATGCCTTTGAAGCTGAAATTTAGTATACCTCTTTCCACTTTATGTTCTCCTGATATATTGGCCAAAATCTGGCGAAAATTCACAGAATCCACAAAATTGGGCTTTGTAACAGGAGAACATGCCGTCGAAAGAGATGGCACAAAGTAACGTCTCCGGAGAGCAAATCAAAGAGCGAGAAGTGGCGCAGAGGTTTCGAGACAGTGACTGTTTAACGAGGAGACGCAGAATTTTCGAACGCCTCTTGAAAGGCCTGCGCCTCTGATTTGAAACTTTAAGGCGATGCTTTGAAGCTGAAATTTAGTATACCTATTTCCACTTTATGTTCTCCTGATATATTGGCCAAAATCTGGCGAAAATTCACAGAATCCACAAAATTGGGCTTTGTAACAGGAGAACATGCCGTCGAAAGAGATGGCACAAAGTAACGTCTCCGGAGAGCAAATCAAAGAGCGAGAAGTGGCGCAGATGTTTCGAGACAGGGACTGTTTAACGAAGAGACGCAGAATTTTCGAACGCCTCTTGGAAGGCCTGCGCCTCTGATTTGAAACTTTAAGGCGATGCCTTTGAAGCTGAATTTTAGTATACCTCTTTCCACTTCATGTTCTCCTGATATATTGGCTACAATCTGGCGAAAATTTTCAGAATGCACAAAATTGGGCTTTGTAACAGGAGAACATGCCGTCGAAACAGATGGCACAAAGTAACGGCTCCGGAGAGCAAATCAAAGAGCGAGAAGTGGCGCAGATGTTTCGAGACAGTGACTGTTTAACGAAGAGACGCAGAATTTTCGAACGCCTCTTGAAAGGCCTGCGCCTCTGATTTGAAACTTTAAGGCGATGCTTTGAAGCTGAAATTTAGTATAACTCTTTCCACTTCATGTTTTCCTGATATATTGGCCAAAATCTGGCGAAAATTCACAGAATTCACAAAATTGGGCTTTGAAGCAGGAGAACATGCCGTCGAAAGAGATGGCACAAAGTAACGACTCCGGAGAGCAATTCAAAGAGCGAGAAGTGGCGCAGATGTTTCGAGACAGTGACTGTTTAACGAAGAGGCGCAGAATTTTCGAACGCCTCTTGAAAGGCCTGCGCCTCTGATTTGAAACTTTAAGGCGATGCTTTGAAGCTGAAATTTAGTATACCTCTTTCCACTTCATGTTCTCCTGATATATTGGCCACAATCTGGCTAAAATTTTCAGAATGCACAAAATTGGGCTTTGTAACAGGAGAACATGCCGTCGAAACAGATGGCACAAAGTAAGGTCTCCGGAGAGCAAATCAAAGAGCGAGAAGTGGCGCAGAGGTTTCGAGACAGGGACTGTTTAACGAAGAGACGCAGAAATTTCGAACGCCTCTTGAAAGGCCTGCGCCTCTGGTTTGAAACTTTAAGGCGATGCCTTTGAAGCTGAAATTTAGTATACCTATTTCCACTTCATGGTCTCCTGATATATTGGCCACAATCTGGCGAAAATTTTCAGAATCCTCAAAATTGGGCTTTGAAGCAGGATAACATGCCGTCGAAAGAGATGGCACAAAGTAACGGGTCCGGAGAGCAAATCAAAGAGCGAGAAGTGGCGCAGATGTTTCGAGACAGTGACTGTTTAACGAAGAGACGCAGAATTTTCGAACGCCTCTTGAAAGGCCTGCGCCTCTGATTTGAAACTTTAAGGCGATGCTTTGAAGCTGAAATTTAGTGTACCTCTTTCCACTTCATGTTCTCCTGATATATTGGCCACAATCTGGCGAAAATTTTCAGAATGCACAAAATTGGGCTTTGTAACAGGAGAACATGCCGTCGAAAGAGATGGCACAAAGTAACGACTCCGGAGAGCAAATCAAAGATCGAGAAGTGGCGCAGATGTTTCGAGACAGTGACTGTTTAACGAAGAGACGCAGAATTTTCGAACGCCTCTTGAAAGGCCTGCGCCTCTTATTTGCGACTTTAAGGCGATGCCTTTGAAGCTGAAATTTAGTATACCTCTTTCCACTTTATGTTCTCCTGATATATTGGGCAAAATCTGGCGAAAATTCACAGAATTCACAAAATTGGGCTTTGTAACAGGAGAACATGCCGTCGAAAGAGATGGCACAAAGTAACGTCTCCGGAGAGCAAATCAAAGAGCGAGAAGTGGCACAGATGTTTCGAGACAGGGACTGTTTAAAGAAGAGACGCAGAATTTTCGAACGCCTCTTGAAAGGCCTGCGCCTCTGATTTGAAACTTTAATGCGATGCCTTTGAAGCTGAAATTTAGTATACCTCTTTCCACTTCATGTTCTCCTGATATATTGGCCACAATCTGGCGAAAATTTTCAGAATGCACAAAATTGGGCTTTGTAACAGGAGAACATGCCGTCGAAACAGATGGCACAAAGTAACGTCTCCGGAGAGCAAATCAAAGAGCGAGAAGTGGCGCAGATGTTTCGAGACAGTGACTGTTCAACGAAGAGACGCAGAATTTTCGAACGCCTCTTGAAAGGCCTGCGCCTCTTATTTGCGACTTTAAGGCGATGCCTTTGAAGCTGAAATTTAGCATACCTCTTTCCACTTTATGTTCTCCTGATATATTGGGCAAAATCTGGCGAAAATTCACAGAATTCACAAAATTGGGCTTTGAAGCAGGATAACATGCCGTCGAAAGAGATGGCACAAAGTAACGGGTCCGGAGAGCAAATCAAAGAGCGAGAAGTGGCGCAGATGTTTCGAGACAGTGACTGTTTAACGAAGAGACGCAGAATTTTCGAACGCCTCTTGAAAGGCCTGCGCCTCTGATTTGAAACTTTAAGGCGATGCTTTGAAGCTGAAATTTAGTGTACCTCTTTCCACTTCATGTTCTCCTGATATATTGGCCACAATCTGGCGAAAATTTTCAGAATGCACAAAATTGGGCTTTGTAACAGGAGAACATGCCGTCGAAAGAGATGGCACAAAGTAACGACTCCGGAGAGCAAATCAAAGATCGAGAAGTGGCGCAGATGTTTCGAGACAGTGACTGTTTAACGAAGAGACGCAGAATTTTCGAACGCCTCTTGAAAGGCCTGCGCCTCTTATTTGCGACTTTAAGGCGATGCCTTTGAAGCTGAAATTTAGTATACCTCTTTCCACTTTATGTTCTCCTGATATATTGGGCAAAATCTGGCGAAAATTCACAGAATTCACAAAATTGGGCTTTGTAACAGGAGAACATGCCGTCGAAAGAGATGGCACAAAGTAACGTCTCCGGAGAGCAAATCAAAGAGCGAGAAGTGGCACAGATGTTTCGAGACAGGGACTGTTTAAAGAAGAGACGCAGAATTTTCGAACGCCTCTTGAAAGGCCTGCGCCTCTGATTTGAAACTTTAATGCGATGCCTTTGAAGCTGAAATTTAGTATACCTCTTTCCACTTCATGTTCTCCTGATATATTGGCCACAATCTGGCGAAAATTTTCAGAATGCACAAAATTGGGCTTTGTAACAGGAGAACATGCCGTCGAAACAGATGGCACAAAGTAACGTCTCCGGAGAGCAAATCAAAGAGCGAGAAGTGGCGCAGATGTTTCGAGACAGTGACTGTTCAACGAAGAGACGCAGAATTTTCGAACGCCTCTTGAAAGGCCTGCGCCTCTTATTTGCGACTTTAAGGCGATGCCTTTGAAGCTGAAATTTAGCATACCTCTTTCCACTTTATGTTCTCCTGATATATTGGGCAAAATCTGGCGAAAATTCACAGAATTCACAAAATTGGGCTTTGTAACAGGAGAACATGCCGTCGAAAGAGATGGCACAAAGTAACGTCTCCGGAGAGCAAATCAAAGAGCGAGAAGTGGCACAGATGTTTCGAGACAGGGACTGTTTAAAGAAGAGACGCAGAATTTTCGAACGCCTCTTGAAAGGCCTGCGCCTCTGATTTGAAACTTTAAGGCGATGCCTTTGAAGCTGAAACTTAGTATACCTCTTTCCACTTCATGTTCTCCTGATATATTGGCCACAATCTGGCGAAAATTTTCAGAATTCACAAAATTGGGCTTTGTAACAGGAGAACATGCCGTCGAAAGAGATGGCACAAAGTAACGACTCCGGAGAGCAAATCAAAGAGCGAGAAGTGGCGCAGAGGTTTCGAGACAGTGACTGTTTAACGAGGAGACGCAGAATTTTCGAACGCCTCTTGAAAGGCCTGCGCCTCTGATTTGAAACTTTAAGGCGATGCTTTGAAGCTGAAATTTAGTATACCTATTTCCACTTCATGTTCTCCTGATATATTGGCTACAATCTGGCGAAAATTTTCAGAATGCACAAAATTGGGCTTTGTAACAGGAGAACATGCCGTCGAAACAGATGGCACAATGTAAGGTCTCCGGAGAGCAATTCAAAGAGCGAGAAGTGGCGCAGATGTTTCGAGACAGGGACTGTTTAACGAAGAGACGCAGAATTTTCGAACGCCTCTTGGAAGGCCTGCGCCTCTGATTTGAAACTTTAAGGCGATGCCTTTGAAGCTGAATTTTAGTATACCTCTTTCCACTTCATGTTCTCCTGATATATTGGCTACAATCTGGCGAAAATTTTCAGAATGCACAAAATTGGGCTTTGTAACAGGAGAACATGCCGTCGAAACAGATGGCACAAAGTAACGGCTCCGGAGAGCAAATCAAAGAGCGAGAAGTGGCGCAGATGTTTCGAGACAGTGACTGTTTAACGAAGAGACGCAGAATTTTCGAACGCCTCTTGAAAGGCCTGCGCCTCTGACTTGAAACTTTAAGGCGATGCTTTGAAGCTGAAATTTAGTATAACTCTTTCCACTTCATGTTCTCCTGATATATTGGCCAAAATCTGGCGAAAATTCACAGAATTCACAAAATTGGGCTTTGAAGCAGGAGAACATGCCGTCGAAACAGATGGCACAAAGTAAGGTCTCCGGAGAGCAAATCAAAGAGCGAGAAGTGGCGCAGAGGTTTCGAGACAGGGACTGTTTAACGAGGAGACGCAGAATTTTCGAACGCCTCTTGGAAGGCCTGCGCCTCTGATTTGAAACTTTAAGGCGATGCCTTTGAAGCTGAAATTTAGTATACCTCTTTCCACTTTATGTTCTCCTGATATATTGGCCAAAATCTGGCGAAAATTCACAGAATCCACAAAATTGGGCTTTGTAACAGGAGAACATGCCGTCGAAAGAGATGGCACAAAGTAACGTCTCCGGAGAGCAAATCAAAGAGCGAGAAGTGGCGCAGAGGTTTCGAGACAGTGACTGTTTAACGAGGAGACGCAGAATTTTCGAACGCCTCTTGAAAGGCCTGCGCCTCTGATTTGAAACTTTAAGGCGATGCTTTGAAGCTGAAATTTAGTATACCTATTTCCACTTCATGTTCTCCTGATATATTGGCTACAATCTGGCGAAAATTTTCAGAATGCACAAAATTGGGCTTTGTAACAGGACAACATGCCGTCGAAACAGATGGCAGAAAGTAAGGTCTCCGGAGAGCAATTCAAAGAGCGAGAAGTGGCGCAGATGTTTCGAGACAGGGACTGTTTAACGAAGAGACGCAGAATTTTCGAACGCCTCTTGGAAGGCCTGCGCCTCTGATTTGAAACTTTAAGGCGATGCCTTTGAAGCTGAATTTTAGTATACCTCTTTCCACTTCATATTCTCCTGATATATTGGCTACAATCTGGCGAAAATTTTCAGAATGCACAAAATTGGGCTTTGTAACAGGAGAACATGCCGTCGAAACAGATGGCACAAAGTAACGGCTCCGGAGAGCAAATCAAAGAGCGAGAAGTGGCGCAGATGTTTCGAGACAGTGACTGTTTAACGAAGAGACGCAGAATTTTCGAACGCCTCTTGAAAGGCCTGCGCCTCTGATTTGAAACTTTAAGGCGATGTTTTGAAGCTGAAATTTAGTATACCTATTTCCACTTCATGTTCTCCTGATATATTGGCCACAATCTGGCGAAAATTTTCAGAATCCACAAAATTGGGCTTTGAAGCAGGATAACATGCCGTCGAAAGAGATGGCACAAAGTAACGGGTCCGGAGAGCAAATCAAAGAGCGAGAAGTGGCGCAGATGTTTCGAGACAGGGACTGTTTAACGAAGAGACGCAGAATTTTCGAACGCCTCTCGGAAGGCCTGCGCCTCTGATTTGAAACTTTAAGGCGATGCCTTTGAAGCTGAAATTTAGTATACCTCTTTCCATATTATGTTCTCCTGATATATTGGCCAAAATCTGGCGAAAATTCACAGAATCCACAAAATTGGGCTTTTTAACAGGAGAACATGCCGTCGAAAGAAATGGCACAAAGTAACGACTCCGGAGAGCAAATCAAAGAGCGAGAAGTGGCGCAGATGTTTCGAGACAGTGACTGTTTAACGAAGAGACGCAGAATTTTCGAACGCCTCTTGAAAGGCCTGCGCCTCTGATTTGAAACTTTACGGCAATGCATTTGAAGCTGAAATTTAGTATACCTCTTTCCACTTCATGTTCTCCTGATATATTGGCCACAATCTGGCTAAAATTTTCAGAATGCACAAAATTGGGCTTTGTAACAGGAGAACATGCCGTCGAAACAGATGGCACAAAGTAAGGTCTCCGGAGAGCAAATCAAAGAGCGAGAAGTGGCGCAGAGGTTTCGAGACAGGGACTGTTTAACGAAGAGACGCAGAATTTTCGAACGCCTCTTGAAAGGCCTGCGCCTCTGATTTGAAACTTTAACGCGATGCTTTGAAGCTGAAATTTAGTATACCTCTTTCCACTTCATGTTCTCCTGATATATTGGCCACAATCTGGCTAAAATTTTCAGAATGCACAAAATTGGGCTTTGTAACAGGAGAACATGCCGTCGAAACAGATGGCACAAAGTAAGGTCTCCGGAGAGCAAATCAAAGAGCGAGAAGTGTCGCAGAGGTTTCGAGACAGGGACTGTTTAACGAAGAGACGCAGAATTTTCGAACGCCTCTTGAAAGGCCTGCGCCTCTGGTTTGAAACTTTAAGGCGATGCCTTTGAAGCTGAAATTTAGTATACCTATTTCCACTTCATGTTCTCCTGATATATTGGCCACAATCTGGCGAAAATTTTCAGAATCCACAAAATTGGGCTTTGAAGCAGGATAACATGCCGTCGAAAGAGATGGCACAAAGTAACGGGTCCGGAGAGCAAATCAAAGAGCGAGAAGTGGCGCAGATGTTTCGAGACAGGGACTGTTTAACGAAGAGACGCAGAATTTTCGAACGCCTCTTGGAAGGCCTGCGCCTCTGATTTGAAACTTTAAGGCGATGCCTTTGAAGCTGAATTTTAGTATACCTCTTTCCACTTCATGTTCTCCTGATATATTGGCTACAATCTGGCGAAAATTTTCAGAATGCACAAAATTGGGCTTTGTAACAGGAGAACATGCCGTCGAAACAGATGGCACAAAGTAACGGCTCCGGAGAGCAAATCAAAGAGCGAGAAGTGGCGCAGATGTTTCGAGACAGTGACTGTTTAACGAAGAGACGCAGAATTTTCGAACGCCTCTTGAAAGGCCTGCGCCTCTGATTTGAAACTTTAAGGCGATGCTTTGAAGCTGAAATTTAGTATAACTCTTTCCACTTCATGTTCTCCTGATATATTGGCCAAAATCTGGCGAAAATTCACAGAATTCACAAAATTGGGCTTTGAAGCAGGAGAACATGCCGTCGAAAGAGATGGCACAAAGTAACGACTCCGGAGAGCAATTCAAAGAGCGAGAAGTGGCGCAGATGTTTCGAGACAGTGACTGTTTAACGAAGAGGCGCAGAATTTTCGAACGCCTCTTGAAAGGCCTGCGCCTCTGATTTGAAACTTTAAGGCGATGCTTTGAAGCTGAAATTTAGTATACCTCTTTCCACTTCATGTTCTCCTGATATATTGGCCACAATCTGGCTAAAATTTTCAGAATGCACAAAATTGGGCTTTGTAACAGGAGAACATGCCGTCGAAACAGATGGCACAAAGTAAGGTCTCCGGAGAGCAAATCAAAGAGCGAGAAGTGGCGCAGAGGTTTCGAGACAGGGACTGTTTAACGAAGAGACGCAGAAATTTCGAACGCCTCTTGAAAGGCCTGCGCCTCTGGTTTGAAACTTTAAGGCGATGCCTTTGAAGCTGAAATTTAGTATACCTATTTCCACTTCATGGTCTCCTGATATATTGGCCACAATCTGGCGAAAATTTTCAGAATCCTCAAAATTGGGCTTTGAAGCAGGATAACATGCCGTCGAAAGAGATGGCACAAAGTAACGGGTCCGGAGAGCAAATCAAAGAGCGAGAAGTGGCGCAGATGTTTCGAGACAGTGACTGTTTAACGAAGAGACGCAGAATTTTCGAACGCCTCTTGAAAGGCCTGCGCCTCTGATTTGAAACTTTAAGGCGATGCTTTGAAGCTGAAATTTAGTGTACCTCTTTCCACTTCATGTTCTCCTGATATATTGGCCACAATCTGGCGAAAATTTTCAGAATGCACAAAATTGGGCTTTGTAACAGGAGAACATGCCGTCGAAAGAGATGGCACAAAGTAACGACTCCGGAGAGCAAATCAAAGATCGAGAAGTGGCGCAGATGTTTCGAGACAGTGACTGTTTAACGAAGAGACGCAGAATTTTCGAACGCCTCTTGAAAGGCCTGCGCCTCTTATTTGCGACTTTAAGGCGATGCCTTTGAAGCTGAAATTTAGTATACCTCTTTCCACTTTATGTTCTCCTGATATATTGGGCAAAATCTGGCGAAAATTCACAGAATTCACAAAATTGGGCTTTGTAACAGGAGAACATGCCGTCGAAAGAGATGGCACAAAGTAACGTCTCCGGAGAGCAAATCAAAGAGCGAGAAGTGGCACAGATGTTTCGAGACAGGGACTGTTTAAAGAAGAGACGCAGAATTTTCGAACGCCTCTTGAAAGGCCTGCGCCTCTGATTTGAAACTTTAATGCGATGCCTTTGAAGCTGAAATTTAGTATACCTCTTTCCACTTCATGTTCTCCTGATATATTGGCCACAATCTGGCGAAAATTTTCAGAATGCACAAAATTGGGCTTTGTAACAGGAGAACATGCCGTCGAAACAGATGGCACAAAGTAACGTCTCCGGAGAGCAAATCAAAGAGCGAGAAGTGGCGCAGATGTTTCGAGACAGTGACTGTTCAACGAAGAGACGCAGAATTTTCGAACGCCTCTTGAAAGGCCTGCGCCTCTTATTTGCGACTTTAAGGCGATGCCTTTGAAGCTGAAATTTAGCATACCTCTTTCCACTTTATGTTCTCCTGATATATTGGGCAAAATCTGGCGAAAATTCACAGAATTCACAAAATTGGGCTTTGAAGCAGGATAACATGCCGTCGAAAGAGATGGCACAAAGTAACGGGTCCGGAGAGCAAATCAAAGAGCGAGAAGTGGCGCAGATGTTTCGAGACAGTGACTGTTTAACGAAGAGACGCAGAATTTTCGAACGCCTCTTGAAAGGCCTGCGCCTCTGATTTGAAACTTTAAGGCGATGCTTTGAAGCTGAAATTTAGTGTACCTCTTTCCACTTCATGTTCTCCTGATATATTGGCCACAATCTGGCGAAAATTTTCAGAATGCACAAAATTGGGCTTTGTAACAGGAGAACATGCCGTCGAAAGAGATGGCACAAAGTAACGACTCCGGAGAGCAAATCAAAGATCGAGAAGTGGCGCAGATGTTTCGAGACAGTGACTGTTTAACGAAGAGACGCAGAATTTTCGAACGCCTCTTGAAAGGCCTGCGCCTCTTATTTGCGACTTTAAGGCGATGCCTTTGAAGCTGAAATTTAGTATACCTCTTTCCACTTTATGTTCTCCTGATATATTGGGCAAAATCTGGCGAAAATTCACAGAATTCACAAAATTGGGCTTTGTAACAGGAGAACATGCCGTCGAAAGAGATGGCACAAAGTAACGTCTCCGGAGAGCAAATCAAAGAGCGAGAAGTGGCACAGATGTTTCGAGACAGGGACTGTTTAAAGAAGAGACGCAGAATTTTCGAACGCCTCTTGAAAGGCCTGCGCCTCTGATTTGAAACTTTAATGCGATGCCTTTGAAGCTGAAATTTAGTATACCTCTTTCCACTTCATGTTCTCCTGATATATTGGCCACAATCTGGCGAAAATTTTCAGAATGCACAAAATTGGGCTTTGTAACAGGAGAACATGCCGTCGAAACAGATGGCACAAAGTAACGTCTCCGGAGAGCAAATCAAAGAGCGAGAAGTGGCGCAGATGTTTCGAGACAGTGACTGTTCAACGAAGAGACGCAGAATTTTCGAACGCCTCTTGAAAGGCCTGCGCCTCTTATTTGCGACTTTAAGGCGATGCCTTTGAAGCTGAAATTTAGCATACCTCTTTCCACTTTATGTTCTCCTGATATATTGGGCAAAATCTGGCGAAAATTCACAGAATTCACAAAATTGGGCTTTGTAACAGGAGAACATGCCGTCGAAAGAGATGGCACAAAGTAACGTCTCCGGAGAGCAAATCAAAGAGCGAGAAGTGGCACAGATGTTTCGAGACAGGGACTGTTTAAAGAAGAGACGCAGAATTTTCGAACGCCTCTTGAAAGGCCTGCGCCTCTGATTTGAAACTTTAAGGCGATGCCTTTGAAGCTGAAACTTAGTATACCTCTTTCCACTTCATGTTCTCCTGATATATTGGCCACAATCTGGCGAAAATTTTCAGAATTCACAAAATTGGGCTTTGTAACAGGAGAACATGCCGTCGAAAGAGATGGCACAAAGTAACGACTCCGGAGAGCAAATCAAAGAGCGAGAAGTGGCGCAGAGGTTTCGAGACAGTGACTGTTTAACGAGGAGACGCAGAATTTTCGAACGCCTCTTGAAAGGCCTGCGCCTCTGATTTGAAACTTTAAGGCGATGCTTTGAAGCTGAAATTTAGTATACCTATTTCCACTTCATGTTCTCCTGATATATTGGCTACAATCTGGCGAAAATTTTCAGAATGCACAAAATTGGGCTTTGTAACAGGAGAACATGCCGTCGAAACAGATGGCACAATGTAAGGTCTCCGGAGAGCAATTCAAAGAGCGAGAAGTGGCGCAGATGTTTCGAGACAGGGACTGTTTAACGAAGAGACGCAGAATTTTCGAACGCCTCTTGGAAGGCCTGCGCCTCTGATTTGAAACTTTAAGGCGATGCCTTTGAAGCTGAATTTTAGTATACCTCTTTCCACTTCATGTTCTCCTGATATATTGGCTACAATCTGGCGAAAATTTTCAGAATGCACAAAATTGGGCTTTGTAACAGGAGAACATGCCGTCGAAACAGATGGCACAAAGTAACGGCTCCGGAGAGCAAATCAAAGAGCGAGAAGTGGCGCAGATGTTTCGAGACAGTGACTGTTTAACGAAGAGACGCAGAATTTTCGAACGCCTCTTGAAAGGCCTGCGCCTCTGACTTGAAACTTTAAGGCGATGCTTTGAAGCTGAAATTTAGTATAACTCTTTCCACTTCATGTTCTCCTGATATATTGGCCAAAATCTGGCGAAAATTCACAGAATTCACAAAATTGGGCTTTGAAGCAGGAGAACATGCCGTCGAAACAGATGGCACAAAGTAAGGTCTCCGGAGAGCAAATCAAAGAGCGAGAAGTGGCGCAGAGGTTTCGAGACAGGGACTGTTTAACGAGGAGACGCAGAATTTTCGAACGCCTCTTGGAAGGCCTGCGCCTCTGATTTGAAACTTTAAGGCGATGCCTTTGAAGCTGAAATTTAGTATACCTCTTTCCACTTTATGTTCTCCTGATATATTGGCCAAAATCTGGCGAAAATTCACAGAATCCACAAAATTGGGCTTTGTAACAGGAGAACATGCCGTCGAAAGAGATGGCACAAAGTAACGTCTCCGGAGAGCAAATCAAAGAGCGAGAAGTGGCGCAGAGGTTTCGAGACAGTGACTGTTTAACGAGGAGACGCAGAATTTTCGAACGCCTCTTGAAAGGCCTGCGCCTCTGATTTGAAACTTTAAGGCGATGCTTTGAAGCTGAAATTTAGTATACCTATTTCCACTTCATGTTCTCCTGATATATTGGCTACAATCTGGCGAAAATTTTCAGAATGCACAAAATTGGGCTTTGTAACAGGACAACATGCCGTCGAAACAGATGGCAGAAAGTAAGGTCTCCGGAGAGCAATTCAAAGAGCGAGAAGTGGCGCAGATGTTTCGAGACAGGGACTGTTTAACGAAGAGACGCAGAATTTTCGAACGCCTCTTGGAAGGCCTGCGCCTCTGATTTGAAACTTTAAGGCGATGCCTTTGAAGCTGAATTTTAGTATACCTCTTTCCACTTCATATTCTCCTGATATATTGGCTACAATCTGGCGAAAATTTTCAGAATGCACAAAATTGGGCTTTGTAACAGGAGAACATGCCGTCGAAACAGATGGCACAAAGTAACGGCTCCGGAGAGCAAATCAAAGAGCGAGAAGTGGCGCAGATGTTTCGAGACAGTGACTGTTTAACGAAGAGACGCAGAATTTTCGAACGCCTCTTGAAAGGCCTGCGCCTCTGATTTGAAACTTTAAGGCGATGTTTTGAAGCTGAAATTTAGTATACCTATTTCCACTTCATGTTCTCCTGATATATTGGCCACAATCTGGCGAAAATTTTCAGAATCCACAAAATTGGGCTTTGAAGCAGGATAACATGCCGTCGAAAGAGATGGCACAAAGTAACGGGTCCGGAGAGCAAATCAAAGAGCGAGAAGTGGCGCAGATGTTTCGAGACAGGGACTGTTTAACGAAGAGACGCAGAATTTTCGAACGCCTCTCGGAAGGCCTGCGCCTCTGATTTGAAACTTTAAGGCGATGCCTTTGAAGCTGAAATTTAGTATACCTCTTTCCATATTATGTTCTCCTGATATATTGGCCAAAATCTGGCGAAAATTCACAGAATCCACAAAATTGGGCTTTTTAACAGGAGAACATGCCGTCGAAAGAAATGGCACAAAGTAACGACTCCGGAGAGCAAATCAAAGAGCGAGAAGTGGCGCAGATGTTTCGAGACAGTGACTGTTTAACGAAGAGACGCAGAATTTTCGAACGCCTCTTGAAAGGCCTGCGCCTCTGATTTGAAACTTTACGGCAATGCATTTGAAGCTGAAATTTAGTATACCTCTTTCCACTTCATGTTCTCCTGATATATTGGCCACAATCTGGCTAAAATTTTCAGAATGCACAAAATTGGGCTTTGTAACAGGAGAACATGCCGTCGAAACAGATGGCACAAAGTAAGGTCTCCGGAGAGCAAATCAAAGAGCGAGAAGTGGCGCAGAGGTTTCGAGACAGGGACTGTTTAACGAAGAGACGCAGAATTTTCGAACGCCTCTTGAAAGGCCTGCGCCTCTGATTTGAAACTTTAACGCGATGCTTTGAAGCTGAAATTTAGTATACCTCTTTCCACTTCATGTTCTCCTGATATATTGGCCACAATCTGGCTAAAATTTTCAGAATGCACAAAATTGGGCTTTGTAACAGGAGAACATGCCGTCGAAACAGATGGCACAAAGTAAGGTCTCCGGAGAGCAAATCAAAGAGCGAGAAGTGTCGCAGAGGTTTCGAGACAGGGACTGTTTAACGAAGAGACGCAGAATTTTCGAACGCCTCTTGAAAGGCCTGCGCCTCTGGTTTGAAACTTTAAGGCGATGCCTTTGAAGCTGAAATTTAGTATACCTATTTCCACTTCATGTTCTCCTGATATATTGGCCACAATCTGGCGAAAATTTTCAGAATCCACAAAATTGGGCTTTGAAGCAGGATAACATGCCGTCGAAAGAGATGGCACAAAGTAACGGGTCCGGAGAGCAAATCAAAGAGCGAGAAGTGGCGCAGATGTTTCGAGACAGTGACTGTTTAACGAAGAGACGCAGAATTTTCGAACGCCTCTTGAAAGGCCTGCGCCTCTCATTTGAAACTTTAAGGCGATGTCTTTAAAGCTGAAATTTAGTGTACCTCTTTCCACTTTATGTTCTCCTGATATATTGGGCAAAATCTGGCGAAAATTTTCAGAATCCACAAAATTGGGCTTTGTAACAGGAAAACATGCAGTCGAAACAGATGGCACAAAGTAACGTCTCCGGAGAGCAATTCAAAGAGCGAGTAGTGGCGCAGATGTTTCGAGACAGTGACTGTTTAACGAAGAGACGCAGATTTTTCGAACCCTTCTTGAAAGGCCTGCGCCTCTGATTTGAAACTTTAAGGCGATGCTTTGAAGCTGAAATTTAGTGTACCTCTTTCCACTTCATGTTCTCCTGATATATTGGCCACAATCTGGCGAAAATTTTCAGAATGCACAAAATTGGGCTTTGTAACAGGAGAACATGCCGTCGAAAGAGATGGCACAAAGTAACGACTCCGGAGAGCAAATCAAAGAGCGAGAAGTGGCGCAGATGTTTCGAGACAGTGACTGTTTAACGAAGAGACGCAGAATTTTCGAACGCCTCTTGAAAGGCCTGCGCCTCTTATTTGCGACTTTAAGGCGATGCCTTTGAAGCTGAAATTTAGTATACCTCTTTCCACTTTATGTTCTCCTGATATATTGGCCACAATCTGGCGAAAATTTTCAGAATGCACAAAATTGGGCTTTGTAACAGGAGAACATGCCGTCGAAAGAGATGGCACAAAGTAACGACTCCGGAGAGCAAATCAAAGAGCGAGAAGTGGCGCAGATGTTTCGAGACAGTGACTGTTTAACGAAGAGACGCAGAATTTTCGAACGCCTCTTGAAAGGCCTGCGCCTCTTATTTGCGACTTTAAGGCGATGCCTTTGAAGCTGAAATTTAGTATACCTCTTTCCACTTTATGTTCTCTTGATATATTGGGCAAAATCTGGCGAAAATTCACAGAATTCACAAAATTGGGCTTTGTAACAGGAGAACATGCCGTCGAAACAGATGGCACAAAGTAACGTCTCCGGAGAGCAAATCAAAGAGCGAGAAGTGGCGCAGATGTTTCGAGACAGTAACTGTTTAACGAAGAGACGCAGAATTTTCGAACGCCTCTTGAAAGGCCTGCGCCTCTGATTTGAAACTTTAAGGCGATGCCTTTAAAGCTGAAATTTAGTGTACCTCTTACCACTTCATGTTCTCCTGATATATTGGCCACAATCTGGCGAAAATTTTCAGAATGCACAAAATTGGGCTTTGTAACAGGAGAACATGCCGTCGAAACAGATGGCACAAAGTAAGGTCTCCGGAGAGCAAATCAAAGAGCGAGAAGTGGCGCAGAGGTTTCGAGACAGGGACTGTTTAACGAGGAGACGCAGAATTTTCGAACGCCTCTTGGAAGGCCTGCGCCTCTGATTTGAAACTTTAAGGCGATGCCTTTGAAGCTGAAATTTAGTATACCTCTTTCCACTTTATGTTCTCCTGATATATTGGCCAAAATCTGGCGAAAATTCACAGAATCCACAAAATTGGGCTTTGTAACAGGAGAACATGCCGTCGAAACAGATGGCACAAAGTAAGGTCTCCGGAGAGCAAATCAAAGAGCGAGAAGTGTCGCAGAGGTTTCGAGACAGGGACTGTTTAACGAAGAGACGCAGAATTTTCGAACGCCTCTTGAAAGGCCTGCGCCTCTGGTTTGAAACTTTAAGGCGATGCCTTTGAAGCTGAAATTTTGTATACCTATTTCCACTTCATGTTCTCCTGATATATTGGCCACAATCTGGCGAAAATTTTCAGAATCCACAAAATTGGGCTTTGAAGCAGGATAACATGCCGTCGAAAGAGATGGCACAAAGTAACGGGTCCGGAGAGCAAATCAAAGAGCGAGAAGTGGCGCAGATGTTTCGAGACAGTGACTGTTTAACGAAGAGACGCAGAATTTTCGAACGCCTCTTGAAAGGCCTGCGCCTCTCATTTGAAACTTTAAGGCGATGTCTTTAAAGCTGAAATTTAGTGTACCTCTTTCCACTTTATGTTCTCCTGATATATTGGGCAAAATCTGGCGAAAATTTTCAGAATCCACAAAATTGGGCTTTGTAACAGGAAAACATGCAGTCGAAACAGATGGCACAAAGTAACGTCTCCGGAGAGCAATTCAAAGAGCGAGTAGTGGCGCAGATGTTTCGAGACAGTGACTGTTTAACGAAGAGACGCAGATTTTTCGAACCCCTCTTGAAAGGCCTGCGCCTCTGATTTGAAACTTTAAGGCGATGCTTTGAAGCTGAAATTTAGTGTACCTCTTTCCACTTCATGTTCTCCTGATATATTGGCCACAATCTGGCGAAAATTTTCAGAATGCACAAAATTGGGCTTTGTAACAGGAGAACATGCCGTCGAAAGAGATGGCACAAAGTAACGACTCCGGAGAGCAAATCAAAGAGCGAGAAGTGGCGCAGATGTTTCGAGACAGTGACTGTTTAACGAAGAGACGCAGAATTTTCGAACGCCTCTTGAAAGGCCTGCGCCTCTTATTTGCGACTTTAAGGCGATGCCTTTGAAGCTGAAATTTAGTATACCTCTTTCCACTTTATGTTCTCCTGATATATTGGCCACAATCTGGCGAAAATTTTCAGAATGCACAAAATTGGGCTTTGTAACAGGAGAACATGCCGTCGAAAGAGATGGCACAAAGTAACGACTCCGGAGAGCAAATCAAAGAGCGAGAAGTGGCGCAGATGTTTCGAGACAGTGACTGTTTAACGAAGAGACGCAGAATTTTCGAACGCCTCTTGAAAGGCCTGCGCCTCTGATTTGAAACTTTAAGGCGATGCCTTTGAAGCTGAAATTTAGTATACCTATTTCCACTTCATGTTCTCCTGATATATTGGCCACAATCTGGCGAAAATTTTCAGAATCCACAAAATTGGGCTTTGAAGCAGGATAACATGCCGTCGAAAGAGATGGCACAAAGTAACGGGTCCGGAGAGCAAATCAAAGAGCGAGAAGTGGCGCAGATGTTTCGAGACAGTGACTGTTTAACGAAGAGACGCAGAATTTTCGAACGCCTCTTGAAAGGCCTGCGCCTCTGATTTGAAACTTTAAGGCGATGCCTTTAAGGCTGAAATTTAGTGTACATCTTTCCACTTCATGTTCTCCTGATATATTGGCCACAATCTGGCGAAAATTTTCAGAATGCACAAAATTGGGCTTTCTAACAGGAGAACATGCCGTCGAAACAGATGGCACAAAGTAAGGTCTCCGGAGAGCAAATCAAAGAGCGAGAAGTGGCGCAGAGGTTTCGAGACAGGGACTGTTTAACGAAGAGACGCAGAATTTTCGAACGCCTCTTGAAAGGCCTGCGCCTCTGGTTTGAAACTTTAAGGCGATGCCTTTGAAGCTGAAATTTAGTATACCTATTTCCACTTCATGTTCTCCTGATATATTGGCCACAATCTGGCGAAAATTTTCAGAATCCACAAAATTGGGCTTTGAAGCAGGATAACATGCCGTCGAAAGAGATGGCACAAAGTAACGGGTCCGGAGAGCAAATCAAAGAGCGAGAAGTGGCGCAGATGTTTCGAGACAGTGACTGTTTAACGAAGAGACGCAGAATTTTCGAACGCCTCTTGAAAGGCCTGCGCCTCTCATTTGAAACTTTAAGGCGATGTCTTTAAAGCTGAAATTTAGTGTACCTCTTTCCACTTTATGTTCTCCTGATATATTGGGCAAAATCTGGCGAAAATTTTCAGAATCCACAAAATTGGGCTTTGTAACAGGAAAACATGCAGTCGAAACAGATGGCACAAAGTAACGTCTCCGGAGAGCAATTCAAAGAGCGAGTAGTGGCGCAGATGTTTCGAGACAGTGACTGTTTAACGAAGAGACGCAGATTTTTCGAACCCCTCTTGAAAGGCCTGCGCCTCTGATTTGAAACTTTAAGGCGATGCTTTGAAGCTGAAATTTAGTGTACCTCTTTCCACTTCATGTTCTCCTGATATATTGGCCACAATCTGGCGAAAATTTTCAGAATGCACAAAATTGGGCTTTGTAACAGGAGAACATGCCGTCGAAACAGATGGCACAAAGTAACGTCTCCGGAGAGCAAATCAAAGAGCGAGAAGTGGCGCAGATGTTTCGAGACAGTAACTGTTTAACGAAGAGACGCAGAATTTTCGAACGCCTCTTGAAAGGCCTGCGCCTCTGATTTGAAACTTTAAGGCGATGCCTTTAAAGCTGAAATTTAGTGTACCTCTTACCACTTCATGTTCTCCTGATATATTGGCCACAATCTGGCGAAAATTTTCAGAATGCACAAAATTGGGCTTTGTAACAGGAGAACATGCCGTCGAAACAGATGGCACAAAGTAAGGTCTCCGGAGAGCAAATCAAAGAGCGAGAAGTGGCGCAGAGGTTTCGAGACAGGGACTGTTTAACGAGGAGACGCAGAATTTTCGAACGCCTCTTGGAAGGCCTGCGCCTCTGATTTGAAACTTTAAGGCGATGCCTTTGAAGCTGAAATTTAGTATACCTCTTTCCACTTTATGTTCTCCTGATATATTGGCCAAAATCTGGCGAAAATTCACAGAATCCACAAAATTGGGCTTTGTAACAGGAGAACATGCCGTCGAAACAGATGGCACAAAGTAAGGTCTCCGGAGAGCAAATCAAAGAGCGAGAAGTGTCGCAGAGGTTTCGAGACAGGGACTGTTTAACGAAGAGACGCAGAATTTTCGAACGCCTCTTGAAAGGCCTGCGCCTCTGGTTTGAAACTTTAAGGCGATGCCTTTGAAGCTGAAATTTTGTATACCTATTTCCACTTCATGTTCTCCTAATATATTGGCCACAATCTGGCGAAAATTTTCAGAATCCACAAAATTGGGCTTTGAAGCAGGATAACATGCCGTCGAAAGAGATGGCACAAAGTAACGGGTCCGGAGAGCAAATCAAAGAGCGAGAAGTGGCGCAGATGTTTCGAGACAGTGACTGTTTAGCGAAGAGACGCAGAATTTTCGAACGCCTCTTGAAAGGCCTGCGCCTCTCATTTGAAACTTTAAGGCGATGTCTTTAAAGCTGAAATTTAGTGTACCTCTTTCCACTTTATGTTCTCCTGATATATTGGGCAAAATCTGGCGAAAATTTTCAGAATCCACAAAATTGGGCTTTGTAACAGGAAAACATGCAGTCGAAACAGATGGCACAAAGTAACGTCTCCGGAGAGCAATTCAAAGAGCGAGTAGTGGCGCAGATGTTTCGAGACAGTGACTGTTTAACGAAGAGACGCAGATTTTTCGAACCCCTCTTGAAAGGCCTGCGCCTCTGATTTGAAACTTTAAGGCGATGCTTTGAAGCTGAAATTTAGTGTACCTCTTTCCACTTCATGTTCTCCTGATATATTGGCCACAATCTGGCGAAAATTTTCAGAATGCACAAAATTGGGCTTTGTAACAGGAGAACATGCCGTCGAAAGAGATGGCACAAAGTAACGACTCCGGAGAGCAAATCAAAGAGCGAGAAGTGGCGCAGATGTTTCGAGACAGTGACTGTTTAACGAAGAGACGCAGAATTTTCGAACGCCTCTTGAAAGGCCTGCGCCTCTTATTTGCGACCTTAAGGCGATGCCTTTGAAGCTGAAATTTAGTATACCTCTTTCCACTTTATGTTCTCCTGATATATTGGCCACAATCTGGCGAAAATTTTCAGAATGCACAAAATTGGGCTTTGTAACAGGAGAACATGCCGTCGAAAGAGATGGCACAAAGTAACGACTCCGGAGAGCAAATCAAAGAGCGAGAAGTGGCGCAGATGTTTCGAGACAGTGACTGTTTAACGAAGAGACGCAGAATTTTCGAACGCCTCTTGAAAGGCCTGCGCCTCTGATTTGAAACTTTAAGGCGATGCCTTTGAAGCTGAAATTTAGTATACCTATTTCCACTTCATGTTCTCCTGATATATTGGCCACAATCTGGCGAAAATTTTCAGAATCCACAAAATTGGGCTTTGAAGCAGGATAACATGCCGTCGAAAGAGATGGCACAAAGTAACGGGTCCGGAGAGCAAATCAAAGAGCGAGAAGTGGCGCAGATGTTTCGAGACAGTGACTGTTTAACGAAGAGACGCAGAATTTTCGAACGCCTCTTGAAAGGCCTGCGCCTCTGATTTGAAACTTTAAGGCGATGCCTTTAAGGCTGAAATTTAGTGTACATCTTTCCACTTCATGTTCTCCTGATATATTGGCCACAATCTGGCGAAAATTTTCAGAATGCACAAAATTGGGCTTTGTAACAGGAGAACATGCCGTCGAAACAGATGGCACAAAGTAAGGTCTCCGGAGAGCAAATCAAAGAGCGAGAAGTGGCGCAGAGGTTTCGAGACAGGGACTGTTTAACGAAGAGACGCAGAATTTTCGAACGCCTCTCGGAAGGCCTGCGCCTCTGATTTGAAACTTTAAGGCGATGCCTTTGAAGCTGAAATTTAGTATACCTCTTTCCACTTCATGTTCTCCTGATATATTGGCCACAATCTGGCTAAAATTTTCAGAATGCACAAAATTGGGCTTTGTAACAGGAGAACATGCCGTCGAAACAGATGGCACAAAGTAAGGTCTCCGGAGAGCAAATCAAAGAGCGAGAAGTGGCGCAGAGTTTTCGAGACAGGGACTGTTTAACGAAGAGACGCAGAATTTTCGAACGCCTCTTGAAAGGCCTGCGCCTCTGATTTGAAACTTTAAGGCGATGCTTTGAAGCTGAAATTTAGTATACCTCTTTCCACTTCATGTTCTCCTGATATATTGGCCACAATCTGGCTAAAATTTTCAGAATGCACAAAATTGGGCTTTGTAACAGGAGAACATGCCGTCGAAACAGATGGCACAAAGTAAGGTCTCCGGAGAGCAAATCAAAGAGCGAGAAGTGTCGCAGAGGTTTCGAGACAGGGACTGTTTAACGAAGAGACGCAGAATTTTCGAACGCCTCTTGAAAGGCCTGCGCCTCTGGTTTGAAACTTTAAGGCGATGCCTTTGAAGCTGAAATTTAGTATACCTATTTCCACTTCATGTTCTCCTGATATATTGGCCACAATCTGGCGAAAATTTTCAGAATCCACAAAATTGGGCTTTGAAGCAGGATAACATGCCGTCGAAAGAGATGGCACAAAGTAACGGGTCCGGAGAGCAAATCAAAGAGCGAGAAGTGGCGCAGATGTTTCGAGACAGTGACTGTTTAACGAAGAGACGCAGAATTTTCGAACGCCTCTTGAAAGGCCTGCGCCTCTCATTTGAAACTTTAAGGCGATGTCTTTAAAGCTGAAATTTAGTGTACCTCTTTCCACTTTATGTTCTCCTGATATATTGGGCAAAATCTGGCGAAAATTTTCAGAATCCACAAAATTGGGCTTTGTAACAGGAGAACATGCCGTCGAAACAGATGGCACAAAGTAAGGTCTCCGGAGAGCAAATCAAAGAGCGAGAAGTGGCGCAGAGGTTTCGAGACAGGGACTGTTTAACGAGGAGACGCAGAATTTTCGAACGCCTCTTGGAAGGCCTGCGCCTCTGATTTGAAACTTTAAGGCGATGCCTTTGAAGCTGAAATTTAGTATACCTCTTTCCACTTTATGTTCTCCTGATATATTGGCCAAAATCTGGCGAAAATTCACAGAATCCACAAAATTGGGCTTTGTAACAGGAGAACATGCCGTCGAAAGAGATGGCACAAAGTAACGTCTCCGGAGAGCAAATCAAAGAGCGAGAAGTGGCACTGATGTTTCGAGACAGGGACTGTTTAAAGAAGAGACGCAGAATTTTCGAACGCCTCTTGAAAGGCCTGCGCCTCTGATTTGAAACTTTAAGGCGATGCCTTTGAAGCTGAAATTTAGTATACCTATTTCCACTTCATGTTCTCCTGATATATTGGCCACAATCTGGCGAAAATTTTCAGAATGCACAAAATTGGGCTTTGTAACAGGAGAACATGCCGTCGAAAGAAATGGCACAAAGTAACGACTCCGGAGAGCAAATCAAAGAGCGAGAAGTGGCGCAGATGTTTCGAGACAGTGACTGTTTAACGAAGAGACGCAGAATTTTCGAACGCCTCTTGAAAGGCCTGCGCCTCTTATTTGCGACTTTAAGGCGATGCCTTTGAAGCTGAAATTTAGCATACCTCTTTCCACTTTATGTTCTCCTGATATATTGGGCAAAATCTGGCGAAAATTCACAGAATTCACAAAATTGGGCTTTGTAACAGGAGAACATGCCGTCGAAAGAGATGGCACAAAGTAACGTCTCCGGAGAGCAAATCAAAGAGCGAGAAGTGGCACAGATGTTTCGAGACAGGGACTGTTTAAAGAAGAGACGCAGAATTTTCGAACGCCTCTTGAAAGGCCTGCGCCTCTGATTTGAAACTTTAAGGCGATGCCTTTGAAGCTGAAACTTAGTATACCTCTTTCCACTTCATGTTCTCCTGATATATTGGCCACAATCTGGCGAAAATTTTCAGAATGCACAAAATTGGGCTTTGTAACAGGAGAACATGCCGTCGAAAGAGATGGCACAAAGTAACGACTCCGGAGAGCAAATCAAAGAGCGAGAAGTGGCGCAGATGTTTCGAGACAGTGACTGTTTAACGAAGAGACGCAGAATTTTCGAACGCCTCTTGAAAGGCCTGCGCCTTTATTTGCGACTTTAAGGCGATGCCTTTGAAGCTGAAATTTAGTGTACCTCTTACCACTTCATGTTCTCCAGATATATTGGCCACAATCTGGCGAAAATTTTCAGAATGCACAAAATTGGGCTTTGTAACAGGAGAACATGCCGTCGAAACAGATGGCACAAAGTAAGGTCTCCGGAAAGCAAATCAAAGAGCGAGAAGTGGCGCAGAGGTTTCGAGACAGTGACTGTTTAACGAGGAGACGCAGAATTTTCGAACGCCTCTTGAAAGGCCTGCGCCTCTGATTTGAATCTTTAAGGCGATGCTTTGTAGCTGAAATTTAGTATACCTATTTCCATTTCATGTTCTCCTGATATATTGGCTACAATCTGGCGAAAATTTTCAGAATGCACAAAATTGGGCTTTGTAACAGGAGAACATGCCGTCGAAACAGATGGCACAAAGTAACGGCTCCGGAGAGCAAATCAAAGAGCGAGAAGTGGCGCAGATGTTTCGAGACAGTGACTGTTTAACGAAGAGACGCAGAATTTTCGAACGCCTCTTGAAAGGCCTGCGCCTCTGATTTGAAACTTTAAGGCGATGCTTTGAAGCTGAAATTTAGTATAACTCTTTCCACTTCATGTTCTCCTGATATATTGGCCAAAATCTGGCGAAAATTCACAGAATTCACAAAATTGGGCTTTGAAGCAGGAGAACATGCCGTCGAAAGAGATGCCACAAAGTAACGGCTCCGGAGAGCAAATCAAAGAGCGAGAAGTGGCGCAGATGTTTCGAGACAGTGACTGTTTAACGAAGAGACGCAGAATTTTCGAACGCCTCTTGAAAGGCCTGCGCCTCTGATTTGAAACTTTAAGGCGATGCCTTTAAAGCTGAAATTTAGTGTACCTCTTACCACTTCATGTTCTCCTGATATATTGGCCCCAATCTGGCGAAAATTTTCAGAATGCACAAAATTGGGCTTTGTAACAGGAGAACATGCCGTCGAAACAGATGGCACAAAGTAACGTCTCCGGAGAGCAAATCAAAGAGCGAGAAGTGGCACAGATGTTTCGAGACAGGGACTGTTTAAAGAAGAGACGCAGAATTTTCGAACGCCTCTTGAAAGGCCTGCGCCTCTGATTTGAAACTTTAAGGCGATGCCTTTGAAGCTGAAACTTAGTATACCTCTTTCCATTTCATGTTCTCCTGATATATTGGCCACAATCTGGCGAAAATTTTCAGAATGCACAAAATTGGGCTTTGTAACAGGAGAGCATGCCGTCGAAAGAGATGGCACAAAGTAACGACTACGGAGAGCAAATCAAAGAGCGAGAAGTGGCGCAGATGTTTCGAGACAGTGACTGTTTAACGAAGAGACGCAGAATTTTCGAACGCCTCTTGAAAGGCCTGCGCCTTTATTTGAAACTTTAAGGCGATGCTTTGAAGCTGAAATTTAGTATAACTCTTTCCACTTCATGTTCTCCTGATATATTGGCCAAAATCTGGCGAAAATTCACAGAATTCACAAAATTGGGCTTTGAAGCAGGAGAACATGCCGTCGAAAGAGATGGCACAAAGTAAGGTCTCCGGAGAGCAAATCAAAGAGCGAGAAGTGGCGCAGAGGTTTCGAGACAGGGACTGTTTAAAGAAGAGACGCAGAATTTTCGAACGCCTCTTGAAAGGCCTGCGCCTCTGATTTGAAACTTTAAGGCGATGCCTTTAAAGCTGAAATTTAGTGTACCTCTTACCACTTCATGTTCTCCTGATATATTGGCCCCAATCTGGCGAAAATTTTCAGAATGCACAAAATTGGGCTTTGTAACAGGAGAACATGCCGTCGAAACAGATGGCACAAAGTAAGGTCTCCGGAGAGCAAATCAAAGAGCGAGAAGTGGCGCAGAGGTTTCGAGACAGGGACTGTTTAACGAGGAGACGCAGAATTTTCGAACGCCTCTTGGAAGGCCTGCGCCTCTGATTTGAAACTTTAAGGCGATGCCTTTGAAGCTGAAATTTAGTATACCTCTTTCCACTTTATGTTCTCCTGATATATTGGCCAAAATCTGGCGAAAATTCACAGAATCCACAAAATTGGGCTTTGAAGCAGGAGAACATGCCGTCGAAAGAGATGGCACAAAGTAACGACTCCGGAGAGCAAATCAAAGAGCGAGAAGTGGCGCAGATGTATCGAGACAGTGACTGTTTAACGAAGAGACGCAGAATTTTCGAACGCCTCTTGAAAGGCCTGCGCCTCTGATTTGAAACTTTAAGGCGATGCCTTTGAAGCTGAAATTTAGTATACCTATTTCCACTTCATGTTCTCCTGATATATTGGCCACAATCTGGCGAAAATTTTCAGAATCCACAAAATTGGGCTTTGAAGCAGGAGAACATGCCGTCGAAAGAGATGGCACAAAGTAACGACTCCGGAGAGCAAATCAAAGAGCGAGAAGTGGCACAGTTGTTTCGAGACAGGGACTGTTTAAAGAAGAGACGCAGAATTTTCGAACGCCTCTTGAAAGGCCTGCGCCTCTGATTTGAAACTTTAAGGCGATGCCTTTGAAGCTAAAATTTAGTATACCTATTTCCACTTCATGTTCTCCTGATATATTGGCCACAATCTGGCGAAAATTCACAGAATTCACAAAATTGGGCTTTGAAGCAGGAGAACATGCCGTCGAAAGAGATGGCACAAAGTAACGGCTCCGGAGAGCAAATCAAAGAGCGAGAAGTGGCGCAGATGTTTCGAGACAGTGACTGTTTAACGAAGATACGCAGAATTTTCGAACGCCTCTTGAAAGGCCTGCGCCTCTGATTTGAAACTTTAAGGCGATGCCTTTAAAGCTGAAATTTAGTGTACCTCTTACCACTTCATGTTCTCCTGATATATTGGCCCCAATCTGGCGAAAATTTTCAGAATGCACAAAATTGGGCTTTGTAACAGGAGAACATGCCGTCGAAGCAGATGGCACAAAGTAAGGTTTCCGGAGAGCAAATCAAAGAGCGAGAAGTGGCGCAGAGGTTTCGAGACAGGGACTGTTTATCGAGGAGACGCAGAATTTTCGAACGCCTCTTGGAAGGCCTGCGCCTCTGATTTGAAACTTTAAGGCGATGCCTTTGAAGCTGAAATTTAGTATACCTCTTTCCACTTTATGTTCTCCTGATATATTGGCCAAAATCTGGCGAAAATTCACAGAACCCACAAAATTGGGCTTTGTAACAGGAGAACATGCCGTCGAAAGAGATGGCACAAAGTAACGTCTCCGGAGAGCAAATCAAAGAGCGAGAAGTGGCACAGTTGTTTCGAGACAGGGACTGTTTAAAGAAGAGACGCAGAATTATCGAACGCCTCTTGAAAGGCCTGCGCCTCTGATTTGAAACTTTAAGGCGATGCCTTTGAAGCTAAAATTTAGTATACCTATTTCCACTTCATGTTCTCCTGATATATTGGCCACAATCTGGCGAAAATTTTCAGAATCCACAAAATTGGGCTTTGAAGCAGGAGAACATGCCGTCGAAAGAGATGGTACAATGTAACGACTCCGGAGAGCAAATCAAAGAGCGAGAAGTGGCGCAGATGTTTCGAGACAGTGACTGTTTAACGAAGAGACGCAGAATTTTCGAACGCCTCTTGAAAGGCCTGCGCCTCTGATTTGAAACTTTAAGGCGATGCTTTGAAGCTGAAATTTAGTATACCTATTTCCACTTCATGTTCTCCTGTTATATTGGCCAAAATCTGGCGAAAATTTTCAGAATTCACAAAATTGGGCTTTGTAACAGGAGAACATGCCGTCGAAAGAGATGGCACAATGTAACGACTCCGGAGAGCAAATCAAAGAGCGAGAAGTGGCGCAGATGTTTCGAGACAGTGACTGTTTAACGAAGAGACGCAGAATTTTCGAACGCCTCTTGAAAGGCCTGCGCCTCTGATTTGAAACTTTAAGGCGATGCCTTTGAAGCTGAAATTTAGTATACCTCTTTCCACTTTATGTTCTCCTGATATATTGGGCAAAATCTGGCGAAAATTTTCAGAATCCACAAAATTGGGCTTTGTAACAGGAGAACATGCAGTCGAAACAGATGGCACAAAGTAACGTCTCCGGAGAGCAATTCAAAGAGCGAGAAGTGGCGCAGATGTTTCGAGACAGTGTGTGTTTAACGAAGAGACGCAGAATTTTCAAACGCCTCTTGAAAGGCCTGCGCCTCTGATTTGAAACTTTAAGGCGATGCCTTTAAAGCTGAAATTTAGTGTACCTCTTTCCACTTCATGTTCTCCTGATATATTGGCCACAATCTGGCGAAAATTTTCAGAATGCACAAAATTGGGCTTTGTAACAGGAGAACATGCCGTCGAAAGAGATGGCACAATGTAACGACTCCGGAGAGCAAATCAAAGAGCGAGAAGTGGCGCAGATGTTTCGAGACAGTGACTGTTTAACGAAGAGACGCAGAATTTTCGAACGCCTCTTGAAAGGCCTGCGCCTCTGATTTGAAACTTTAAGGCGATGCCTTTAAAGCTGAAATTTAGTGTACCTCTTTCCACTTCATGTTCTCCTGATATATTGGCCACAATCTGGCGAAAATTTTCAGAATGCACAAAATTGGGCTTTGTAACAGGAGAACATGCCGTCGAAACAGATGGCACAAAGTAACGGCTCCGGAGATCAAATCAAAGAGCGAGAAGTGGCGCAGATGTTTCGAGACAGTGACTGTTTAACAAAGAGGCGCAGAATTTTCGAATGCCTCTTGAAAGGCCTGCGCCTCTGATTTGAAACTTTAAGGCGATGCCTTTGAAGCTGAAATTTAGTATACCTCTTTCCACTTCATGTTCTCCTGATATATTGGCCACAATCTCGCTAAAATTTTCAGAATGCACAAAATTGGGCTTTGTAACAGGAGAACATGCCGTCGAAACAGATGGCACAAAGTAAGGTCTCCGGAGAGCAATTCAAAGAGCGAGAAGTGGCGCAGATGTTTCGAGACAGTGACTGTTTAACGAAGAGACGCAGATTTTTCGAACCCCTCTTGAAAGGCCTGCGCCTCTGATTTGAAACTTTAAGGCGATGCTTTGAAGCTGAAATTTAGTGTACCTCTTTCCACTTCATGTTCTCCTGATATATTGGCCACAATCTGGCGAAAATTTTCAGAATGCACAAAATTGGGCTTTGTAACAGGAGAACATGCCGTCGAAAGAGATGGCACAAAGTAACGACTCCGGAGAGCAAATCAAAGAGCGAGAAGTGGCGCAGATGTTTCGAGACAGTGACTGTTTAACGAAGAGACGCAGAATTTTCGAACGCCTCTTGAAAGGCCTGCGCCTCTTATTTGCGACTTTAAGGCGATGCCTTTGAAGCTGAAATTTAGTATACCTCTTTCCACTTTATGTTCTCCTGATATATTGGGCAAAATCTGGCGAAAATTCACAGAATTCACAAAATTGGGCTTTGTAACAGGAGAACATGCCGTCGAAAGAGATGGCACAAAGTAACGTCTCCGGAGAGCAAAGCAAAGAGCGAGAAGAGGCACAGATGTTTCGAGACAGGGACTGTTTAAAGAAGAGACGCAGAATTTTCGAACGCCTCTTGAAAGGCCTGCGCCTCTGATTTGAAACTTTAATGCGATGCCTTTGAAGCTGAAATTTAGTATACCTCTTTCCACTTCATGTTCTCCTGATATATTGGCCACAATCTGGCGAAAATTTTCAGAATGCACAAAATTCGGCTTTGTAACAGGAGAACATGCCGTCGAAACAGATGGCACAAAGTAACGTCTCCGGAGAGCAAATCAAAGAGCGAGAAGTGGCGCAGATGTTTCGAGACAGTAACTGTTTAACGAAGAGACGCAGAATTTTCGAACGCCTCTTGAAAGGCCTGCGCCTCTGATTTGAAACTTTAAGGCGATGCCTTTAAAGCTGAAATTTAGTGTACCTCTTACCACTTCATGTTCTCCTGATATATTGGCCACAATCTGGCGAAAATTTTCAGAATGCACAAAATTGGGCTTTGTAACAGGAGAACATGCCGTCGAAACAGATGGCACAAAGTAAGGTCTCCGGAGAGCAAATCAAAGAGCGAGAAGTGGCGCAGAGGTTTCGAGACAGGGACTGTTTAACGAGGAGACGCAGAATTTTCGAACGCCTCTTGGAAGGCCTGCGCCTCTGATTTGAAACTTTAAGGCGATGCCTTTAAAGCTGAAATTTAGTGTACCTCTTTCCACTTTATGTTCTCCTGATATATTGGCCAAAATCTGGCGAAACTTCACAAAATCCACAAAATTGGGCTTTGTAACAGGAGAACATGTCGTCGAAAGAGATAGCACAAAGTAACGACTCCGGAGAGCAAATCAAAGAGCGAGAATTGGCGCAGATGTTTCGAGACAGTGACTGTTTAACGAAGAGACGCAGAATTTTCGAACGCCTCTTGAAAGGCCTGCGCCTCTGATTTGAAACTTTAAGGCAATGCCTTTGAAGCTGAAATTTAGTATACCTCTTTCCACTTCATGTTCTCCTGATATATTGGCCACAATCTGGCGAAAATTTTCAGAATCCACAAAATTGGGCTTTGAAGCAGGAAAACATGCCGTCGAAAGAGATGGCACAATGTAACGGCTCCGGAGAGCAAATCAAAGAGCGAGAAGTGGCGCAGATGTTTCGAGACAGTGACTGTTTAACGAAGAGACGCAGAATTTTCGAACGCCTCTTGAAGGGCCTGCGCCTCTGATTTCAAACTTTAAGGCGATGCCTTTGAAGCTGAAATTTAGTATACCTCTTTCCATATTATGTTCTCCTGATATATTGGCCAAAATCTGGCGAAAATTCACAGAATCCACAAAATTGGGCTTTGTAACAGGAGAACATGCCGTCGAAAGAAATGGCACAAAGTAACGTCTCCGGAGAGCAAATCAAAGAGCGAAAAGTGGCACAGATGTTTCGAGACAGGGACTGTTTAACGAAGAGACGCAGAATTTTCGAACGCCTCTCGGAAGGCCTGCGCCTCTGATTTGAAACTTTAAGGCGATGCCTTTGAAGCTGAAATTTAGTATACCTCTTTCCACTTCATGTTCTCCTGATATATTGGCCAAAATCTGGCGAAAATTTTCAGAATCCACAAATTGGGCTTTGAAGCAGGAGAACATGCCGTCGAAAGAGATGGCACAAAGTAACGGGTCCGGAGAGCAAATCAAAGAGCGAGAAGTGGCACAGATGTTTCGAGACAGGGACTGTTTAAAGAAGAGACGCAGAATTTTCGAACGCCTCTTGAAAGGCCTGCGCCTCTGATTTGAACTTTTATGCGATGCCTTTGAAGCTGAAATTTAGTATACCTCTTTCCACTTCATGTTCTCCTGATATATTGGCCACAATCTGGCGAAAATTTTCAGAATGCACAAAATTCGGCTTTGTAACAGGAGAACATGCCGTCGAAACAGATGGCACAAAGTAACGTCTCCGGAGAGCAAATCAAAGAGCGAGAAGTGGCGCAGATGTTTCGAGACAGTAACTGTTAAACGAAGAGACGCAGAATTTTCGAACGCCTCTTGAAAGGCCTGCGCCTCTGATTTGAAACTTTAAGGCGATGCCTTTGAAGCTGAAATTTAGTATACCTCTTTCCACTTTATGTTCTCCTGATATATTGGCCAAAATCTGGCGAAAATTCACAGAATCCACAAAATTGGGCTTTGTAACAGGAGAACATGCCGTCGAAAGAGATGGCACAAAGTAACGTCTCCGGAGAGCAAATCAAAGAGCGAGAAGTGGCACAGATGTTTCGAGACAGGGACTGTTTAAAGAAGAGACGCAGAATTTTCGAACGCCTCTTGAAAGGCCTGCGCCTCTGATTTGAAACTTTAAGGCGATGCCTTTGAAGCTGAAATTTAGTATACCTATTTCCACTTCATGTTCTCCTGATATATTGGCCACAATCTGGCGAAAATTTTCAGAATGCACAAAATTGGGCTTTGTAACAGGAGAACATGCCGTCGAAAGAGATGGCACAAAGTAACGACTCCGGAGAGCAAATCAAAGAGCGAGAAGTGGCGCAGATGTTTCGAGACAGTGACTGTTTAACGAAGAGACGCAGAATTTTCGAACGCCTCTTGAAGGGCCTGCGCCTCTGATTTCAAACTTTAAGGCGATGCCTTTGAAGCTGAAATTTAGTATACCTCTTTCCATATTATGTTCTCCTGATATATTGGCCAAAATCTGGCGAAAATTCACAGAATCCACAAAATTGGGCTTTGTAACAGGAGAACATGCCGTCGAAAGAAATGGCACAAAGTAACGTCTCCGGAGAGCAAATCAAAGAGCGAAAAGTGGCACAGATGTTTCGAGACAGGGACTGTTTAACGAAGAGACGCAGAATTTTCGAACGCCTCTCGGAAGGCCTGCGCCTCTGATTTGAAACTTTAAGGCGATGCCTTTGAAGCTGAAATTTAGTATACCTCTTTCCACTTCATGTTCTCCTGATATATTGGCCAAAATCTGGCGAAAATTTTCAGAATCCACAAATTGGGCTTTGAAGCAGGAGAACATGCCGTCGAAAGAGATGGCACAAAGTAACGGGTCCGGAGAGCAAATCAAAGAGCGAGAAGTGGCACAGATGTTTCGAGACAGGGACTGTTTAAAGAAGAGACGCAGAATTTTCGAACGCCTCTTGAAAGGCCTGCGCCTCTGATTTGAACTTTTATGCGATGCCTTTGAAGCTGAAATTTAGTATACCTCTTTCCACTTCATGTTCTCCTGATATATTGGCCACAATCTGGCGAAAATTTTCAGAATGCACAAAATTCGGCTTTGTAACAGGAGAACATGCCGTCGAAACAGATGGCACAAAGTAACGTCTCCGGAGAGCAAATCAAAGAGCGAGAAGTGGCGCAGATGTTTCGAGACAGTAACTGTTAAACGAAGAGACGCAGAATTTTCGAACGCCTCTTGAAAGGCCTGCGCCTCTGATTTGAAACTTTAAGGCGATGCCTTTGAAGCTGAAATTTAGTATACCTCTTTCCACTTTATGTTCTCCTGATATATTGGCCAAAATCTGGCGAAAATTCACAGAATCCACAAAATTGGGCTTTGTAACAGGAGAACATGCCGTCGAAAGAGATGGCACAAAGTAACGTCTCCGGAGAGCAAATCAAAGAGCGAGAAGTGGCGCAGAGGTTTCGAGACAGTGACTGTTTAACGATGAGACGCAGAATTTTCGAACGCCTCTTGAAAGGCCTGCGCCTCTGATTTGAAACTTTAAGGCGATGCTTTGAAGCTGAAATTTAGTATACCTATTTCCACTTCATGTTCTCCTGATATATTGGCCACAATCTGGCGAAAATTTTCAGAATGCACAAAATTGGGCTTTGTAACAGGAGAACATGCCGTCGAAACAGATGGCAAAAAGTAAGGTCTCCGGAGAGCAAATCAAAGAGCGAGAAGTGGCGCAGAGGTTTCGAGACAGGGACTGTTTAACGAGGAGACGCAGAATTTTCGAACGCCTCTTGGAAGGCCTGCGCCTCTGATTTGAAACTTTAAGGCGATGCCTTTAAAGCTGAAATTTAGTGTACCTCTTTCCACTTTATGTTCTCCTGATATATTGGCCAAAATCTGGCGAAACTTCACAAAATCCACAAAATTGGGCTTTGTAACAGGAGAACATGTCGTCGAAAGAGATAGCACAAAGTAACGACTCCGGAGAGCAAATCAAAGAGCGAGAATTGGCGCAGATGTTTCGAGACAGTGACTGTTTAACGAAGAGACGCAGAATTTTCGAACGCCTCTTGAAAGGCCTGCGCCTCTGATTTGAAACTTTAAGGCAATGCCTTTGAAGCTGAAATTTAGTATACCTCTTTCCACTTCATGTTCTCCTGATATATTGGCCACAATCTGGCGAAAATTTTCAGAATCCACAAAATTGGGCTTTGAAGCAGGAAAACATGCCGTCGAAAGAGATGGCACAATGTAACGGCTCCGGAGAGCAAATCAAAGAGCGAGAAGTGGCGCAGATGTTTCGAGACAGTGACTGTTTAACGAAGAGACGCAGAATTTTCGAACGCCTCTTGAAGGGCCTGCGCCTCTGATTTCAAACTTTAAGGCGATGCCTTTGAAGCTGAAATTTAGTATACCTCTTTCCATATTATGTTCTCCTGATATATTGGCCAAAATCTGGCGAAAATTCACAGAATCCACAAAATTGGGCTTTGTAACAGGAGAACATGCCGTCGAAAGAAATGGCACAAAGTAACGTCTCCGGAGAGCAAATCAAAGAGCGAGAAGTGGCACAGATGTTTCGAGACAGGGACTGTTTAAAGAAGAGACGCAGAATTTTCGAACGCCTCTTGAAAGGCCTGCGCCTCTGATTTGAAACTTTAAGGCGATGCCTTTGAAGCTGAAATTTAGTATACCTATTTCCACTTCATGTTCTCCTGATATATTGGCCACAGTCTGGCGAAAATTTTCAGAATCCACAAAATTGGGCTTTGAAGCAGGAGAACATGCCGTCGAAAGAGATGGCACAAAGTAACGACTCCGGAGAGCAAATCAAAGAGCGAGAAGTGGCGCAGATGTTTCGAGACAGTGACTGTTTAACGAAGAGACGCAGAATTTTCGAACGCCTCTTGAAAGGCCTGCGCCTCTGATTTGAAACTTTACGGCGATGCCTTTGAAGCTGAAATTTAGTATACCTCTTTCCACTTCATGTTCTCCTGATATATTGGCCACAATCTGGCTAAAATTTTCAGAATGCACAAAATTGGGCTTTGTAACAGGAGAACATGCCGTCGAAACAGATGGCACAAAGTAAGGTCTCCGGAGAGCAAATCAAAGAGCGAGAAGTGGCGCAGAGGTTTCGAGACAGGGACTGTTTAACGAAGAGACGCAGAATTTTCGAACGCCTCTCGGAAGGCCTGCGCCTCTGATTTGAAACTTTAAGGCGATGCCTTTGAAGCTGAAATTTAGTATACCTCTTTCCACTTCATGTTCTCCTGATATATTGGCCAAAATCTGGCGAAAATTTTCAGAATCCACAAATTGGGCTTTGAAGCAGGAGAACATGCCGTCGAAAGAGATGGCACAAAGTAACGGGTCCGGAGAGCAAATCAAAGAGCGAGAAGTGGCACAGATGTTTCGAGACAGGGACTGTTTAAAGAAGAGACGCAGAATTTTCGAACGCCTCTTGAAAGGCCTGCGCCTCTGATTTGAAACTTTAATGCGATGCCTTTGAAGCTGAAATTTAGTATACCTCTTTCCACTTCATGTTCTCCTGATATATTGGCCACAATCTGGCGAAAATTTTCAGAATGCACAAAATTCGGCTTTGTAACAGGAGAACATGCCGTCGAAACAGATGGCACAAAGTAACGTCTCCGGAGAGCAAATCAAAGAGCGAGAAGTGGCGCAGATGTTTCGAGACAGTAACTGTTTAACGAAGAGACGCAGAATTTTCGAACGCCTCTTGAAAGGCCTGCGCCTCTGATTTGAAACTTTAAGGCGATGCCTTTAAAGCTGAAATTTAGTGTACCTCTTACCACTTCATGTTCTCCTGATATATTGGCCACAATCTGGCGAAAATTTTCAGAATGCACAAAATTGGGCTTTGTAACAGGAGAACATGCCGTCGAAACAGATGGCACAAAGTAAGGTCTCCGGAGAGCAAATCAAAGAGCGAGAAGTGGCGCAGAGGTTTCGAGACAGGGACTGTTTAACGAGGAGACGCAGAATTTTCGAACGCCTCTTGGAAGGCCTGCGCCTCTGATTTGAAACTTTAAGGCGATGCCTTTGAAGCTGAAATTTAGTATACCTCTTTCCACTTTATGTTCTCCTGATATATTGGCCAAAATCTGGCGAAAATTCACAGAATCCACAAAATTGGGCTTTGTAACAGGAGAACATGCCGTCGAAAGAGATGGCACAAAGTAACGTCTCCGGAGAGCAAATCAAAGAGCGAGAAGTGGCACAGATGTTTCGAGACAGGGACTGTTTAAAGAAGAGACGCAGAATTTTCGAACGCCTCTTGAAAGGCCTGCGCCTCTGATTTGAAACTTTAAGGCGATGCCTTTGAAGCTGAAATTTAGTATACCTATTTCCACTTCATGTTCTCCTGATATATTGGCCACAATCTGGCGAAAATTTTCAGAATGCACAAAATTGGGCTTTGTAACAGGAGAACATGCCGTCGAAAGAGATGGCACAAAGTAACGACTCCGGAGAGCAAATCAAAGAGCGAGAAGTGGCGCAGATGTTTCGAGACAGTGACTGTTTAACGAAGAGACGCAGAATTTTCGAACGCCTCTTGAAAGGCCTGCGCCTCTTATTTGCGACTTTAAGGCGATGCCTTTGAAGCTGAAATTTAGCATACCTCTTACCACTTTATGTTCTCCTGATATATTGGGCAAAATCTGGCGAAAATTCACAGAATTCACAAAATTGGGCTTTGTAACAGGAGAACATGCCGTCGAAAGAGATGGCACAAAGTAACGTCTCCGGAGAGCAAATCAAAGAGCGAGAAGTGGCACAGATGTTTCGAGACAGGGACTGTTTAAAGAAGAGACGCAGAATTTTCGAACGCCTCTCGAAGGCCTGCGCCTCTGATTTGAAACTTTAAGGCGATGCCTTTGAAGCTGAAACTTAGTATACCTCTTTCCACTTCATGTTCTCCTGATATATTGGCCACAATCTGGCGAAAATTTTCAGAATGCACAAAATTGGGCTTTGTAACAGGAGAACATGCCGTCGAAAGAGATGGCACAAAGTAACGACTCCGGAGAGCAAATCAAAGAGCGAGAAGTGGCGCAGATGTTTCGAGACAGTGACTGTTTAACGAAGAGACGCAGAATTTTCGAACGCCTCTTGAAAGGCCTGCGCCTTTATTTGCGACTTTAAGGCGATGCCTTTGAAGCTGAAATTTAGTGTACCTCTTACCACTTCATGTTCTCCTGATATATTGGCCACAATCTGGCGAAAATTTTCAGAATGCACAAAATTGGGCTTTGTAACAGGAGAACATGCCGTCGAAACAGATGGCACAAAGTAAGGTCTCCGGAGAGCAAATCAAAGAGCGAGAAGTGGCGCAGAGGTTTCGAGACAGTGACTGTTTAACGAGGAGACGCAGAATTTTCGAACGCCTCTTGAAAGGCCTGCGCCTCTGATTTGAAACTTTAAGGCGATGCTTTGAAGCTGAAATTTAGTATACCTCTTTCCACTTTATGTTCTCCTGATATATTGGCCAAAATCTGGCGAAAATTCACAGAATTCACAAAATTGGGCTTTGAAGCAGGAGAACATGCCGTTGAAAGAGATGGCACAAAGTAACGGCTCCGGAGAGCAAATCAAAGAGCGAGAAGTGGCGCAGATGTTTCGAGACAGTGACTGTTTAACAAAGAGACGCAGAATTTTCGAACGCCTCTTGAAAGGCCTGCGCCTCTGATTTGAAACTTTAATGCGATGCCTTTGAAGCTGAAATTTAGTATACCTCTTTCCACTTCATGTTCTCCTGTAATATTGGGCAAAATCTGGCGAAAATTCACAGAATTCACAAAATTGAGCTTTGAAGCAGGAGAACATGCCGTCGAAAGAGATGGCACAAAGTAACGGCTCCGGAGAGCAAATCAAAGAGCGAGAAGTGTCGCAGATGTTTCGAGACAGTGACTGTTTAACGAAGAGACGCAGAATTTTCGAACGCCTCTTGAAAGGCCTGCTCCTCTGATTTGAAACTTTAAGGCGATGCCTTTGAAGCTGAAATTTAGTATACCTCTTTCCACTTCATGTTCTCCTGATATATTGGCCACAATCTGGCTAAAATTTTCAGAATGCACAAAATTGGGCTTTGAAACAGGAGAACATGCCGTCGAAACAGATGGCACAAAGTAAGGTCTCCGGAGAGCAAATCAAAGAGCGATAAGTGGCGCAGAGGTTTCGAGACAGGGACTGTTTAAAGAAGAGACGCAGAATTTTCGAACGCCTCTTGAAAGGCCTGCGCCTTTATTTGCGACTTTAAGGCGATGCCTTTGAAGCTGAAATTTAGTGTACCTCTTACCACTTCATGTTCTCCTGATATATTGGCCACAATCTGGCGAAAATTTTCAGAATGCACAAAATTGGGCTTTGTAACAGGAGAACATGCCGTCGAAACAGATGGCACAAAGTAAGGTCTCCGGAGAGCAAATCAAAGAGCGAGAAGTGGCGCAGAGGTTTCGAGACAGTGACTGTTTAACGAGGAGACGCGGAATTTTCGAACGCCTCTTGAAAGGCCTGCGCCTCTGATTTGAAACTTTAAGGCGATGCTTTGAAGCTGAAATTTAGTATACCTATTTCCACTTCATGTTCTCCTGATATATTGGCTACAATCTGGCGAAAATTTTCAGAATGCACAAAATTGGGCTTTGTAACAGGAGAACATGCCGTCGAAACAGATGGCACAAAGTAAGGTCTCCGGAGAGCAATTCAAAGAGCGAGAAGTGGCGCAGATGTTTCGAGACAGGGACTGTTTAACGAAGAGACGCAGAATTTTCGAACGCCTCTTGGAAGGCCTGCGCCTCTGATTTGAAACTTTAAGGCGATGCCTTTGAAGCTGAATTTTAGTATACCTCTTTCCACTTCATGTTCTCCTGATATATTGGCTACAATCTGGCGAAAATTTTCAGAATGCACAAAATTGGGCTTTGTAACAGGAGAACATGCCGTCGAAACAGATGGCACAAAGTAACGGCTCCGGAGAGCAAATCAAAGAGCGAGAAGTGGCGCAGATGTTTCGAGACAGTGACTGTTTAACGAAGAGACGCAGAATTTTCGAACGCCTCTTGAAAGGCCTGCGCCTCTGATTTGAAACTTTAAGGCGATGCTTTGAAGCTGAAATTTAGTATACCTATTTCCACTTCATGTTCTCCTGATATATTGGCTACAATCTGGCGAAAATTTTCAGAATGCACAAAATTGGGCTTTGTAACAGGAGAACATGCCGTCGAAACAGATGGCACAAAGTAAGGTCTCCGGAGAGCAATTCAAAGAGCGAGAAGTGGCGCAGATGTTTCGAGACAGGGACTGTTTAACGAAGAGACGCAGAATTTTCGAACGCCTCTTGGAAGGCCTGCGCCTCTGATTTGAAACTTTAAGGCGATGCCTTTGAAGCTGAATTTTAGTATACCTCTTTCCACTTCATGTTCTCCTGATATATTGGCTACAATCTGGCGAAAATTTTCAGAATGCACAAAATTGGGCTTTGTAACAGGAGAACATGCCGTCGAAACAGATGGCACAAAGTAACGGCTCCGGAGAGCAAATCAAAGAGCGAGAAGTGGCGCAGATGTTTCGAGACAGTGACTGTTTAACGAAGAGACGCAGAATTTTCGAACGCCTCTTGAAAGGCCTGCGCCTCTGATTTGAAACTTTAAGGCGATGCTTTGAAGCTGAAATTTAGTATAACTCTTTCCACTTCATGTTCTCCTGATATATTGGCCAAAATCTGGCGAAAATTCACAGAATTCACAAAATTGGGCTTTGAAGCAGGAGAACATGCCGTCGAAAGAGATGGCACAAAGTAACGGCTCCGGAGAGCAAATCAAAGAGCGAGAAGTGGCGCAGATGTTTCGAGACAGTGACTGTTTAACGAAGAGACGCAGAATTTTCGAACGCCTCTTGAAAGGCCTGCGCCTCTGATTTGAAACTTTAAGGCGATGCCTTTAAAGCTGAAATTTAGTGTACCTCTTTCCACTTCATGTTCTCCTGATATATTGGCCACAATCTGGCGAAAATTTTCAGAATGCACAAAATTGGGCTTTGTAACAGGAGAACATGCCGTCGAAACAGATGGCACAAAGTAACGGCTCCGGAGATCAAATCAAAGAGCGAGAAGTGGCGCAGATGTTTCGAGACACTGACTGTTTAACAAAGAGGCGCAGAATTTTCGAATGCCTCTTGAAAGGCCTGCGCCTCTGATTTGAAACTTTAAGGCGATGCCTTTGAAGCTGAAATTTAGTATACCTCTTTCCACTTCATGTTCTCCTGATATATTGGCCACAATCTGGCTAAAATTTTCAGAATGCACAAAATTGGACTTTGTAACAGGAGAACATGCCGTCGAAACAGATGGCACAAAGTAAGGTCTCCGGAGAGCAAATCAAAGAGCGATAAGTGGCGCAGAGGTTTCGAGACAGGGACTGTTTAAAGAAGAGACGCAGAATTTTCGAACGCCTCTTGAAAGGCCTGCGCCTCTGATTTGAAACTTTACGGCGATGCCTTTGAAGCTGAAATTTAGTATACCTCTTTCCACTTTATGTTCTCCTGATATATTGGCCAAAATCTGGCGAAAATTCACAGAATTCACAAAATTGGGCTTTGAAGCAGGAGAACATGCCGTCGAAAGAGATGGCACAAAGTAACGGCTCCGGAGAGCAAATCAAAGAGCGAGAAGTGGCGCAGATGTTTCGAGACAGTGACTGTTTAACGAAGAGACGCAGAATTTTCGAACGCCTCTTGAAAGGCCTGCGCCTCTGATTTGAAACTTTAAGGCGATGCTTTGAAGCTGAAATTTAGTATAACTCTTTCCACTTCATGTTCTCCTGATATATTGGCCAAAATCTGGCGAAAATTCACGGAATTCACAAAATTGGGCTTTGAAGCAGGAGAACATGCCGTCGAAAGAGATGGCACAAAGTAACGGCTCCGGAGAGCAAATCAAAGAGCGGGAAGTGGCGCAGATGTTTCGAGACAGTGGCTGTTTAACGAAGAGACGCAGAATTTTCGAACGCCTCTTGAAAGGCCTGCGCCTCTGATTTGAAACTTTAAGGCGATGCCTTTAAAGCTGAAATTTAGTGTACCTCTTTCCACTTCATGTTCTCCTGATATATTGGCCACAATCTGGCGAAAATTTTCAGAATGCACAAAATTGGGCTTTGTAACAGGAGAACATGCCGTCGAAACAGATGGCACAAAGTAACGGCTCCGGAGATCAAATCAAAGAGCGAGAAGTGGCGCAGATGTTTCGAGACAGTGACTGTTTAACAAAGAGGCGCAGAATTTTCGAATGCCTCTTGAAAGGCCTGCGCCTCTGATTTGAAACTTTAAGGCGATGCCTTTGAAGCTGAAATTTAGTATACCTCTTTCCACTTCATGTTCTCCTGATATATTGGCCACAATCTGGCTAAAATTTTCAGAATGCACAAAATTGGGCTTTGTAACAGGAGAACATGCCGTCGAAACAGATGGCACAAAGTAAGGTCTCCGGAGAGCAAATCAAAGAGCGATAAGTGGCGCTGAGGTTTCGAGACAGGGACTGTTTAAAGAAGAGACGCAGAATTTTCGAACGCCTCTTGAAAGGCCTGCGCCGTTATTTGCGACTTTAAGGCGATGCCTTTGAAGCTGAAATTTAGTGTACCTCTTACCACTTCATGTTCTCCTGATATATTGGCCACAATCTGGCGAAAATTTTCAGAATGCACAAAATTGGGCTTTGTAACAGGAGAACATGCCGTCGAAACAGATGGCACAAAGTAAGGTCTCCGGAGAGCAAATCAAAGAGCGAGAAGTGGCGCAGAGGTTTCGAGACAGTGACTGTTTAACGAGGAGACGCAGAATTTTCGAACGCCTCTTGAAAGGCCTGCGCCTCTGATTTGAAACTTTAAGGCGATGCTTTGAAGCTGAAATTTAGTATACCTATTTCCACTTCATGTTCTCCTGATATATTGGCTACAATCTGGCGAAAATTTTCAGAATGCACAAAATTGGGCTTTGTAACAGGAGAACATGCCGTCGAAACAGATGGCACAAAGTAAGGTCTCCGGAGAGCAATTCAAAGAGCGAGAAGTGGCGCAGATGTTTCGAGACAGGGACTGTTTAACGAAGAGACGCAGAATTTTCGAACGCCTCTTGGAAGGCCTGCGCCTCTGATTTGAAACTTTAAGGCGATGCCTTTGAAGCTGAATTTTAGTATACCTCTTTCCACTTCATGTTCTCCTGATATATTGGCTACAATCTGGCGAAAATTTTCCGAATGCACAAAATTGGGCTTTGTAACAGGAGAACATGCCGTCGAAACAGATGGCACAAAGTAACGGCTCCGGAGAGCAAATCAAAGAGCGAGAAGTGGCGCAGATGTTTCGAGGCAGTGACTGTTTAACGAAGAGACGCAGAATTTTCGAACGCCTCTTGAAAGGCCTGCGCGTCTGATTTGAAACTTTAAGGCGATGCTTTGAAGCTGAAATTTAGTATAACTCTTTCCACTTCATGTTCTCCTGATATATTGGCCAAAATCTGGCGAAAATTCACAGAATTCACAAAATTGGGCTTTGAAGCAGGAGAACATGCCGTCGAAAGAGATGGCACAAAGTAACGGCTCCGGAGAGCAAATCAAAGAGCGAGAAGTGGCGCAGATGTTTCGAGACAGTGACTGTTTAACGAAGAGACGCAGATTTTCGAACGCCTCTTGAAAGGCCTGCGCCTCTGATTTGAAACTTTAAGGCGATGCCTTTAAAGCTGAAATTTAGTGTACCTCTTTCCACTTCATGTTCTCCTGATATATTGGCCACAATCTGGCGAAAATTTTCAGAATGCACAAAATTGGGCTTTGTAACAGGAGAACATGCCGTCGAAACAGATGGCACAAAGTAACGGCTCCGGAGATCAAATCAAAGAGCGAGAAGTGGCGCAGATGTTTCGAGACACTGACTGTTTAACAAAGAGGCGCAGAATTTTCGAATGCCTCTTGAAAGGCCTGCGCCTCTGATTTGAAACTTTAAGGCGATGCCTTTGAAGCTGAAATTTAGTATACCTCTTTCCACTTCATGTTCTCCTGATATATTGGCCACAATCCGGCTAAAATTTTCAGAATGCACAAAATTGGGCTTTGTAACAGGAGAACATGCCGTCGAAACAGATGGCACAAAGTAAGGTCTCCGGAGAGCAAATCAAAGAGCGATAAGTGGCGCAGAGGTTTCGAGACAGGGACTGTTTAAAGAAGAGACGCAGAATTTTCGAACGCCTCTTGAAAGGCCTGCGCCTCTGATTTGAAACTTTAAGGCGATGCCTTTGAAGCTGAAATTTAGTATACCTCTTTCCACTTCATGTTCTCCTGATATATTGGCCACAATCTGGCTAAAATTTTCAGAATGCACAAAATTGGGCTTTGTAACAGGAGAACATGCCGTCGAAACAGATGGCACAAAGTAAGGTCTCCGGAGAGCAAATCAAAGAGCGATAAGTGGCGCAGAGGTTTCGAGACAGGGACTGTTTAAAGAAGAGACGCAGAATTTTCGAACGCCTCTTGAAAGGCCTGCGCCTTTATTTGCGACTTTAAGGCGATGCCTTTGAAGCTGAAATTTAGTGTACCTCTTACCACTTCATGTTCTCCTGATATATTGGCCACAATCTGGCGAAAATTTTCAGAATGCACAAAATTGGGCTTTGTAACAGGAGAACATGCCGTCGAAACAGATGGCACAAAGTAACGGCTCCGGAGATCAAATCAAAGAGCGAGAAGTGGCGCAGATGTTTCGAGACAGTGACTGTTTAACAAAGAGGCGCAGAATTTTCGAATGCCTCTTGAAAGGCCTGCGCCTCTGATTTGAAACTTTAAGGCGATGCCTTTGAAGCTGAAATTTAGTATACCTCTTTCCACTTCATGTTCTCCTGATATATTGGCCACAATCTGGCTAAAATTTTCAGAATGCACAAAATTGGGCTTTGTAACAGGAGAACATGCCGTCGAAACAGATGGCACAAAGTAAGGTCTCCGGAGAGCAAATCAAAGAGCGATAAGTGGCGCTGAGGTTTCGAGACAGGGACTGTTTAAAGAAGAGACGCAGAATTTTCGAACGCCTCTTGAAAGGCCTGCGCCGTTATTTGCGACTTTAAGGCGATGCCTTTGAAGCTGAAATTTAGTGTACCTCTTACCACTTCATGTTCTCCTGATATATTGGCCACAATCTGGCGAAAATTTTCAGAATGCACAAAATTGGGCTTTGTAACAGGAGAACATGCCGTCGAAACAGATGGCACAAAGTAAGGTCTCCGGAGAGCAAATCAAAGAGCGAGAAGTGGCGCAGAGGTTTCGAGACAGTGACTGTTTAACGAGGAGACGCAGAATTTTCGAACGCCTCTTGAAAGGCCTGCGCCTCTGATTTGAAACTTTAAGGCGATGCTTTGAAGCTGAAATTTAGTATACCTATTTCCACTTCATGTTCTCCTGATATATTGGCTACAATCTGGCGAAAATTTTCAGAATGCACAAAATTGGGCTTTGTAACAGGAGAACATGCCGTCGAAACAGATGGCACAAAGTAAGGTCTCCGGAGAGCAAATCAAAGAGCGAGAAGTGGCGCAGAGGTTTCGAGACAGTGACTGTTTAACGAGGAGACGCAGAATTTTCGAACGCCTCTTGAAAGGCCTGCGCCTCTGATTTGAAACTTTAAGGCGATGCTTTGAAGCTGAAATTTAGTATACCTATTTCCACTTCATGTTCTCCTGATATATTGGCTACAATCTGGCGAAAATTTTCAGAATGCACAAAATTGGGCTTTGTAACAGGAGAACATGCCGTCGAAACAGATGGCACAAAGTAAGGTCTCCGGAGAGCAATTCAAAGAGCGAGAAGTGGCGCAGATGTTTCGAGACAGGGACTGTTTAACGAAGAGACGCAGAATTTTCGAACGCCTCTTGGAAGGCCTGCGCCTCTGATTTGAAACTTTAAGGCGATGCCTTTGAAGCTGAATTTTAGTATACCTCTTTCCACTTCATGTTCTCCTGATATATTGGCCAAAATCTGGCGAAAATTCACAGAATTCACAAAATTGGGCTTTGAAGCAGGAGAACATGCCGTCGAAAGAGATGGCACAAAGTAACGGCTCCGGAGAGCAAATCAAAGAGCGAGAAGTGGCGCAGATGTTTCGAGACAGTGACTGTTTAACGAAGAGACGCAGATTTTCGAACGCCTCTTGAAAGGCCTGCGCCTCTGATTTGAAACTTTAAGGCGATGCCTTTAAAGCTGAAATTTAGTGTACCTCTTTCCACTTCATGTTCTCCTGATATATTGGCCACAATCTGGCGAAAATTTTCAGAATGCACAAAATTGGGCTTTGTAACAGGAGAACATGCCGTCGAAACAGATGGCACAAAGTAACGGCTCCGGAGATCAAATCAAAGAGCGAGAAGTGGCGCAGATGTTTCGAGACACTGACTGTTTAACAAAGAGGCGCAGAATTTTCGAATGCCTCTTGAAAGGCCTGCGCCTCTGATTTGAAACTTTAAGGCGATGCCTTTGAAGCTGAAATTTAGTATACCTCTTTCCACTTCATGTTCTCCTGATATATTGGCCACAATCCGGCTAAAATTTTCAGAATGCACAAAATTGGGCTTTGTAACAGGAGAACATGCCGTCGAAACAGATGGCACAAAGTAAGGTCTCCGGAGAGCAAATCAAAGAGCGATAAGTGGCGCAGAGGTTTCGAGACAGGGACTGTTTAAAGAAGAGACGCAGAATTTTCGAACGCCTCTTGAAAGGCCTGCGCCTCTGATTTGAAACTTTAAGGCGATGCCTTTGAAGCTGAAATTTAGTATACCTCTTTCCACTTCATGTTCTCCTGATATATTGGCCACAATCTGGCTAAAATTTTCAGAATGCACAAAATTGGGCTTTGTAACAGGAGAACATGCCGTCGAAACAGATGGCACAAAGTAAGGTCTCCGGAGAGCAAATCAAAGAGCGATAAGTGGCGCAGAGGTTTCGAGACAGGGACTGTTTAAAGAAGAGACGCAGAATTTTCGAACGCCTCTTGAAAGGCCTGCGCCTTTATTTGCGACTTTAAGGCGATGCCTTTGAAGCTGAAATTTAGTGTACCTCTTACCACTTCATGTTCTCCTGATATATTGGCCACAATCTGGCGAAAATTTTCAGAATGCACAAAATTGGGCTTTGTAACAGGAGAACATGCCGTCGAAACAGATGGCACAAAGTAACGGCTCCGGAGATCAAATCAAAGAGCGAGAAGTGGCGCAGATGTTTCGAGACAGTGACTGTTTAACAAAGAGGCGCAGAATTTTCGAATGCCTCTTGAAAGGCCTGCGCCTCTGATTTGAAACTTTAAGGCGATGCCTTTGAAGCTGAAATTTAGTATACCTCTTTCCACTTCATGTTCTCCTGATATATTGGCCACAATCTGGCTAAAATTTTCAGAATGCACAAAATTGGGCTTTGTAACAGGAGAACATGCCGTCGAAACAGATGGCACAAAGTAAGGTCTCCGGAGAGCAAATCAAAGAGCGATAAGTGGCGCTGAGGTTTCGAGACAGGGACTGTTTAAAGAAGAGACGCAGAATTTTCGAACGCCTCTTGAAAGGCCTGCGCCGTTATTTGCGACTTTAAGGCGATGCCTTTGAAGCTGAAATTTAGTGTACCTCTTACCACTTCATGTTCTCCTGATATATTGGCCACAATCTGGCGAAAATTTTCAGAATGCACAAAATTGGGCTTTGTAACAGGAGAACATGCCGTCGAAACAGATGGCACAAAGTAAGGTCTCCGGAGAGCAAATCAAAGAGCGAGAAGTGGCGCAGAGGTTTCGAGACAGTGACTGTTTAACGAGGAGACGCAGAATTTTCGAACGCCTCTTGAAAGGCCTGCGCCTCTGATTTGAAACTTTAAGGCGATGCTTTGAAGCTGAAATTTAGTATACCTATTTCCACTTCATGTTCTCCTGATATATTGGCTACAATCTGGCGAAAATTTTCAGAATGCACAAAATTGGGCTTTGTAACAGGAGAACATGCCGTCGAAACAGATGGCACAAAGTAAGGTCTCCGGAGAGCAAATCAAAGAGCGAGAAGTGGCGCAGAGGTTTCGAGACAGTGACTGTTTAACGAGGAGACGCAGAATTTTCGAACGCCTCTTGAAAGGCCTGCGCCTCTGATTTGAAACTTTAAGGCGATGCTTTGAAGCTGAAATTTAGTATACCTATTTCCACTTCATGTTCTCCTGATATATTGGCTACAATCTGGCGAAAATTTTCAGAATGCACAAAATTGGGCTTTGTAACAGGAGAACATGCCGTCGAAACAGATGGCACAAAGTAAGGTCTCCGGAGAGCAATTCAAAGAGCGAGAAGTGGCGCAGATGTTTCGAGACAGGGACTGTTTAACGAAGAGACGCAGAATTTTCGAACGCCTCTTGGAAGGCCTGCGCCTCTGATTTGAAACTTTAAGGCGATGCCTTTGAAGCTGAATTTTAGTATACCTCTTTCCACTTCATGTTCTCCTGATATATTGGCTACAATCTGGCGAAAATTTTCAGAATGCACAAAATTGGGCTTTGTAACAGGAGAACATGCCGTCGAAACAGATGGCACAAAGTAACGGCTCCGGAGAGCAAATCAAAGAGCGAGAAGTGGCGCAGATGTTTCGAGGCAGTGACTGTTTAACGAAGAGACGCAGAATTTTCGAACGCCTCTTGAAAGGCCTGCGCGTCTGATTTGAAACTTTAAGGCGATGCTTTGAAGCTGAAATTTAGTATAACTCTTTCCACTTCATGTTCTCCTGATATATTGGCCAAAATCTGGCGAAAATTCACAGAATTCACAAAATTGGGCTTTGAAGCAGGAGAACATGCCGTCGAAAGAGATGGCACAAAGTAACGGCTCCGGAGAGCAAATCAAAGAGCGAGAAGTGGCGCAGATGTTTCGAGACAGTGACTGTTTAACGAAGAGACGCAGATTTTCGAACGCCTCTTGAAAGGCCTGCGCCTCTGATTTGAAACTTTAAGGCGATGCCTTTAAAGCTGAAATTTAGTGTACCTCTTTCCACTTCATGTTCTCCTGATATATTGGCCACAATCTGGCGAAAATTTTCAGAATGCACAAAATTGGGCTTTGTAACAGGAGAACATGCCGTCGAAACAGATGGCACAAAGTAACGGCTCCGGAGATCAAATCAAAGAGCGAGAAGTGGCGCAGATGTTTCGAGACACTGACTGTTTAACAAAGAGGCGCAGAATTTTCGAATGCCTCTTGAAAGGCCTGCGCCTCTGATTTGAAACTTTAAGGCGATGCCTTTGAAGCTGAAATTTAGTATACCTCTTTCCACTTCATGTTCTCCTGATATATTGGCCACAATCCGGCTAAAATTTTCAGAATGCACAAAATTGGGCTTTGTAACAGGAGAACATGCCGTCGAAACAGATGGCACAAAGTAAGGTCTCCGGAGAGCAAATCAAAGAGCGATAAGTGGCGCAGAGGTTTCGAGACAGGGACTGTTTAAAGAAGAGACGCAGAATTTTCGAACGCCTCTTGAAAGGCCTGCGCCTCTGATTTGAAACTTTAAGGCGATGCCTTTGAAGCTGAAATTTAGTATACCTCTTTCCACTTCATGTTCTCCTGATATATTGGCCACAATCTGGCTAAAATTTTCAGAATGCACAAAATTGGGCTTTGTAACAGGAGAACATGCCGTCGAAACAGATGGCACAAAGTAAGGTCTCCGGAGAGCAAATCAAAGAGCGATAAGTGGCGCAGAGGTTTCGAGACAGGGACTGTTTAAAGAAGAGACGCAGAATTTTCGAACGCCTCTTGAAAGGCCTGCGCCTTTATTTGCGACTTTAAGGCGATGCCTTTGAAGCTGAAATTTAGTGTACCTCTTACCACTTCATGTTCTCCTGATATATTGGCCACAATCTGGCGAAAATTTTCAGAATGCACAAAATTGGGCTTTGTAACAGGAGAACATGCCGTCGAAACAGATGGCACAAAGTAACGGCTCCGGAGATCAAATCAAAGAGCGAGAAGTGGCGCAGATGTTTCGAGACAGTGACTGTTTAACAAAGAGGCGCAGAATTTTCGAATGCCTCTTGAAAGGCCTGCGCCTCTGATTTGAAACTTTAAGGCGATGCCTTTGAAGCTGAAATTTAGTATACCTCTTTCCACTTCATGTTCTCCTGATATATTGGCCACAATCTGGCTAAAATTTTCAGAATGCACAAAATTGGGCTTTGTAACAGGAGAACATGCCGTCGAAACAGATGGCACAAAGTAAGGTCTCCGGAGAGCAAATCAAAGAGCGATAAGTGGCGCTGAGGTTTCGAGACAGGGACTGTTTAAAGAAGAGACGCAGAATTTTCGAACGCCTCTTGAAAGGCCTGCGCCGTTATTTGCGACTTTAAGGCGATGCCTTTGAAGCTGAAATTTAGTGTACCTCTTACCACTTCATGTTCTCCTGATATATTGGCCACAATCTGGCGAAAATTTTCAGAATGCACAAAATTGGGCTTTGTAACAGGAGAACATGCCGTCGAAACAGATGGCACAAAGTAAGGTCTCCGGAGAGCAAATCAAAGAGCGAGAAGTGGCGCAGAGGTTTCGAGACAGTGACTGTTTAACGAGGAGACGCAGAATTTTCGAACGCCTCTTGAAAGGCCTGCGCCTCTGATTTGAAACTTTAAGGCGATGCTTTGAAGCTGAAATTTAGTATACCTATTTCCACTTCATGTTCTCCTGATATATTGGCTACAATCTGGCGAAAATTTTCAGAATGCACAAAATTGGGCTTTGTAACAGGAGAACATGCCGTCGAAACAGATGGCACAAAGTAAGGTCTCCGGAGAGCAATTCAAAGAGCGAGAAGTGGCGCAGATGTTTCGAGACAGGGACTGTTTAACGAAGAGACGCAGAATTTTCGAACGCCTCTTGGAAGGCCTGCGCCTCTGATTTGAAACTTTAAGGCGATGCCTTTGAAGCTGAATTTTAGTATACCTCTTTCCACTTCATGTTCTCCTGATATATTGGCTACAATCTGGCGAAAATTTTCAGAATGCACAAAATTGGGCTTTGTAACAGGAGAACATGCCGTCGAAACAGATGGCACAAAGTAACGGCTCCGGAGAGCAAATCAAAGAGCGAGAAGTGGCGCAGATGTTTCGAGGCAGTGACTGTTTAACGAAGAGACGCAGAATTTTCGAACGCCTCTTGAAAGGCCTGCGCGTCTGATTTGAAACTTTAAGGCGATGCTTTGAAGCTGAAATTTAGTATAACTCTTTCCACTTCATGTTCTCCTGATATATTGGCCAAAATCTGGCGAAAATTCACAGAATTCACAAAATTGGGCTTTGAAGCAGGAGAACATGCCGTCGAAAGAGATGGCACAAAGTAACGGCTCCGGAGAGCAAATCAAAGAGCGAGAAGTGGCGCAGATGTTTCGAGACAGTGACTGTTTAACGAAGAGACGCAGAATTTTCGAACGCCTCTTGAAAGGCCTGCGCCTCTGATTTGAAACTTTAAGGCGATGCCTTTGAAGCTGAAATTTAGTATACCTCTTTCCACTTCATGTTCTCCTGATATATTGGCCACAATCTGGCTAAAATTTTCAGAATGCACAAAATTGGGCTTTGTAACAGGAGAACATGCCGTCGAAACAGATGGCACAAAGTAAGGTCTCCGGAGAGCAAATCAAAGAGCGATAAGTGGCGCAGAGGTTTCGAGACAGGGACTGTTTAAAGAAGAGACGCAGAATTTTCGAACGCCTCTTGAAAGGCCTGCGCCTCTGATTTGAAACTTTAAGGCGATGCCTTTAAAGCTGAAATTTAGTGTACCTCTTTCCACTTCATGTTCTCCTGATATATTGGCCACAATCTGGCGAAAATTTTCAGAATGCACAAAATTGGGCTTTGTAACAGGAGAACATGCCGTCGAAACAGATGGCACAAAGTAACGGCTCCGGAGATCAAATCAAAGAGCGAGAAGTGGCGCAGATGTTTCGAGACAGTGACTGTTTAACAAAGAGGCGCAGAATTTTCGAATGCCTCTTGAAAGGCCTGCGCCTCTGATTTGAAACTTTAAGGCGATGCCTTTGAAGCTGAAATTTAGTATAACTCTTTCCACTTCATGTTCTCCTGATATATTGGCCAAAATCTGGCGAAAATTCACAGAATTCACAAAATTGGGCTTTGAAGCAGGAGAACATGCCGTCGAAAGAGATGGCACAAAGTAACGGCTCCGGAGAGCAAATCAAAGAGCGAGAAGTGGCGCAGATGTTTCGAGGCAGTGACTGTTTAACGAAGAGACGCAGAATTTTCGAACGCCTCTTGAAAGGCCTGTGCCTCTGATTTGAAACTTTAAGGCGATGCTTTGAAGCTGAAATTTAGTATAACTCTTTCCACTTCATGTTCTCCTGATATATTGGCCAAAATCTGGCGAAAATTCACAGAATTCACAAAATTGGGCTTTGAAGCAGGAGAACATGCCGTCGAAAGAGATGGCACAAAGTAACGGCTCCGGAGAGCAAATCAAAGAGCGAGAAGTGGCGCAGATGTTTCGAGACAGTGACTGTTTAACGAAGAGACGCAGAATTTTCGAACGCCTCTTGAAAGGCCTGCGCCTCTGATTTGAAACTTTACGGCGATGCCTTTGTAGCTGAAATTTAGTATACCTCTTTCCACTTTATGTTCTCCTGATATATTGGCCAAAATCTGGCGAAAATTCACAGAATTCACAAAATTGGGCTTTGAAGCAGGAGAACATGCCGTCGAAAGAGATGGCACAAAGTAAGGTCTCCGGAGAGCAAATCAAAGAGCGATAAGTGGCGCAGAGGTTTCGAGACAGGGACTGTTTAAAGAAGAGACGCAGAATTTTCGAACGCCTCTTGAAAGGCCTGCGCCTCTGATTTGAAACTTTACGGCGATGCCTTTGTAGCTGAAATTTAGTATACCTCTTTCCACTTTATGTTCTCCTGATATATTGGCCAAAATCTGGCGAAAATTCACAGAATTCACAAAATTGGGCTTTGAAGCAGGAGAACATGCCGTCGAAAGAGATGGCACAAAGTAACGGCTCCGGAGAGCAAATCAAAGAGCGAGAAGTGGCGCAGATGTTTCGAGACAGTGACTGTTTAACGAAGAGACGCAGAATTTTCGAACGCCTCTTGAAAGGCCTGCGCCTCTGATTTGAAACTTTAAGGCGATGCTTTGAAGCTGAAATTTAGTATAACTCTTTCCACTTCATGTTCTCCTGATATATTGGCCAAAATCTGGCGAAAATTCACAGAATTCACAAAATTGGGCTTTGAAGCAGGAGAACATGCCGTCGAAAGAGATGGCACAAAGTAACGGCTCCGGAGAGCAAATCAAAGAGCGAGAAGTGGCGCAGATGTTTCGAGACAGTGACTGTTTAACGAAGAGACGCAGAATTTTCGAACGCCTCTTGAAAGGCCTGCGCCTCTGATTTGAAACTTTAAGGCGATGCCTTTAAAGCTGAAATTTAGTGTACCTCTTACCACTTCATGTTCTCCTGATATATTGGCCCCAATCTGGCGAAAATTTTCAGAATGCACAAAATTGGGCTTTGTAACAGGAGAACATGCCGTCGAAACAGATGGCACAAAGTAAGGTCTCCGGAGAGCAAATCAAAGAGCGAGAAGTGGCGCAGAGGTTTCGAGACAGGGACTGTTTAACGAAGAGACGCAGAATTTTCGAACGCCTCTTGAAAGGCCTGCGCCTCTGATTTGAAACTTTACGGCGATGCCTTTGAAGCTGAAATTTAGTATACCTCTTTCCACTTTATGTTCTCCTGATATATTGGGCAAAATCTGGCGAAAATTTTCAGAATCCACAAAATTGGGCTTTGTAACAGGAGAACATGCCGTCGAAAGAGATGGCACAATGTAACGACTCCGGAGAGCAAATCAAAGAGCGGGAAGTGGCGCAGATGTTTCGAGACAGTGGCTGTTTAACGAAGAGACGCAGAATTTTCGAACGCCTCTTGAAAGGCCTGCGCCTCTGATTTGAAACTTTAAGGCGATGCCTTTAAAGCTGAAATTTAGTGTACCTCTTTCCACTTCATGTTCTCCTGATATATTGGCCACAATCTGGCGAAAATTTTCAGAATGCACAAAATTGGGCTTTGTAACAGGAGAACATGCCGTCGAAACAGATGGCACAAAGTAACGGCTCCGGAGATCAAATCAAAGAGCGAGAAGTGGCGCAGATGTTTCGAGACAGTGACTGTTTAACAAAGAGGCGCAGAATTTTCGAATGCCTCTTGAAAGGCCTGCGCCTCTGATTTGAAACTTTAAGGCGATGCCTTTGAAGCTGAAATTTAGTATACCTCTTTCCACTTCATGTTCTCCTGATATATTGGCCACAATCTGGCTAAAATTTTCAGAATGCACAAAATTGGGCTTTGTAACAGGAGAACATGCCGTCGAAACAGATGGCACAAAGTAAGGTCTCCGGAGAGCAAATCAAAGAGCGATAAGTGGCGCTGAGGTTTCGAGACAGGGACTGTTTAAAGAAGAGACGCAGAATTTTCGAACGCCTCTTGAAAGGCCTGCGCCGTTATTTGCGACTTTAAGGCGATGCCTTTGAAGCTGAAATTTAGTGTACCTCTTACCACTTCATGTTCTCCTGATATATTGGCCACAATCTGGCGAAAATTTTCAGAATGCACAAAATTGGGCTTTGTAACAGGAGAACATGCCGTCGAAACAGATGGCACAAAGTAAGGTCTCCGGAGAGCAAATCAAAGAGCGAGAAGTGGCGCAGAGGTTTCGAGACAGTGACTGTTTAACGAGGAGACGCAGAATTTTCGAACGCCTCTTGAAAGGCCTGCGCCTCTGATTTGAAACTTTAAGGCGATGCTTTGAAGCTGAAATTTAGTATACCTATTTCCACTTCATGTTCTCCTGATATATTGGCTACAATCTGGCGAAAATTTTCAGAATGCACAAAATTGGGCTTTGTAACAGGAGAACATGCCGTCGAAACAGATGGCACAAAGTAAGGTCTCCGGAGAGCAATTCAAAGAGCGAGAAGTGGCGCAGATGTTTCGAGACAGGGACTGTTTAACGAAGAGACGCAGAATTTTCGAACGCCTCTTGGAAGGCCTGCGCCTCTGATTTGAAACTTTAAGGCGATGCCTTTGAAGCTGAATTTTAGTATACCTCTTTCCACTTCATGTTCTCCTGATATATTGGCTACAATCTGGCGAAAATTTTCAGAATGCACAAAATTGGGCTTTGTAACAGGAGAACATGCCGTCGAAACAGATGGCACAAAGTAACGGCTCCGGAGAGCAAATCAAAGAGCGAGAAGTGGCGCAGATGTTTCGAGGCAGTGACTGTTTAACGAAGAGACGCAGAATTTTCGAACGCCTCTTGAAAGGCCTGCGCGTCTGATTTGAAACTTTAAGGCGATGCTTTGAAGCTGAAATTTAGTATAACTCTTTCCACTTCATGTTCTCCTGATATATTGGCCAAAATCTGGCGAAAATTCACAGAATTCACAAAATTGGGCTTTGAAGCAGGAGAACATGCCGTCGAAAGAGATGGCACAAAGTAACGGCTCCGGAGAGCAAATCAAAGAGCGAGAAGTGGCGCAGATGTTTCGAGACAGTGACTGTTTAACGAAGAGACGCAGAATTTTCGAACGCCTCTTGAAAGGCCTGCGCCTCTGATTTGAAACTTTAAGGCGATGCCTTTAAAGCTGAAATTTAGTGTACCTCTTTCCACTTCATGTTCTCCTGATATATTGGCCACAATCTGGCGAAAATTTTCAGAATGCACAAAATTGGGCTTTGTAACAGGAGAACATGCCGTCGAAACAGATGGCACAAAGTAACGGCTCCGGAGATCAAATCAAAGAGCGAGAAGTGGCGCAGATGTTTCGAGACACTGACTGTTTAACAAAGAGGCGCAGAATTTTCGAATGCCTCTTGAAAGGCCTGCGCCTCTGATTTGAAACTTTAAGGCGATGCCTTTGAAGCTGAAATTTAGTATACCTCTTTCCACTTCATGTTCTCCTGATATATTGGCCACAATCCGGCTAAAATTTTCAGAATGCACAAAATTGGGCTTTGTAACAGGAGAACATGCCGTCGAAACAGATGGCACAAAGTAAGGTCTCCGGAGAGCAAATCAAAGAGCGATAAGTGGCGCAGAGGTTTCGAGACAGGGACTGTTTAAAGAAGAGACGCAGAATTTTCGAACGCCTCTTGAAAGGCCTGCGCCTCTGATTTGAAACTTTAAGGCGATGCCTTTGAAGCTGAAATTTAGTATACCTCTTTCCACTTCATGTTCTCCTGATATATTGGCCACAATCTGGCTAAAATTTTCAGAATGCACAAAATTGGGCTTTGTAACAGGAGAACATGCCGTCGAAACAGATGGCACAAAGTAAGGTCTCCGGAGAGCAAATCAAAGAGCGATAAGTGGCGCAGAGGTTTCGAGACAGGGACTGTTTAAAGAAGAGACGCAGAATTTTCGAACGCCTCTTGAAAGGCCTGCGCCTTTATTTGCGACTTTAAGGCGATGCCTTTGAAGCTGAAATTTAGTGTACCTCTTACCACTTCATGTTCTCCTGATATATTGGCCACAATCTGGCGAAAATTTTCAGAATGCACAAAATTGGGCTTTGTAACAGGAGAACATGCCGTCGAAACAGATGGCACAAAGTAACGGCTCCGGAGATCAAATCAAAGAGCGAGAAGTGGCGCAGATGTTTCGAGACAGTGACTGTTTAACAAAGAGGCGCAGAATTTTCGAATGCCTCTTGAAAGGCCTGCGCCTCTGATTTGAAACTTTAAGGCGATGCCTTTGAAGCTGAAATTTAGTATACCTCTTTCCACTTCATGTTCTCCTGATATATTGGCCACAATCTGGCTAAAATTTTCAGAATGCACAAAATTGGGCTTTGTAACAGGAGAACATGCCGTCGAAACAGATGGCACAAAGTAAGGTCTCCGGAGAGCAAATCAAAGAGCGATAAGTGGCGCTGAGGTTTCGAGACAGGGACTGTTTAAAGAAGAGACGCAGAATTTTCGAACGCCTCTTGAAAGGCCTGCGCCGTTATTTGCGACTTTAAGGCGATGCCTTTGAAGCTGAAATTTAGTGTACCTCTTACCACTTCATGTTCTCCTGATATATTGGCCACAATCTGGCGAAAATTTTCAGAATGCACAAAATTGGGCTTTGTAACAGGAGAACATGCCGTCGAAACAGATGGCACAAAGTAAGGTCTCCGGAGAGCAAATCAAAGAGCGAGAAGTGGCGCAGAGGTTTCGAGACAGTGACTGTTTAACGAGGAGACGCAGAATTTTCGAACGCCTCTTGAAAGGCCTGCGCCTCTGATTTGAAACTTTAAGGCGATGCTTTGAAGCTGAAATTTAGTATACCTATTTCCACTTCATGTTCTCCTGATATATTGGCTACAATCTGGCGAAAATTTTCAGAATGCACAAAATTGGGCTTTGTAACAGGAGAACATGCCGTCGAAACAGATGGCACAAAGTAAGGTCTCCGGAGAGCAATTCAAAGAGCGAGAAGTGGCGCAGATGTTTCGAGACAGGGACTGTTTAACGAAGAGACGCAGAATTTTCGAACGCCTCTTGGAAGGCCTGCGCCTCTGATTTGAAACTTTAAGGCGATGCCTTTGAAGCTGAATTTTAGTATACCTCTTTCCACTTCATGTTCTCCTGATATATTGGCTACAATCTGGCGAAAATTTTCAGAATGCACAAAATTGGGCTTTGTAACAGGAGAACATGCCGTCGAAACAGATGGCACAAAGTAACGGCTCCGGAGAGCAAATCAAAGAGCGAGAAGTGGCGCAGATGTTTCGAGGCAGTGACTGTTTAACGAAGAGACGCAGAATTTTCGAACGCCTCTTGAAAGGCCTGCGCGTCTGATTTGAAACTTTAAGGCGATGCTTTGAAGCTGAAATTTAGTATAACTCTTTCCACTTCATGTTCTCCTGATATATTGGCCAAAATCTGGCGAAAATTCACAGAATTCACAAAATTGGGCTTTGAAGCAGGAGAACATGCCGTCGAAAGAGATGGCACAAAGTAACGGCTCCGGAGAGCAAATCAAAGAGCGAGAAGTGGCGCAGATGTTTCGAGACAGTGACTGTTTAACGAAGAGACGCAGAATTTTCGAACGCCTCTTGAAAGGCCTGCGCCTCTGATTTGAAACTTTAAGGCGATGCCTTTGAAGCTGAAATTTAGTATACCTCTTTCCACTTCATGTTCTCCTGATATATTGGCCACAATCTGGCTAAAATTTTCAGAATGCACAAAATTGGGCTTTGTAACAGGAGAACATGCCGTCGAAACAGATGGCACAAAGTAAGGTCTCCGGAGAGCAAATCAAAGAGCGATAAGTGGCGCAGAGGTTTCGAGACAGGGACTGTTTAAAGAAGAGACGCAGAATTTTCGAACGCCTCTTGAAAGGCCTGCGCCTCTGATTTGAAACTTTAAGGCGATGCCTTTAAAGCTGAAATTTAGTGTACCTCTTTCCACTTCATGTTCTCCTGATATATTGGCCACAATCTGGCGAAAATTTTCAGAATGCACAAAATTGGGCTTTGTAACAGGAGAACATGCCGTCGAAACAGATGGCACAAAGTAACGGCTCCGGAGATCAAATCAAAGAGCGAGAAGTGGCGCAGATGTTTCGAGACAGTGACTGTTTAACAAAGAGGCGCAGAATTTTCGAATGCCTCTTGAAAGGCCTGCGCCTCTGATTTGAAACTTTAAGGCGATGCCTTTGAAGCTGAAATTTAGTATAACTCTTTCCACTTCATGTTCTCCTGATATATTGGCCAAAATCTGGCGAAAATTCACAGAATTCACAAAATTGGGCTTTGAAGCAGGAGAACATGCCGTCGAAAGAGATGGCACAAAGTAACGGCTCCGGAGAGCAAATCAAAGAGCGAGAAGTGGCGCAGATGTTTCGAGGCAGTGACTGTTTAACGAAGAGACGCAGAATTTTCGAACGCCTCTTGAAAGGCCTGTGCCTCTGATTTGAAACTTTAAGGCGATGCTTTGAAGCTGAAATTTAGTATAACTCTTTCCACTTCATGTTCTCCTGATATATTGGCCAAAATCTGGCGAAAATTCACAGAATTCACAAAATTGGGCTTTGAAGCAGGAGAACATGCCGTCGAAAGAGATGGCACAAAGTAACGGCTCCGGAGAGCAAATCAAAGAGCGATAAGTGGCGCTGAGGTTTCGAGACAGGGACTGTTTAAAGAAGAGACGCAGAATTTTCGAACGCCTCTTGAAAGGCCTGCGCCGTTATTTGCGACTTTAAGGCGATGCCTTTGAAGCTGAAATTTAGTGTACCTCTTACCACTTCATGTTCTCCTGATATATTGGCCACAATCTGGCGAAAATTTTCAGAATGCACAAAATTGGGCTTTGTAACAGGAGAACATGCCGTCGAAACAGATGGCACAAAGTAAGGTCTCCGGAGAGCAAATCAAAGAGCGAGAAGTGGCGCAGAGGTTTCGAGACAGTGACTGTTTAACGAGGAGACGCAGAATTTTCGAACGCCTCTTGAAAGGCCTGCGCCTCTGATTTGAAACTTTAAGGCGATGCTTTGAAGCTGAAATTTAGTATACCTATTTCCACTTCATGTTCTCCTGATATATTGGCTACAATCTGGCGAAAATTTTCAGAATGCACAAAATTGGGCTTTGTAACAGGAGAACATGCCGTCGAAACAGATGGCACAAAGTAAGGTCTCCGGAGAGCAATTCAAAGAGCGAGAAGTGGCGCAGATGTTTCGAGACAGGGACTGTTTAACGAAGAGACGCAGAATTTTCGAACGCCTCTTGGAAGGCCTGCGCCTCTGATTTGAAACTTTAAGGCGATGCCTTTGAAGCTGAATTTTAGTATACCTCTTTCCACTTCATGTTCTCCTGATATATTGGCTACAATCTGGCGAAAATTTTCAGAATGCACAAAATTGGGCTTTGTAACAGGAGAACATGCCGTCGAAACAGATGGCACAAAGTAACGGCTCCGGAGAGCAAATCAAAGAGCGAGAAGTGGCGCAGATGTTTCGAGACAGTGACTGTTTAACGAAGAGACGCAGAATTTTCGAACGCCTCTTGAAAGGCCTGCGCCTCTGATTTGAAACTTTAAGGCGATGCCTTTAAAGCTGAAATTTAGTGTACCTCTTTCCACTTCATGTTCTCCTGATATATTGGCCACAATCTGGCGAAAATTTTCAGAATGCACAAAATTGGGCTTTGTAACAGGAGAACATGCCGTCGAAACAGATGGCACAAAGTAACGGCTCCGGAGATCAAATCAAAGAGCGAGAAGTGGCGCAGATGTTTCGAGACACTGACTGTTTAACAAAGAGGCGCAGAATTTTCGAATGCCTCTTGAAAGGCCTGCGCCTCTGATTTGAAACTTTAAGGCGATGCCTTTGAAGCTGAAATTTAGTATACCTCTTTCCACTTCATGTTCTCCTGATATATTGGCCACAATCCGGCTAAAATTTTCAGAATGCACAAAATTGGGCTTTGTAACAGGAGAACATGCCGTCGAAACAGATGGCACAAAGTAAGGTCTCCGGAGAGCAAATCAAAGAGCGATAAGTGGCGCAGAGGTTTCGAGACAGGGACTGTTTAAAGAAGAGACGCAGAATTTTCGAACGCCTCTTGAAAGGCCTGCGCCTCTGATTTGAAACTTTAAGGCGATGCCTTTGAAGCTGAAATTTAGTATACCTCTTTCCACTTCATGTTCTCCTGATATATTGGCCACAATCTGGCTAAAATTTTCAGAATGCACAAAATTGGGCTTTGTAACAGGAGAACATGCCGTCGAAACAGATGGCACAAAGTAAGGTCTCCGGAGAGCAAATCAAAGAGCGATAAGTGGCGCAGAGGTTTCGAGACAGGGACTGTTTAAAGAAGAGACGCAGAATTTTCGAACGCCTCTTGAAAGGCCTGCGCCTTTATTTGCGACTTTAAGGCGATGCCTTTGAAGCTGAAATTTAGTGTACCTCTTACCACTTCATGTTCTCCTGATATATTGGCCACAATCTGGCGAAAATTTTCAGAATGCACAAAATTGGGCTTTGTAACAGGAGAACATGCCGTCGAAACAGATGGCACAAAGTAACGGCTCCGGAGATCAAATCAAAGAGCGAGAAGTGGCGCAGATGTTTCGAGACAGTGACTGTTTAACAAAGAGGCGCAGAATTTTCGAATGCCTCTTGAAAGGCCTGCGCCTCTGATTTGAAACTTTAAGGCGATGCCTTTGAAGCTGAAATTTAGTATACCTCTTTCCACTTCATGTTCTCCTGATATATTGGCCACAATCTGGCTAAAATTTTCAGAATGCACAAAATTGGGCTTTGTAACAGGAGAACATGCCGTCGAAACAGATGGCACAAAGTAAGGTCTCCGGAGAGCAAATCAAAGAGCGATAAGTGGCGCTGAGGTTTCGAGACAGGGACTGTTTAAAGAAGAGACGCAGAATTTTCGAACGCCTCTTGAAAGGCCTGCGCCGTTATTTGCGACTTTAAGGCGATGCCTTTGAAGCTGAAATTTAGTGTACCTCTTACCACTTCATGTTCTCCTGATATATTGGCCACAATCTGGCGAAAATTTTCAGAATGCACAAAATTGGGCTTTGTAACAGGAGAACATGCCGTCGAAACAGATGGCACAAAGTAAGGTCTCCGGAGAGCAAATCAAAGAGCGAGAAGTGGCGCAGAGGTTTCGAGACAGTGACTGTTTAACGAGGAGACGCAGAATTTTCGAACGCCTCTTGAAAGGCCTGCGCCTCTGATTTGAAACTTTAAGGCGATGCTTTGAAGCTGAAATTTAGTATACCTATTTCCACTTCATGTTCTCCTGATATATTGGCTACAATCTGGCGAAAATTTTCAGAATGCACAAAATTGGGCTTTGTAACAGGAGAACATGCCGTCGAAACAGATGGCACAAAGTAAGGTCTCCGGAGAGCAATTCAAAGAGCGAGAAGTGGCGCAGATGTTTCGAGACAGGGACTGTTTAACGAAGAGACGCAGAATTTTCGAACGCCTCTTGGAAGGCCTGCGCCTCTGATTTGAAACTTTAAGGCGATGCCTTTGAAGCTGAATTTTAGTATACCTCTTTCCACTTCATGTTCTCCTGATATATTGGCTACAATCTGGCGAAAATTTTCAGAATGCACAAAATTGGGCTTTGTAACAGGAGAACATGCCGTCGAAACAGATGGCACAAAGTAACGGCTCCGGAGAGCAAATCAAAGAGCGAGAAGTGGCGCAGATGTTTCGAGGCAGTGACTGTTTAACGAAGAGACGCAGAATTTTCGAACGCCTCTTGAAAGGCCTGCGCGTCTGATTTGAAACTTTAAGGCGATGCTTTGAAGCTGAAATTTAGTATAACTCTTTCCACTTCATGTTCTCCTGATATATTGGCCAAAATCTGGCGAAAATTCACAGAATTCACAAAATTGGGCTTTGAAGCAGGAGAACATGCCGTCGAAAGAGATGGCACAAAGTAACGGCTCCGGAGAGCAAATCAAAGAGCGAGAAGTGGCGCAGATGTTTCGAGACAGTGACTGTTTAACGAAGAGACGCAGAATTTTCGAACGCCTCTTGAAAGGCCTGCGCCTCTGATTTGAAACTTTAAGGCGATGCCTTTGAAGCTGAAATTTAGTATACCTCTTTCCACTTCATGTTCTCCTGATATATTGGCCACAATCTGGCTAAAATTTTCAGAATGCACAAAATTGGGCTTTGTAACAGGAGAACATGCCGTCGAAACAGATGGCACAAAGTAAGGTCTCCGGAGAGCAAATCAAAGAGCGATAAGTGGCGCAGAGGTTTCGAGACAGGGACTGTTTAAAGAAGAGACGCAGAATTTTCGAACGCCTCTTGAAAGGCCTGCGCCTCTGATTTGAAACTTTAAGGCGATGCCTTTAAAGCTGAAATTTAGTGTACCTCTTTCCACTTCATGTTCTCCTGATATATTGGCCACAATCTGGCGAAAATTTTCAGAATGCACAAAATTGGGCTTTGTAACAGGAGAACATGCCGTCGAAACAGATGGCACAAAGTAACGGCTCCGGAGATCAAATCAAAGAGCGAGAAGTGGCGCAGATGTTTCGAGACAGTGACTGTTTAACAAAGAGGCGCAGAATTTTCGAATGCCTCTTGAAAGGCCTGCGCCTCTGATTTGAAACTTTAAGGCGATGCCTTTGAAGCTGAAATTTAGTATAACTCTTTCCACTTCATGTTCTCCTGATATATTGGCCAAAATCTGGCGAAAATTCACAGAATTCACAAAATTGGGCTTTGAAGCAGGAGAACATGCCGTCGAAAGAGATGGCACAAAGTAACGGCTCCGGAGAGCAAATCAAAGAGCGAGAAGTGGCGCAGATGTTTCGAGGCAGTGACTGTTTAACGAAGAGACGCAGAATTTTCGAACGCCTCTTGAAAGGCCTGTGCCTCTGATTTGAAACTTTAAGGCGATGCTTTGAAGCTGAAATTTAGTATAACTCTTTCCACTTCATGTTCTCCTGATATATTGGCCAAAATCTGGCGAAAATTCACAGAATTCACAAAATTGGGCTTTGAAGCAGGAGAACATGCCGTCGAAAGAGATGGCACAAAGTAACGGCTCCGGAGAGCAAATCAAAGAGCGAGAAGTGGCGCAGATGTTTCGAGACAGTGACTGTTTAACGAAGAGACGCAGAATTTTCGAACGCCTCTTGAAAGGCCTGCGCCTCTGATTTGAAACTTTACGGCGATGCCTTTGTAGCTGAAATTTAGTATACCTCTTTCCACTTTATGTTCTCCTGATATATTGGCCAAAATCTGGCGAAAATTCACAGAATTCACAAAATTGGGCTTTGAAGCAGGAGAACATGCCGTCGAAAGAGATGGCACAAAGTAAGGTCTCCGGAGAGCAAATCAAAGAGCGATAAGTGGCGCAGAGGTTTCGAGACAGGGACTGTTTAAAGAAGAGACGCAGAATTTTCGAACGCCTCTTGAAAGGCCTGCGCCTCTGATTTGAAACTTTACGGCGATGCCTTTGTAGCTGAAATTTAGTATACCTCTTTCCACTTTATGTTCTCCTGATATATTGGCCAAAATCTGGCGAAAATTCACAGAATTCACAAAATTGGGCTTTGAAGCAGGAGAACATGCCGTCGAAAGAGATGGCACAAAGTAACGGCTCCGGAGAGCAAATCAAAGAGCGAGAAGTGGCGCAGATGTTTCGAGACAGTGACTGTTTAACGAAGAGACGCAGAATTTTCGAACGCCTCTTGAAAGGCCTGCGCCTCTGATTTGAAACTTTAAGGCGATGCTTTGAAGCTGAAATTTAGTATAACTCTTTCCACTTCATGTTCTCCTGATATATTGGCCAAAATCTGGCGAAAATTCACAGAATTCACAAAATTGGGCTTTGAAGCAGGAGAACATGCCGTCGAAAGAGATGGCACAAAGTAACGGCTCCGGAGAGCAAATCAAAGAGCGAGAAGTGGCGCAGATGTTTCGAGACAGTGACTGTTTAACGAAGAGACGCAGAATTTTCGAACGCCTCTTGAAAGGCCTGCGCCTCTGATTTGAAACTTTAAGGCGATGCCTTTAAAGCTGAAATTTAGTGTACCTCTTACCACTTCATGTTCTCCTGATATATTGGCCCCAATCTGGCGAAAATTTTCAGAATGCACAAAATTGGGCTTTGTAACAGGATAACATGCCGTCGAAACAGATGGCACAAAGTAAGGTCTCCGGAGAGCAAATCAAAGAGCGAGAAGTGGCGCAGAGGTTTCGAGACAGGGACTGTTTAACGAAGAGACGCAGAATTTTCGAACGCCTCTTGAAAGGCCTGCGCCTCTGATTTGAAACTTTAAGGCGATGCCTTTGAAGCTGAAATTTAGTATACCTCTTTCCACTTCATGTTCTCCTGATATATTGGCCACAATCTGGCTAAAATTTTCAGAATGCACAAAATTGGGCTTTGTAACAGGAGAACATGCCGTCGAAACAGATGGCACAAAGTAAGGTCTCCGGAGAGCAAATCAAAGAGCGATAAGTGGCGCTGAGGTTTCCAGACAGGGACTGTTTAAAGAAGAGACGCAGAATTTTCGAACGCCTCTTGAAAGGCCTGCGCCGTTATTTGCGACTTTAAGGCGATGCCTTTGAAGCTGAAATTTAGTGTACCTCTTACCACTTCATGTTCTCCTGATATATTGGCCACAATCTGGCGAAAATTTTCAGAATGCACAAAATTGGGCTTTGTAACAGGAGAACATGCCGTCGAAACAGATGGCACAAAGTAAGGTCTCCGGAGAGCAAATCAAAGAGCGAGAAGTGGCGCAGAGGTTTCGAGACAGTGACTGTTTAACGAGGAGACGCAGAATTTTCGAACGCCTCTTGAAAGGCCTGCGCCTCTGATTTGAAACTTTAAGGCGATGCTTTGAAGCTGAAATTTAGTATACCTATTTCCACTTCATGTTCTCCTGATATATTGGCTACAATCTGGCGAAAATTTTCAGAATGCACAAAATTGGGCTTTGTAACAGGAGAACATGCCGTCGAAACAGATGGCACAAAGTAAGGTCTCCGGAGAGCAATTCAAAGAGCGAGAAGTGGCGCAGATGTTTCGAGACAGGGACTGTTTAACGAAGAGACGCAGAATTTTCGAACGCCTCTTGGAAGGCCTGCGCCTCTGATTTGAAACTTTAAGGCGATGCCTTTGAAGCTGAATTTTAGTATACCTCTTTCCACTTCATGTTCTCCTGATATATTGGCTACAATCTGGCGAAAATTTTCAGAATGCACAAAATTGGGCTTTGTAACAGGAGAACATGCCGTCGAAACAGATGGCACAAAGTAACGGCTCCGGAGAGCAAATCAAAGAGCGAGAAGTGGCGCAGATGTTTCGAGGCAGTGACTGTTTAACGAAGAGACGCAGAATTTTCGAACGCCTCTTGAAAGGCCTGTGCCTCTGATTTGAAACTTTAAGGCGATGCTTTGAAGCTGAAATTTAGTATAACTCTTTCCACTTCATGTTCTCCTGATATATTGGCCAAAATCTGGCGAAAATTCACAGAATTCACAAAATTGGGCTTTGAAGCAGGAGAACATGCCGTCGAAAGAGATGGCACAAAGTAACGGCTCCGGAGAGCAAATCAAAGAGCGAGAAGTGGCGCAGATGTTTCGAGACAGTGACTGTTTAACGAAGAGACGCAGAATTTTCGAACGCCTCTTGAAAGGCCTGCGCCTCTGATTTGAAACTTTACGGCGATGCCTTTGTAGCTGAAATTTAGTATACCTCTTTCCACTTTATGTTCTCCTGATATATTGGCCAAAATCTGGCGAAAATTCACAGAATTCACAAAATTGGGCTTTGAAGCAGGAGAACATGCCGTCGAAAGAGATGGCACAAAGTAACGGCTCCGGAGAGCAAATCAAAGAGCGAGAAGTGGCGCAGATGTTTCGAGACAGTGACTGTTTAACGAAGAGACGCAGAATTTTCGAACGCCTCTTGAAAGGCCTGCGCCTCTGATTTGAAACTTTAAGGCGATGCTTTGAAGCTGAAATTTAGTATAACTCTTTCCACTTCATGTTCTCCTGATATATTGACCAAAATCTGGCGAAAATTCACAGAATTCACAAAATTGGGCTTTGAAGCAGGAGAACATGCCGTCGAAAGAGATGGCACAAAGTAACGGCTCCGGAGAGCAAATCAAAGAGCGAGAAGTGGCGCAGATGTTTCGAGACAGTGACTGTTTAACGAAGAGACGCAGAATTTTCGAACGCCTCTTGAAAGGCCTGCGCCTCTGATTTGAAACTTTAAGGCGATGCCTTTAAAGCTGAAATTTAGTGTACCTCTTACCACTTCATGTTCTCCTGATATATTGGCCCCAATCTGGCGAAAATTTTCAGAATGCACAAAATTGGGCTTTGTAACAGGAGAACATGCCGTCGAAACAGATGGCACAAAGTAAGGTCTCCGGAGAGCAAATCAAAGAGCGAGAAGTGGCGCAGAGGTTTCGAGACAGGGACTGTTTAACGAAGAGACGCAGAATTTTCGAACGCCTCTTGAAAGGCCTGCGCCTCTGATTTGAAACTTTACGGCGATGCCTTTGAAGCTGAAATTTAGTATACCTCTTTCCACTTTATGTTCTCCTGATATATTGGGCAAAATCTGGCGAAAATTTTCAGAATCCACAAAATTGGGCTTTGTAACAGGAGAACATGCCGTCGAAAGAGATGGCACAATGTAACGACTCCGGAGAGCAAATCAAAGAGCGGGAAGTGGCGCAGATGTTTCGAGACAGTGGCTGTTTAACGAAGAGACGCAGAATTTTCGAACGCCTCTTGAAAGGCCTGCGCCTCTGATTTGAAACTTTAAGGCGATGCTTTGAAGCTGAAATTTAGTATAACTCTTTCCACTTCATGTTCTCCTGATATATTGGCCAAAATCTGGCGAAAATTCACAGAATTCACAAAATTGGGCTTTGAAGCAGGAGAACATGCCGTCGAAAGAGATGGCACAAAGTAACGGCTCCGGAGAGCAAATCAAAGAGCGAGAAGTGGCGCAGATGTTTCGAGACAGTGACTGTTTAACGAAGAGACGCAGAATTTTCGAACGCCTCTTGAAAGGCCTGCGCCTCTGATTTGAAACTTTAAGGCGATGCCTTTAAAGCTGAAATTTAGTGTACCTCTTACCACTTCATGTTCTCCTGATATATTGGCCCCAATCTGGCGAAAATTTTCAGAATGCACAAAATTGGGCTTTGTAACAGGAGAACATGCCGTCGAAACAGATGGCACAAAGTAAGGTCTCCGGAGAGCAAATCAAAGAGCGAGAAGTGGCGCAGAGGTTTCGAGACAGGGACTGTTTAACGAAGAGACGCAGAATTTTCGAACGCCTCTTGAAAGGCCTGCGCCTCTGATTTGAAACTTTACGGCGATGCCTTTGAAGCTGAAATTTAGTATACCTCTTTCCACTTTATGTTCTCCTGATATATTGGGCAAAATCTGGCGAAAATTTTCAGAATCCACAAAATTGGGCTTTGTAACAGGAGAACATGCCGTCGAAAGAGATGGCACAATGTAACGACTCCGGAGAGCAAATCAAAGAGCGGGAAGTGGCGCAGATGTTTCGAGACAGTGGCTGTTTAACGAAGAGACGCAGAATTTTCGAACGCCTCTTGAAAGGCCTGCGCCTCTGATTTGAAACTTTAAGGCGATGCCTTTAAAGCTGAAATTTAGTGTACCTCTTTCCACTTCATGTTCTCCTGATATATTGGCCACAATCTGGCGAAAATTTTCAGAATGCACAAAATTGGGCTTTGTAACAGGAGAACATGCCGTCGAAACAGATGGCACAAAGTAACGGCTCCGGAGATCAAATCAAAGAGCGAGAAGTGGCGCAGATGTTTCGAGACAGTGACTGTTTAACAAAGAGGCGCAGAATTTTCGAATGCCTCTTGAAAGGCCTGCGCCTCTGATTTGAAACTTTAAGGCGATGCCTTTGAAGCTGAAATTTAGTATACCTCTTTCCACTTCATGTTCTCCTGATATATTGGCCACAATCTGGCTAAAATTTTCAGAATGCACAAAATTGGGCTTTGTAACAGGAGAACATGCCGTCGAAACAGATGGCACAAAGTAAGGTCTCCGGAGAGCAAATCAAAGAGCGATAAGTGGCGCTGAGGTTTCGAGACAGGGACTGTTTAAAGAAGAGACGCAGAATTTTCGAACGCCTCTTGAAAGGCCTGCGCCGTTATTTGCGACTTTAAGGCGATGCCTTTGAAGCTGAAATTTAGTGTACCTCTTACCACTTCATGTTCTCCTGATATATTGGCCACAATCTGGCGAAAATTTTCAGAATGCACAAAATTGGGCTTTGTAACAGGAGAACATGCCGTCGAAACAGATGGCACAAAGTAAGGTCTCCGGAGAGCAAATCAAAGAGCGAGAAGTGGCGCAGAGGTTTCGAGACAGTGACTGTTTAACGAGGAGACGCAGAATTTTCGAACGCCTCTTGAAAGGCCTGCGCCTCTGATTTGAAACTTTAAGGCGATGCTTTGAAGCTGAAATTTAGTATACCTATTTCCACTTCATGTTCTCCTGATATATTGGTTACAATCTGGCGAAAATTTTCAGAATGCACAAAATTGGGCTTTGTAACAGGAGAACATGCCGTCGAAACAGATGGCACAAAGTAAGGTCTCCGGAGAGCAATTCAAAGAGCGAGAAGTGGCGCAGATGTTTCGAGACAGGGACTGTTTAACGAAGAGACGCAGAATTTTCGAACGCCTCTTGGAAGGCCTGCGCCTCTGATTTGAAACTTTAAGGCGATGCCTTTGAAGCTGAATTTTAGTATACCTCTTTCCACTTCATGTTCTCCTGATATATTGGCTACAATCTGGCGAAAATTTTCAGAATGCACAAAATTGGGCTTTGTAACAGGAGAACATGCCTTCGAAACAGATGGCACAAAGTAACGGCTCCGGAGAGCAAATCAAAGAGCGAGAAGTGGCGCAGATGTTTCGAGGCAGTGACTGTTTAACGAAGAGACGCAGAATTTTCGAACGCCTCTTGAAAGGCCTGCGCCTCTGATTTGAAACTTTAAGGCGATGCTTTGAAGCTGAAATTTAGTATAACTCTTTCCACTTCATGTTCTCCTGATATATTGGCCAAAATCTGGCGAAAATTCACAGAATTCACAAAATTGGGCTTTGAAGCAGGAGAACATGCCGTCGAAAGAGATGGCACAAAGTAACGGCTCCGGAGAGCAAATCAAAGAGCGAGAAGTGGCGCAGATGTTTCGAGACAGTGACTGTTTAACGAAGAGACGCAGAATTTTCGAACGCCTCTTGAAAGGCCTGCGCCTCTGATTTGAAACTTTAAGGCGATGCCTTTAAAGCTGAAATTTAGTGTACCTCTTTCCACTTCATGTTCTCCTGATATATTGGCCACAATCTGGCGAAAATTTTCAGAATGCACAAAATTGGGCTTTGTAACAGGAGAACATGCCGTCGAAACAGATGGCACAAAGTAACGGCTCCGGAGATCAAATCAAAGAGCGAGAAGTGGCGCAGATGTTTCGAGACACTGACTGTTTAACAAAGAGGCGCAGAATTTTCGAATGCCTCTTGAAAGGCCTGCGCCTCTGATTTGAAACTTTAAGGCGATGCCTTTGAAGCTGAAATTTAGTATACCTCTTTCCACTTCATGTTCTCCTGATATATTGGCCACAATCTGGCTAAAATTTTCAGAATGCACAAAATTGGGCTTTGTAACAGGAGAACATGCCGTCGAAACAGATGGCACAAAGTAAGGTCTCCGGAGAGCAAATCAAAGAGCGATAAGTGGCGCAGAGGTTTCGAGACAGGGACTGTTTAAAGAAGAGACGCAGAATTTTCGAACGCCTCTTGAAAGGCCTGCGCCTCTGATTTGAAACTTTACGGCGATCCCTTTGAAGCTGAAATTTAGTATACCTCTTTCCACTTTATGTTCTCCTGATATATTGGCCAAAATCTGGCGAAAATTCACAGAATTCACAAAATTGGGCTTTGAAGCAGGAGAACATGCCGTCGAAAGAGATGGCACAATGTAACGGCTCCGGAGAGCAAATCAAAGAGCGAGACGTGGCGCAGATGTTTCGAGACAGTGACTGTTTAACGAAGAGGCGCAGTATTTTCGAACGCCTCTTGAAAGGCCTGCGCCTCTGATTTGAAACTTTAAGGCGATGCCTCTGAAGCTGAAATTTAGTATAACTCTTTCCACTTCATGTTCTCCTGATATATTGGCCAAAATCTGGCGAAAATTCACAGAATTCACAAAATTGAGCTTTGAAGCAGGAGAACATGCCGTCGAAAGAGATGGCACAAAGTAACGGCTCCGGAGAGCAAATCAAAGAGCGAGAAGTGGCGCAGATGTTTCGAGACAGTGACTGTTTAACGAAGAGACACAGAATTTTCGAACGCCTCTTGAAAGGCCTGCGCCTCTCATTTGAAACTTTAAGGCGATGCCTTTAAAGCTGAAATTTAGTGTACCTCTTTCCACTTCATGTTCTCCTGATATATTGGCCACAATCTGGCGAAAATTTTCAAAATGCACAAAATTGGGCTTTGTAACAGGAGAACATGCCGTCGAAAGAGATGGCACAAAGTAACGACTCCGGAGAGCAAATCAAAGAGCGAGAAGTGGCGCAGATGTTTCGAGACAGTGACTGTTTAACGAAGAGACGCAGAATTTTCGAACGCCTCTTGAAAGGCCTGCGCCTCTGATTTGAAACTTTAATGCGATGCCTTTGAAGCTGAAATTTAGTATACCTCTTTCCACTTCATGTTCTCCTGATATATTGGCCACAATCTGGCGAAAATTTTCAGAATGCACAAAATTGGGCTTTGTAACAGGAGAACATGCCGTCGAAAGAGATGGCACACAGTAACGGCTCCGGAGAGCAAATCAAAGAGCGAGAAGTGGCGCAGATGTTTCGAGACAGTGACTGTTTAACGAAGAGACGCAGAATTTTCGAACGCCTCTTGAAAGGCCTGCGCCTCTGATTTGAAACTTTAAGGCGATGCCTTTAAAGCTGAAATTTAGTGTACCTCTTTCCACTTTATGTTCTCCTGTAATATTGGGCAAAATCTGGCGAAAATTCACAGAATTCACAAAATTGAGCTTTGAAGCAGGAGAACATGCCGTCGAAAGAGATGGCACAAAGTAACGGCTCCGGAGAGCAAATCAAAGAGCGAGAAGTGTCGCAGATGTTTCGAGACAGTGACTGTTTAACGAAGAGACGCAGAATTTTCGAACGCCTCTTGAAAGGCCTGCGCCTCTGATATGAAACTTTAAGGCGATGCCTTTGAAGCTGAAATTTAGTATACCTCTTTCCACTTTATGTTCTCCTGATATATTGGCCAAAATCTGGCGAAACTTCACAGAATTCACAAAATTGGGCTTTGAAGCAGGAGAACATGCCGTCGAAAGAGATGGCACAATGTAACGGCTCCGGAGAGCAAATCAAAGAGCGAGACGTGGCGCAGATGTTTCGAGACAGTGACTGTTTAACGAAGAGGCGCAGTATTTTCGAACGCCTCTTGAAAGGCCTGCGCCTCTGATTTGAAACTTTAAGGCGATGCCTCTGAAGCTGAAATTTAGTATAACTCTTTCCACTTCATGTTCTCCTGATATATTGGCCAAAATCTGGCGAAAATTCACAGAATTCACAAAATTGAGCTTTGAAGCAGGAGAACATGCCGTCGAAAAAGATGGCACAAAGTAACGGCTCCGGAGAGCAAATCAAAGAGCGAGAAGTGGCGCAGATGTTTCGAGACAGTGACTGTTTAACGAAGAGACACAGAATTTTCGAACGCCTCTTGAAAGGCCTGCGCCTCTCATTTGAAACTTTAAGGCGATGCCTTTAAAGCTGAAATTTAGTGTACCTCTTTCCACTTCATGTTCTCCTGATATATTGGCCACAATCTGGCGAAAATTTTCAAAATGCACAAAATTGGGCTTTGTAACAGGAGAACATGCCGTCGAAAGAGATGGCACAAAGTAACGACTCCGGAGAGCAAATCAAAGAGCGAGAAGTGGCGCAGATGTTTCGAGACAGTGACTGTTTAACGAAGAGACGCAGAATTTTCGAACGCCTCTTGAAAGGCCTGCGCCTCTGATTTGAAACTTTAAGGCGGTGCTTTGAAGCTGAAATTTAGTATAACTCTTTCCACTTCATGTTCTCCTGATATATTGGCCAAAATCTGGCGAAAATTCACAGAATTCACAAAATTGGGCTTTGAAGCAGGAGAACATGCCGTCGAAAGAGATGGCACAAAGTAACGGCTCCGGAGAGCAAATCAAAGAGCGAGAAGTGGCGCAGATGTTTCGAGACAGGGACTGTTTAAAGAAGAGACGCAGAATTTTCGAATGCCTCTTGAAAGGCCTGCGCCTCTGATTTGAAACTTTAGGGCGTTGCCTTTGAAGCTGAAATTTAGTATATCTCTTTCCAGTTCATGTTCTCCTGATATATTGGCCAAAATCTGGCGAAAATTTTTAGAATACGAGATGGCGCCTACTAGGGAGGACTGTCAACGTGGATTCATAGCAAAACTGAAGCGATAGCTGGATATACGAGCCACAATAAAAGCATGATGGAGTCAATGCATGCATTTTCGGACGATTGTAGGTTAGGTTATATTCATTTTAGGCATACATTGACATAGGAACTGCTGGGAATTGTATACATTTACTAAATTAACGCTTTTATCGTTACATATACAACACTTGAAATCGCTGTCGTATTTATGTCATAGTAATTCAGGCAGTTAGAACAACAACGGACTAACCTACATTAAAAAAAAATTCCTATTGTACATCGATGGCTTACAATTAGTGCACACATATTGTATGTCCACTTTTAGCGTTTTTTGAGAAAAGCAGGTTCAAACATTCAATGGTACTTTATAATTACATAAATACTTTTTGCATTATTGTAATATAGGTATCACTGAAAGTATGTAATTAGTAGTATAAGTTAGAATCTGCAATATTATAATAATAACTCGCCAATAATGCTTGGAAGTTGGACATGCTATTGTAACCAAGTACAGAGGAGGACATACTATACTGAATGATATTATATAAAAATGAATGAAAGGAATAATACTGGAAATAATCTCACTTCAATATTATATTTATTTTTAAAGTAACAGGAATTAAAAAAGTAATTCGCGGTAGATATAGGAAGACTTTAAATTTTTTTTATTTATTGTCATATTTTTCCAAGACTATTTTCATCCTCTGGCATGGACACACAACATTTGTGCACTCAGCATAATAAATTTAGGGACATACAATAAACAAAGTATAATTTTTTATGAATTTATAAAAAAGATAAAAATGTTATTTTTATGCAGCATAAACAGTCAAGCACTATTTCTTGCATATAAAAACTCAAATTTCGTAAAAAGTAGACATATAATATGTGTGCACTAAGCCATCCCAATATTTTTGTGTACCTTTTTTATATTATTTGTTAATAGCCAACGGTTATATGGACAGGAACATTAAAGGAATTGAAGCATCATAAAATAGTAATAAACCCCGTAAACATTGTGTTTCATAATTATTCCAGTTCAGAATTCGTTCATGAAATCCGCTACTGAAAATGCGCAGGCTGGATGCGCGTGATTATTATGTGGTCAGCTCCTCGAAGTGACAGAAAATATAACCTAAGTATATGGTATATGACAACAAATGTTTAGTGGCCATTTCGTTCTTTTACGAAACATTTGTGAACATTTTATCATCCTTTCAAAATATTATTCTTACGTCACAACAGTATCTTTAGGAAATCGGGTATAGCAATTAGGTTATATTTTCTGTCACTTCGAGGAGCCGACCACATAATAATCACGCGCATCCAGTCTGCGCATTTTCACTAGCCCAATTCAACATTCAATACAATTTTGTATATATAATGTTTGTTGATAACTGCTTTCTGCCGAGGACGTGTAATAAGTGTATTTCATGTTTTGTTTCGGTGCTTTCCTAGTAAAAAAATGTCTAACCTAACAAATTTCATTTTCTGGGGACATTCCCTCATCTATTTTCCCTTTTCACTTAGAATTCCTTACTGCTAACGTAGAATATTGTAGCATAAGCACATTTCAAGTAATTAAAATGTACAATGAATTTTCTACGTTTACAGTACCAGCCGACTTTCCGTTTAAATTTTTATAAGTATAACGGAACAGCTCAGAATTTCTTTCCTTATTCAGAATAGAATACAGAAATAGCAAACAGCTCCCACTCGCGTTCAACGGGTAATCGTCGATCTATCGGTATTACCATTTCTGTGCAGAAAAAAATGCTGTAATACCGACCTGCCGAATCGGCCAGGTCCCGTGACGTGTCTACCCCCTTAACTGTATTTGTAAATATGTTTATGGGGAACATTTAAATCATATAAAATTTAATAGTTATAAAATCTTTATTTACGTTACTTCAAAATTATTTAACAAACATATTTTAATTTATGTTAACAAATATTACAAGCACCCTTCGGTAAATACATTTCTATTTCTTTTTACGTCTTCGTTGATTTCCTGTTCTCTAATGTTAGCTGCACACCTGGTTGTATTAAACTTCGTAACATTAGAAACATGTACAACAGAAAACATAATATGATATTTTATTAATGTAAGCAGTGAAAGGTACTTATCATAGATTTGGGGTAAAAGCGGGAGTCCTGTCTTGCTCCATACTGAAGTGCTTATCTTACTTTTCTGAATTACTTCAGCATTCTTCATCTTCATCTTCGCTCTCATCTTCATCTTTGTCCTCATCATCAGAGGATTCTTTCGGAACAAATAATTTCCTCGTTTCTCTTAAGAACGGTTCCGATTTTTTATTTGACCTCTTCCGAATACTGGAGATCAGTGGGTCAGAAGTGAGTAAAAGCCTATTTATATTTAAAGTAAATGAGTAATCGTCAATTGTTAAAATCAGTTGTAACACGTGCCATGCCATAAGCCATGGTATCGATATGCAATCGTACCTGTTTAAAACATCCCCGTTGCATTCTTCCCATGAAAATTTCCTGGCATGATATAAACGAAACGAACGAATATGTTTGTTTCGTGCTTCTGCCGCTTCCTCGGATAATTGTCCGATTAGTAATAAAGCGTTTCCACTACTAATGGCCCATGAATTAGTATTTTGTGTACTATTGGGGTCATTGGATGCCATGAATATAAACGAATATACAGGGTGTCCCACTAAGGAGTGGACAGCGCGATATCTCTTAAAGTATTGTCGATAAAAATATAAAAAAATAGGGAATTGCATGGTTCGAGGTGGCCCATTTATTAGCGCGAACGAATTTTGTTTTCGATTATTATTTTAAAAGATACGATGGTCAAGTTCAGTTTTTCAAATGGAACTATTTTTTTTTGAAGACCTGAGTTGATAGTGCGTTCCAAGACAAATTCAATAAGCTTTAATGTATACACTTTATTTCCACTGGTTTTTAAGATATTGCGCTTGCAAATTTACTGATTTTCACTGCAAGAAACCCCTCTGGAATGGCAAAAACTGGGGGCGGTCTTACTGGCGCCACGGGTGGCACTGCCTGTTGAAATGGATACTTACCTGCCAAAGGTCTACGCCAGAAATGGCAGGCCCAAAGGCTGGACAATTCTTTTCCGTCAGAAATGCTACTTAGGTAGGTACATCTGCGGTGTCGAGAAGCGCATCGTTACTTTTATTTCGCACTTGCTTCTACGCTCGGATGGCCGGTTCTTTTGGGAGGGATGCAAGTTGGATTGGTTACGTTAGGAGGGTATTGCTGTGACGAAGGCCTCTTCAAGAGAGCAGCCGTTTGTGAGGGATGCAAATCCGATTGGTTCTGATACAATCTGCTCCCTATGGTTGAAATTTAGTCTAGCAACTTTCACTCCTCCTAACCTAACCAATCCAACTTGCATCCCTCCCAAAAGAACCGGCCATCCGAGCGTAGAAGCAAGTGCGAAATAAAAATAACGATGCGCTTCTCGATACCGCAGATGTACCTACCTAAGTAGCATTTCTGACGGAAAAGAATTGTCCAGCCTTTGGGCCTGACATTTCTGGCGTAGACCTTTGGCAGGTAAGTATCCATTTCAACAGGCAGTGCCACCCGTGGCGCCAGTAAGACCGCCCCCGGTTTTTGCCATTCCAGAGGGGTTTCTTGCAGTGAAAATCAGTAAATTTGCAAGCGCAATATCTTAAAAACCAGTGGAAATAAAGTGTATACATTAAAGCTTATTGAATTTGTCTTGGAACGCACTATCAACTCAGGTCTTCAAAAAAAAATAGTTCCATTTGAAAAACCGAACTTGACCATCGTATCTTTTAAAATAATAATCGAAAACAAAATTCGTTCGCGCTCATAAATGGGCCACCTCGAACCATGCAATTCCCTATTTTTTTTATATTTTTATCGATAATACTTTAAGAGACATCGCGCTGTCCACTCCTTAGTGGGACACCCTGTATAGCTTGGCTGTACCTCTGCAATAAACTTCAAATTTCTTTATGTCAATCTCGCGGCCGCTTGATATGGCCTCTAAGATGACTTTAAACCTTTGCATAATAGAAAGAATTGTGTTAAGAACATAAAACAAGGATACAATTTTATAAAATTGGAATGTTGCGAAGCAATTCAGAAAAAAATATTGATGTAGATCACGACTCTGTACCTTCTTATTAACCGCATATCTACACTGAACACTGAACTCCACTGAATTCCCGTTGAAAATAAACAATGAAGATTGGGAAATTCAGTAAGGTATAATTCCAAAAATATCAGAGATATCGAAATCAAATTTGGCACACTTCAAATACATACCTCACCACTCAATCCCGCAAAAAATTAGTCGAAATAAGCAAGCAACAAAATTATAAATAACAATACTATTTCTGACGAGTTTCCAGGTTGTGCTCTTCAAAACCGTGTAGACGCGTTAAAAATTAATGAATGTGAAAAACAATCATGTTACATTATGACCCAAATGTGCAATTAACTACCTGTAAAAAAAAAAATTGCAGTATGGCGATATTTTTGTAAAAGGACTTAGTGCCGCGTTTCGATCCGATCTGTCCCACTGTGCGTCGACTCCATCCACATGTTTTTTTCCACGATCCACCGTAGTGGTGTATTGTATACTACCTGTTCGATGAATATTATCGATCTGCGAAATGATTGGCAAGACACGATCGCGATATAAATTCGCGAAAAGTATATGAATTCCTCGATATACTGTTACTGTAGGACACATCTGTTTTTACGAAGGTACATTTGGTTGACCTGAAGGTGCTACAAATTATGGAAATGGTTTATGACTCAGTTATAACGACTGTAAAATTTTACAAGGGTACATTAAAAAGTGTCCAAATGTTTCCCCGGCAATGTGATGGCAAATGAAATTGCAGTTAATACATTCACTGTTGTGACGATCATAATTATTACTATTGACGGCAATAATTACCAAGTCATTGCTTGTTTTAATATAAAAACTAATATTGATAGACAATAAATACACATAGCTATGCAAGTGATGTTATATGTAAGATAAATGCTGAAGACATGTAATATGCAAGATGTTTTGAAGAAAGGGGGTAGTCTTCTGATTGTGCGTGATGCGGTTCAAATTTTTCACCCGCGCTCTTGCGTGGCGCGTTCGGAAAAGTGTGGCGCGCAAGAAAGCACCACAGTACTGCCCGCGCGCCAGAAAGCACCACAGTCCTGCCCACGCGCCAGAAAGCACCACGGTCCTGCCCGCGCGCCAAGCCTCAAGTCCAGAAGAGTTTACATAAGAGACGGATAAGGTAGTTAGAAAAGGAAAACGGCATTTGAAACCAAGGGTTCGGCGTGGCTCGTGGATTTTCAACAGTGCGGAAATCCTGAGCCGCGCGCTGAGCCTGGCAGCCAAGCCTCTGCGAGCCGCTACAAGTGGTAGGAAGCGAACACGAATTTTTTAAAGCCAAACAATTAAATATACCTATTTACTTCCAACTTTGTGGCTTCATTTGTCAATCTTTAGGGAATATGGAAAAAAAATTGTATGCGAAAATAGTGGTTATATCTGGAGTTACAGGGCTTAAAATAGAGCACCTTACAAAATGCACATGCATACTGATAGTATAAAATCAGCCGTTGTAGAAGTCTGAAATAGAAAATTTTAAAATTTGTGTAATCTGTATGAGTGTGGCTACCGCCCGAACTAGAATAAATGAGAAATGCTGAAAATTAAAAAAAAAATGGCAGTTTCTAAAACGGACATCGATTTCTGCCAACAAATTTGCTGTTTTTTTAAGTCGCAAAAGTCTAATTTCGTAACAACCGGCTTAGTTTTAGTACCGGCGAGAATGGGACATCTACTGAAGATATATGCCAAGTTTAAAGTAAGTCCGGTGATTGGTTTTTCAGATATCATGCTAACAAATTCGAAAAACATCGTTTTCAGAAAAACGCGTTTAAAGATTTAGGTACCGTTTTTTTTTAAATTTTGTTTAAATAATGCCTAAATTTTTACAAATATAGGCATAAAGTTATCAATTAATATAATTTGTGGGTTTCTTAAAAAATTCCCAAATATCGCGCTCCTTTTTAGGCCGTCAAGGTAGGGTGACCCCTTAAGAAAGGGTGAAAAATGATTTGCGCAGCGTTTGGTTTCCGTAAACGGTTCTTGTTCTCGACATCAGCAAGCCACTGCTAGTATATTTTCAGAAACACCTGATGTAAAACGGCCAATACCCTTCGTGTAGGGACCGGGGAACAGGTAGTTTGCGCGCGCGGTGTCCCGCCTGCGCCGCCGTCCTTCCTTCAAATTACAAAGGGATCCCTTATCGCTCGAGTCTATTCACGTGCTCGAATATCAAAGAGAAGGACGCGCGATGATTCGGTGCAAGAAGAGGGGTAAACTGCAAGGAATGCAGCTCTGATTAGGTATAATATAATCTCCTTCGTACGGCTTACTTTCTCTAGCAACGCATACGTCAAGCGACCTTTTGTTTTCATATTCCAACGCGTGTTTATACTCGAGACATAAGGGAGTCGTCTTTAATTTGAAGGGAGGACGACGCAGGCGGATTCATGCGCGGTCAATGGTCTACCCTTTCTCTTCGTGTGTCTTGTCTCCGCGAGGCGTATTGATTGTGGATAATAGTTTTCAATTGCAATATTGGTGGCATCTTTTTTGGTAAGCACCACAATTTTTCCCGACTGGAAACCTCGACTCAAGAGTACGTGGCAATATAACGTCCGCACAAAGAGGAATGTTATATAACTATTAGTAAATAAGTGCGAATCATTTACATGACATGAAATTATACCTATAAATTTGTTAAATTTGAAAGTATGCAAAAATAGCGAGAAATGCCGATGCTGTGAATTTCTGCGAAATCTCATGCACAGCACACTCCTGTGTTTTATGAATAACAGGTAAAGTAGCAAAAAATAGTAGCGTATCTTTACAGGGTTGTTAGTAGATGCTATCTGCTTTGAAATAGTACTACGTATCGACAGCTTGAAGGAACGTGGAGCTTTCTTTATTAATCTTAAACAGTGACGTGTTTTTTAAAAGTATTTATGTCATAAATAAGCCATTTTCTTTTAAATTTTCAGCATGTCCCATTTATTCTAGTTCGGGCGGTAGCCACACTCATACAGATTACACAAATTTTAAAATTTTCTATTTCAGACTTCTACAACGGCTGATTTTATACTATCAGTATGCATGTGCATTTTGTAAGGTGCTCTATTTTAAGCCCTGTAACTCCAGATATAACCACTATTTTCGCATACAATTTTTTTTCCATATTCCCTAAAGATTGACAAATGAAGCCACAAAGTTGGAAGTAAATAGGTATATTTAATTGTTTGGCTTTAAAAAATTCGTTTTCGCTTCCTACCACTTGTAGCGGCTCGCAGAGGCTTGGCTGCCAGGCTCAGCGCGCGGCTCAGGATTTCCGCACTGTCGGAAATCTACGCGCCACGCCGGACCCTTGGTTTCAAGTGCCGTTTCCCTTTTCTAACTACCTTATCTGTCTCTTATGTAAACTCTTCTGGAGTCGAGGTTTGGCCGTGGTGCTTTCTGGCGCGCGGGCAGGACTGTGGTGCTTTCTGGCACGCAGGCAGGACTGTGGTGCTTTCTAGCGCGCGGGCAGGACTGTGGTGCTTTCTTGCGCGCCACACTTTTCGCCTCGAAACTCCTCCTCATGCATCTATTCACACATACATGCCAATTCCCGTTACCGTCACCGGTACCCCGGTGATTATGGCACTCAGAGCACACACCCACACCCACAACCAATCTAAGACACATCCAAAGACCGGCCATCCGGACCCGGAGCGTTACTATTCATACGTCCACATCCACATTACAACGTGTGGATGCGGATTATGCATAAGTATTAAGCCTACCTTAGTAATTAAAAAGGAGAAAACTACAGCTAAGTAAATAATCGAGCGATGTCCAAAAGCGGATCGCACACCTCACTACCGCTCCTTTCAAGTAGTTTTTCGTGCTCCTGCTTAATCTGTATAATTTCATTACAGCACCCTGCGAAGGCCCTCCATGCGGCTCTCGTTTCCAACTTCTTTGTCATGACCATATATGGCGTAACACGGCCGCTAGGACAATACTTAGACATACCTAGAAGAGTACGCGGCTGCGGTCGACGCGATCCTCGAGCTTAACGAGAGCGCAATAGCCGGTCGGAATCAGCCACTAAGACACGATAGTTCTATAGTTGAAATCTTACATAGGTCGCTAGGCCCCGACGGACGCGTAGTTTGGGAACGACTTTTCCCTTTTGAGGATTTAGATCCGAGCCTACTCCCTCCCGCAGTAAAAAACACTTCAGGCGAGACGTGCACCAACGCCAGCGGGTACACGCACACCTCCTACGACAGCGACGTATTCAGTCTGATCTAAAGACAAGCACAGAACATGATCCATAGATCCCCTGTAGGGCAACAGCTAGGAGGACCCTCGGGCACAGGCACCCCGAGAGTCGAACCTCCGCTAGTAGAAATCCCCAGAGTAGAAACCAATTCGGGAAATGCGAATCCCGAAGCTAGATTCACAGCGGTAGAGCAATCTGTAGTTAAAATGTCCACGATCGAACAGTCGTTACGACTGCTACAGGAATGTGTACAGGCAATAGCAGAGACTGACCAACGTACCGGACGTCAACGCGACGGGACATACGGGTTATGCCCAGAAATGTAGAAGAAGAAATAGAAAGAATGCGATTATCGATGACGAACCTAGACGAGCTAGCCTTTTCGTACCCCCCACACTCGGGACAGAGGAACCATTCGACGATCCGATAAAATTGGACGAACGACGGGCCTTTGCCGGATTAAAAATGATACCTAAATTTGACGGGACAAAGAGCCAGAAACTAGTAATCTTCCTCGACTCCGCCAGATATGTGTTAAGATCCTTCAAAACCCCTGCGCACAGAGCTTAGATACTAAGCGGAATAAAGACGACTAGGTTAATCGGTACAGCGTGATTAGAAGTACGAACACGGGACATTCGGACGTTCCAAGACCTAGAATATGTACTGAATTCAATTTATAAGCCAGCGCGTACGGACACGACCGTACTGATGGAACTTTTGAAATGTAGCCTAGAAACGGACGAAGATGCTCACTCGTACGGGAACCGATTGGCCCAATTGCTTAACGAATTAATTGAGGTAGGGCTAGACGAAAAGGACACGCCGGTAGAACAAACAGCGACCATTGAAACATATAAACGGCTGGCACATACCCTTTTTCAAGAAGGACTTCGCTACGACCTGAAAATGCTGGTCAAATCTAGGAGGACAGTCGCATTACAAGAGGCGATATCAATAGCTATAGAGGAGGAGCACTTTATCAAGAAGCGGTCCGCAGCATCAGCAATAAACCGTGGCACGAGTTCCGCGAGCAGTGATGCTCAGCGCTACTGCCATACTTGTAAGAGATCGGGACATCTCACTAGGGATTGCTGGAAAAATAATCAGAGTAATGGAGATGGCCCGCGCAAGATTTATCCGGATACCGGAAATAGAAAAAAAAATAAACGAAGTCACCGCGCAAGGCGAACAAGGACGGCGAGCCTACAATGCCAACCCAGCACACTCGCAACCGAGAGGGCCGACCCTTCCCTTCCCCTCTAATGAGCAACGCTATAGTCGTGAAGCGAACCAAAAACCTATGCGGATAGCGACAACATGAACACAAACGGGCGAGACACGCGAGTTCGGCTCAGACGAAATACAGGTAGAAATAAAGGAAACCAAAGATGACGTAGTCAGGATGATAATAGATTCAGCAGCTGACGTTATCGATAATAAATAGATCATGCGTTAGAGACAACATAGAATGGGAAGAAAGTGATGTACAGCTAATAGCCCTGTCGGGAGAAGCGATAGAAACACTAGGGAAACATTCCAAATTGGGGAACGAGAAATTAAACACCCCTTATACATAATTGAGTACGGCACGTTGAAGGACGCCCAAGGGATAATACAGGTAGATTTCCTTAAACAACATGAGGCTGGAATCCTGTACAAAACGCGATCACTCACGATTAAAGGTCAGCCTTGGAAAACCCTCCTGGCCCAAAACGACATCACGCTTGCTCCGCGCGCGCAAACTATAATAGAAATAGACATAGACGGCGAGAAAGAAGGAATAGTAGAGAAACGAGAATTAGAAGATTGAATATTCCTGGGCGAGTGCTTAGTAAAACCTGACAAATAATTCGCGTACGTTTCGATTACCGCGCATAGAATTAACCGAGGTACCAGGCAACGTGACAGCGATGGTGCATTCCACTGTCGCGGCATTCCGCGCAACAATAGGAAAGGAATCGCTGACGACTCGTGTAAACCGAATATTAGAAATGATAAAATTAAGCCACTTGAATAGCGAAGAAAAAAATAGCATGGAAGAAATCGGCAGAGAATTTTGCGATACTATCCACTTAGCAGGCGACCGTCTGACGACCACGAATACGACCTCGCATCGAATACCCCTAAAGGAAGGAACGATCCCCTACAATGTTAAACCATACAGGTTACCCGAAACGCATAAGCACGAAGTCAAGAAGCAGGTAGATCAAATGCTAGAGGACGGAATAGTACAACACAGCTCTAGCTCGTGGGACGCGCCACTATTGGTAGTCCCAAAAAAGTCAGGTGCAGAAGGAAACGTAAAAACAAAACGCGTAGTTGTAGATTTCAGAAAAGTAAACGAAGCCACAATGGGTAATTCGTACCCACTGCCAAATGTCACAGATATACTTGACCAGTTAGGGAAAGCACAGTACTTCACCACGTTAGATCTCGCGTCGGGGTATTACCAGATACCCATGGACGACAGAGACAAAGCCAAAACGGCATTCTCCACACCACAAGGACATTTCGAGTTCAACCGCATGCCCTTTGGGTTGAGAAATGCACCAGCAACGTTCCAAAGGTTGATGAACACCGTACTCATGGGGCTACAGGGAATAGACTGTTTCGTCTACCTGGATCACATAGTGATACACGGGGCCACCATAAAGGAACATAATGCACGGTTGCGAAGGGTGATGAAAAAACTACAAGCATACAATCTGAAACTACAGCCAGAAAAATGCTCATTCCTATGTAAGGAAGTAGGATTTCTGGGACACATAATAACACCTGAGGGAATAAAACCAGACCAAGAAAAAACTCGGGCGGTGGAACAGTACCCCGTGCCGAAGAAACTAAAAGAATTACAATCCTTCCTAGGATTAGCGGGATATTACCGAAGGTTCATCCCACAATATTAAAAAATTGCAAAACCCTTATCACAATTAACCAGCGACAAAACGGAGTTCGTCTGGCCAACAGAACAGCAATACGCGTTTGAAACGCTAAAAAATTTTCTAACAAAAGAAAAATTGTCTTTCAAAAGAATTCATAGTTACAACCTACATAGCGATAGGCACGATACTATCGCAAGAAGAAATAGGAGAGGACCGTCCGATAGCATACGCGAGCAAGGTATTGAATAAAGCAGAGAGAAACTATAACACAGCTGAAAAAGAATTACTCGAAATCATCTGGGCAACGAAACAGTTTCGACCCTACGGGTACGGTACTCACTTCAAGGTGGTAACAAACCACAAGGCATTGGTATGGTTATTCAAAGTACAAGACCGCGGCTCAAGATTGATTCGCTGGCGAATACAATTAGCCGAACACGACTACGAGATAATACATAAAGCAGGAAAAACCAATACAAACGCAGACGCGCTTAGTAGAAACGTAAATGTAATACGAAGCCAAGAAGCAGATTGCGCTGAAAAAAACAAACCAAAGGACAAGCATAATCGGGGTAAAATCTGAAAAGGACAAACAACAAATACTGTACGAATACCACTTAGCACCCTTGGGCGGACATCAAGGAATCCAACTCACAGCTCAAAGAATAAAACAAAGGTACAAATGGACGGGAATGGATAAGTACATAGAGGAATACATCCAAAAATGCACATAGTGCCAGAAAAATAAAATGAGTAAGAGGACAAAAGCGCCAATGGTGATATCCGACACACCTACTCGACCGTTCGAGACGGCCTTACTTTATATTGTAGGGCCCCTCACGATAAACAACCTAGGGAATAGATATATCCCAACATTCCAGGACCATCTCACGAAATTCAGTAAAACACTACCCCTTCCGGACCAAGAAGCGAGAACGATAGCAGAAGCTTTCGTAACCAGAATAATCTGCGAACATGGGACACCAGATAAAATCCTAACGGATCAGGGAGCCAATTTCGTAGGGGAAATGTTTAAAGATACATGCAAACTATTAAAAATATCAAAAATACAAACAACAGCGTACCACCCTGAATCAAACGGAGCACCCGAAAGATCTCACAGGACATTTGTAGAGTACCTGAAACATTACATAGATAGCGACCATTCTGACTGGGATAAATGGTTACCCTACGCAATGTTTACGTATAATACCACCTCCCATACCGCGACTGGCTACACCCCTCACCAGCTAGTCTATGGACAGAAAGCGGAACTACCGACCGCACTAAAAATCACGCCTAATCTTACCTATAATTACGACGGTTACACGCAGGAGGCCAGGGAAAGACTAAGGGCCTCGAATGAAGTAGCGCGAGCAAAGCTATTAGACGCGAAACAACGTTCAAAAGCTACATACGACAAGAAAACTAAGGAAATCCAATTCAAAATAGGCGATAAAGTATTATTATACGACGAGACCGTGAGAACAGGAAGATAAAAAAAACTAGACGCGAAATGAGAAGGCTCATATATAATAATAGAAAAGAAATCAACACTTTATAGAATAGAAAATTCTTAAACGCTACAGGCGGGAGAGAGGAAACCGAGATAAAGGAAAGTGATTGGGTAAACACAGAGAGAAGGTAAAATACCTTCAAGATACGAAATAGATTAAAATATATCAATTACACTACATGTTAAATTGGCCCCAATCCTCCTCTTGTAACAGAGGAAATAACCAATAAGACAACAGATAAAGAAAAATATAGTAAAAACACAATAAACCGAAAACACTCACTTCTACCTCCGAAGACTCAAGATCAAACAGCCGGCACAGTCCGAAGTGGTCGCTACTACAGGCCCACTCGGGATACCCTTCTTCCCATAACATATCCAGGTGCCAACGCTCCAAGGCCTACCTCAATCGGATGCTGCACATCTCGCGGATGTATATGTATCCCACGATAAGATGTTTAGCGCACCACTAATTATAAAAACGACAAAGAGATAAGACATAATTTTTTTTTGCATACAAGGAAGAGAAACAGACAATAACAGAAAAGGAAAAGATAGTTACAGCTTTTAAAGTATCCGAGAACATAGCAGCCGATAGCGAATGGAATGTATAAGTAACACAACTAATTGGTAACAAGGAAAAATCGCGGAGCGACGCTATATATATACATGCGCGAAACGGAATTAGGAAGGGATAGATTCAACCTTCCATGTTACCGGTGCATCGGGCTGCAGTGCCTAAATCCTCAGGCGGCGCCCACTAGCGACACGTTACCATACATAATTGAGCCCACGAAACAAAACGCAGGGATTCACTTTACCCACACCGGCGACTTACATCTAGCCACCAGTAAGTGGAAGATCGTGACACGATTAGATACGGAACCGCTGACACGGAGATACAAAAAACTAAAGCCATACATCGAAGAGGTAAAAATCCTATGCAATTTACCTGCTTACATAATAGAACTAAAATCCACATGCCAAAACTACCTTCGTATTTTGGTAAAACGAACAGAAAAATTAAACAAACAGATACAACACATTTACGAAATGCCGTCATATACTCAAAACAAACGAAGAGGATTAATAGACGGAATAGGGTGAGTAGCAAAAACACTTTTCGAAACAATGGACGCGAGCGACTCGAAAGAAATAAACGCGCATTTCGCGGAAATAGACAGTAAACAAGACGCATTACAGACAACAATAAAACGACAAATACAACTTACAAACAATACCTTACACCACCTACACGACATCGAACAGACGATACAGGATAACGAAAAAATACTAGCAAAACAGACGAGACAGCTGCGAGTGCAAGTTGAGACGGAGCTTACGCGGCAGAAAGTACGTACTGACCTAGTGGACCACTCCGCGACATTGAACTCGCTGCTAGTAGACTTAACGGATCGGATGACGTAAGGGACGTAAAAGAATATTGCAGTCAGCTAAAGAGCGGAAGCATAGACCCAAGCGTGCTATCAAACGCGGAGATAGTAAGATTGTTACAGACAGCCGTGTCGCGATTACCAGACGGACTCACATTTCTCACAGCACTTACGTTAGAGAACGCACACCTAATCGAGCGCTTATCATCAATCGTAGCGTACTATGAAGGACACACACTCACTACCATAATAAAAGTACCACTCCTAACCTCCCAAACTTACAGCGTAATAGTGACAACCCCAGTCCCAATACATGTACGCGATAATATATACGCATTGTTAGTCACTCATTCGCCGATCATGATACTCGACGCGGACGACGATCAATATATAATCGCGAGAGAACAGGAATTACAAAAATGTAAAAAAATAGTAATCGAATATTATTGCGAACAGCCGATGGTCGTACATAAGCTAACAGAGACACGCGAGTGCGAGGTTATCTTATGATTATAATCAACGGATGAATTCCCCGAAAACTACGAAGTAAAATACTTAACAGCGAGCAATCGTCTCTGGATTCGCACGTCACAACCAGCGATATGGATTTACGCGACTCACGAACCGGAAACGATCACAATTCAATGTACCAATAGCCAAATGTTCAAAACAAAAATCACACACTCGGGAACTATCACACTGAAAGACGATTGTAAAGTGAGAAGACTTTGTAATAAAAATAGCAACACTTTACAACATAACCGCAGATCCAAACATAGCAGGATTAGTTCACTCTACGCGAACGAAACCCCTCACACATGTTGAACTACACAGAATCATAAAAGACTCCTCAGAATTTTCACAATTGTACAAACAGTTTAACCAAGCCGAAAACGAAATATCAGAAAAAACAAAACATGTAAACATACCGATATGGCACATATTGTACCCGAGTGCCACAACAATATTAATTGTAATAGTGGTAGTGCTGACAGTTATAATATACTTCGTAAACCATCGAAAAAAACAGGCGACACGCGAGGCCCAAGCCATATATACTATACCGGTACCGAAAGTAGCATGGTCAGAACTCAATGTACAAGTAGGAAACTGAAATAAGAAACGATTGTATAAAACATTGTAATCGGGAAAACTTATGTACCGAATTGACTCTGAACCATAGAAATAGGACAAAATTATCCCGATACTGCCACCCTTCTTCCAAGGGGGGGGGGGAGGATGTGTGAAACAACCACTGACTTACATCGAACCAACAAGATGTGCAGCTAGGCGAAGGAATCTGCAAACGATGCATGATCATCGAACGCTGCACAGCCACGGGTCATCGGACGGAAACCATTAGGCCCCCACCGCGACCCAAAAGACTATATATAAACCGCCGCCCAAAACGAGGCGCGCTCTCTCACTTTTTCGAATCGATTAGCGATCACTACTGTGATCGCCGCGCCAGTGTCAGCTCAAGTTTAATAAATCCTTGTTCACTCTACGGTGAGTTACAACTTTTAAACCGGCAAAGATTCCATACCTTCGATCCAGACCGAATCCCCGTTCCCGACACCTTCACCAAAATTATCGGACCCCGGAGGACGACCCTTCCGAGGACAGCCACGGCAACCGACGGAGATTCTTAGGGAAGAATCTCAGCCCTGGCAACCACACAACACAGGTCTCTTCCTAACCGGCCACTTGCGGTCCCGGGGCCACCTAGGGGAATGCTGCCCTAGTTGTCTTTGCGTCTGCGCCTGCTGTTTCACCTGCAGGAGCTGTGGCTGACACTGTTGCTGTTGCTGTTGCTGCTGCTGCGGCTGCTGCTGCCATTGTAGCCGATGCTGCTGTTGGGTTAGGCGCCTGTGTTGTCGAGCCCGGTCCCTCTTCTTCTTCGCCCTCGCCTTCCCCACAGTGGTGAAGCCACCCTTGGCGGTATCCGGTTCGTTCACGGGAGTGGTCACCTTGGCATCAATTAAATATCACATTAAAATCGTCCGCCATCTTGGTTTTTATTACTCCAAACGTAGTTAGCCAAAACGATGAAATTTTTGAATTTAGTAATTTTTTATATTGATCTTGCAAATTCTATAGAAACGGTCAAGCAATTTTCTTGAAAAAATAGGGCAAATACAGTAATATTACAGTAATAAAACTAAATTATGCAATCTGGATAATATTACTTTGCAATATTACAGTAATATAGCAATAATATTTCTGTGTCAACCGGGGAATAAAATATATATTTTAAAAGTTTTCTTGGCAGCATAATTTTGTAATAAACTCCTAATTATGTCTGTTTTCCTTACATGTACATTGCAAAAAAAAAATATTTTTGTCCGGTTTTATTATACAAATACTCCTATGTGCGACCGCTCGCTCGCTCGCTAGCTCTCCCTCCTGCTCACCCGCTCGCCCGACCGCTCGCTCGCTCTCTCGCCCTCCCTCCCCCATGGATCTCCTCCCCGCCCCGGTCCGAGCCTTTACTCCCTATCCCCTACCCCCTTTCGGACCTCCGCTTCCGCTCATTCACCATTCACCCCCATCCCCTCACTCACCCCTCCGCTCCTCTCCGTTCCTGTATCCTCCTCATACACTCCTCCCTCTCTCCCGCAACCCCTAACGCAGGGTTGGGAATTAAGTGATCTTTACGGCCGAGTTTCAACAGCAACGCCCTCTTTCTGCCGCCGCGCGTCTTGGCCCCCGCGACGGCCGTAGTGCTCGAGCCCACATGAACCGCGCGTGGCGCGTTGACAAAACAAAAACGCAATCGTGCTCTCTGATACAATGTCGCCCTAATGCGCCACGCGCGATTCACGTGGTATGGGCCTGAGGCGCTCCAAGCTGCCTGGACGTTTCATTCGTGGTGACTCGACGCATGCGACCCGACTCGCGAATGCCGACGAAGGCACATGGCCTAAGCCGACTGTTGTCGCTTTTCTTCCACACATCAAAGGAAGTTTGGAGTGTACTGCGCTCAGCGTGGATAATAAAAGCAGATGAGATACTTATCTCAAATCCTCGAGGTCTCGAATTTTCATGATATTGAAATATATTGTAGTCCATACAAAATTAGGGAGGGCTAAGTACTCATTTTTCTAGTTTCGAAATTGTTTAAAAAATACAAATCTTCGAAGTTCCCTGCTTTCGGTGATTTTTACGAAACCCGCATTCAGAAATGATTTTTAATGACCTAAATTATTGAAGGCATGAACTTACGTCTTTTTTTAAATCATGCAGGATGGATCTATGTGAATGAATTTAATCCATTGCCAATATTGTCATAAACAGTTAATGAAAAATAAAAAATTACATTTGTAACAATATAATGCATTTACCATATGATAAACTTTAAAGCTTTATTTTAATTAATAATTTGTTTTTCTTTTCTTCACTACACCCTGTATTGTTCTCAATTCATATAACCTGAGCGACTCGCTGTTGTATTAAAAAATCACACGAGATTACTCGCGGGGAATGGCGATACGCATCGTGGAGGGACGCAGGAAGAAAAAGGGTAGTCTGCTCACTGCGCGTGACCCCCTTATCTCTCTAGTACAGGCTTGGGAATTAAGTGAACGTGGTGGCCGATTTTTAGAGGCAACGCCTCTTTTCTCTCGCCGCGCGTCTTGGCGCCCGCGACGGCCTAGGTGCTTGGAGCGCCTCAGGCCCGTACCATACGAACCGCGCGTGGCGCATTGGAGCGACATTGTATCAATAGGTTTCCACATCGTCCCAGAGAGCACGATTTTCGATGCGTTTTTGTTTTGTCAACGCGCCACGCGCGGTTCACGTGCTCTGCTTCTGAAACTCGGCCGAAAAGTACACTTAATTCCCAAGCCTGCCCTAACACATCCATTACCAGCTTCTGCCACCCTCTCTCTTCACCCCAGCCCGTACACACCTCCCACACATACTCCCACGACTACCGCCCCCTGCCCACCTACCCGGTCCTTTTCTCTTTCTCCTCCCAGTATGTCCCCGCCCTCATCTCATTTCCTTATCTAAATCTTACCACCGTCTGCCATCTACTCTCCACCCACCTCTTCTTCAAATACCCCGGCACCCACACCCCCTTCACCCTCCCGTACCATTTATTGTACCTAGTGTCCCCTATCCTCCTCCACCTCTCCTCCTGTATCCTTCTTTTCCTGTGCACCAACTCCTTTCCCCTTAACTCCCCCCTTTCCCTCACCCTCTCCACCCAGTCTACCGTCCAACCCCTGTCCTTATAGTACTGCTCCCTCTCTTCTTCCCACCCCTGCAGAACCTTTCCCCTCCTCATCCTCTTCTTCATCTGCTCCCAACACTCCCTCGCTATCTTCCACACTGCCCCTCTTCCAGTTTCCTCTCGTACCCCCATGCCCTCAAGCCTGCTCCTCCCTTCATCATCTCTCTCTCCAAATTTTTCCCTAACCAGATACCGTGGCGTGTTCCTGTCAACCCCAACACCCATTTCATATACCTTTCATGCAGCCATTCCACCTTTTTCCACCTTTCCAACCCCATACATCCACCCCATAACTCACTACCGCCCACACCATATTACCACAACTTTCTTCCCCAGTCCTTTCCTAATCTTCTTTTTCCAATTCTGCAGCCCCATTTCTTACCCTCTCCACCACATGTTCCTCCTGCCCTCCATTCCCCATTAAAGTATACCCCAGATATCTCAAACTCCTTACTTCTTCCAACTCCTTCCCTTTCCCCCCGCCACACCCTGTTATACAGCACCCACAACCACTTTTTCACCTCCTCCCCCCGTACATCCATACTTCATTAAGTATCCCATCCCCAACCCCCGCCTTCCCGTCCTTTAAATTCCTCACCGCCCTTCTTATTTCATCCCTTCCTTTATCACCGTCCACTCCACTCCTCCCAGCAGTCCCCATCCTTGCCCACAGCTTCCTCACTTCCTCCTTCACTTCCCTTCCCCCCACTCCTATTCCCCTTACCATCACATTGTTTGTTCTCCCATCTCACTCGTTTTCGTCCTGCTTCACCTCTATTCTGCTCAGCCTGACCTTCCACTCCTCCCGACTGGAAACGGGAGTCAGTTGGTCATAGGTATACGACACCATCCAAGCGCAGCAGGTGGCCACGCTATCGCGGCAGCGCGGCCGGCAGACTCGCGTTCCGAACGGTCGGGATTTTTTGTTAATATCTCGCTAACAAAGCCTATCTCGAGAACATATCCTCTAAGAAAAAATTGTTTCAAATGACCCCACGAATTACTCCTCTCAAGAACCTGCAACATTTTTGGGACACCCTGTATGTGTCTATGGTTAGGTGCTACAGTTCCTATGTTTTGCGATAGCCTTCGAGTTGCTCTTACAATTAGATGTTCAATTAAATATTCTAAATGCTTCAAGCAGATCTATTCAACAATTTCTTTGAAAAAAAATGCACAAAGATTGCCGCAATTTCGTCGAGTTACACGAGTTTCCCCCCTCAAGGCGTTCGCTTTATCGGCTACTGTTTTTTTTAACACTTTTAGCTGGTTGAAAATGGTGAATAATTAAATGATTTTTATCTTTGGGAATTAAAAAACGTCACAGGGACTGAGATCTGGAGACTAAGGAGGCTGTAATATCACTGCAGTTTTCTGTAAGACGTCTTAAAAATGCTTCTAGGAAATTATTACGGTAATTATCAGTTTTATATTTGTGTAGGCTTGAAAATATGAAAATTTGCAATGTATCTAATATTTTATCATCTTGTAGTTATTAATTAATAGCACAAATAAACATTTAAGATTATATTAATTATACATTTTTATGGGTCAGATTTTCTCTCTTTCATAGCAGACGGCAAGTCGGAGTCGACACGAAGTTGCCTTGGGCTCAAATGAACGTTGCTCATATAATACGAAAAATTAACGCCTATCGCACTCAATTCACGTGATGCGCCATGAGAAGAGGTTCCAAAGTAACGAGTACCTAATTTATGCTCTTTCTGCCAGAAAGAAAACCAAAAAGATGGAAATAAAAAATTATTTAATTAGAAAAAAAACCGACTGCGGGTATGTTTTAAAATAATAATTAATTAAAAAAAAACTAAAATGATAAAAAAACAAGTCCATACTGTAGGGAAGTTAGAGTCAGAATTGATCTTCAAACATGGTAATCCAATAGTTACAATTGGAAAGGGAGGTTTATTAGAAAAAATATGTATTTTAATTGCAGTCGGGTGCCAAATGAAATGTCCAAATATTTCTGTATAAAGCCGGGTCCAGATTTGTTAAAAAATGGTGCGGTAATTGCTCGTCGTAGGTTGCATGTTCGAGGCTGGCGGTTAACATACAACGAATTGCGTCCACTATTCTGTGCTATATTGTAAGTTTGGCACCCGACTGCAATCAAAATACTTTTTTTTTCTAATAAACCTCCCTTTTCAAATTGTAACTTTTGGATTACCATGTTTGAAGATCAATTCTGACTCTAACTTCCCTACAGTATGGACTTGATTTTATCATTTTAGTTTTTTTTTAAATTAATTATTATTTTAAAACATACCCGTAGAAGGTTTTTTTAAAATTATTTGTTTTTCTTTATTCTGCCATTGCTACTGTCGATTATTCCAGGACTGAGGTCCCCACACTGATAATTAATAAAGGGGTCGAGAAACACAACTTAGAATGTCGGCATGGGTGGAGATAGTGGAGGCACATGAACGAAAAAGATGAATCATGAGGTCGAATACCAGCGACCCGAAAGTGATTATGCTTTCGCTGCGGCTCTTACGTTACAGTCGTATGACTGAATAAAATACAACGTTTAATCTAAATTCTTTTTAAAATCTTGCTGAAAAGAGGAAGCATACAGAAAAATATCTAATAAAAGCTTGGTTTATAAGAGCATCTGACACGGTGACCCAGTACCTTGACAATAACTGTTTACTAAAGTGTGAAGTAATATCACGTACATAAAATAAGTTTTATTAAAATTGGCGTTAGTTTAGTTTAGAGTTAGACAATTATTGTAGTTTGAACACATTGCACCTAATCGAGATCTATTGAAGAGTCTGTTGAAATGCAATTAAAAACGAGATGTAATGAGCATCTTAATAACGTCTTCTGAATGTTTTTTCCAAGAGGTGTTTTGGACGAAATTATTATCTAGTTAAGACGTTTTAATTACGTAGTATTGTTTAACATTGTGGTATTTAGGATATTAATGGATATTCCTAATATGTCCTGAATATCTTACGTAGGCGATTTTGAAACGTTTACAAAATGTCTGTGTACTATATGGGTGCGTATTAGCAAGTAGACTCTCTTGTCTATAAATAGATACTTTTCAGGAATTCTATTTCCCCCTTGCAATCCAGTGCACATTTAGTTAGCGCTTGTCTTTCTGCGGCAACGGATCACCAATGATTTATATAGTTAGGGTTTTCATAATTTCATGTGTTGTAAAATTGTAGTGATCAACGAGTATTAAGAATTTCAAGTATTTTGAAAATTTATTTATCTTAAGTCATGCTAGTGTAGTATATAATTATGTTAACAATTACCCTGTGAAATATAATTGTATTAGGTATGTGCTCCAAGTTATTGAATGTGCATTGGTTGTATCGCATATTAGTTAATGCCATCAAACTGCAGTGAAATTATTATGTAAATATGTAAAATTAATAACTTTCGATTTGGATAAAACTGCTTGAACTTGATTTTCAGATCAAGTATTTTTTGTCGTTTTTCTCACTCGTTTAGAGCTCACATGAAATGTTGTTGGCTTTAATGAAATTTTGTAGGTGTAAATAGATAGAGAATCGAAATGTATGAAACGCGTATTTTTGTTTTCTGGGTAGTTTTTTTATTGACATTACAATTCAATGACAAATACAATTTATAAAAGTTTACGCATATTGATGTCTATGTGTGCTAAAAGAGTATAGAAAAAAAATATGAAAGCTATTTGCATTATCTTTCTAAATTATGAAAAATCAATCAATGGAAAAAGGATTAAGTACGAAAGAAAGGTTTGCGAAATTCTATTTTCTGGATAAGTTTACATGGAATATAACGAGAAAAAAATGTATAACGTCGAATGTACTCGAAATAGGGCAGTATAATAACGAATTTCGAGTACTGATAGTGACCGCGAGCCATTGGGTCGTTTCAGAGAAATCTGAAGATAAAGATATTCGTCGAATAAGTTTGAATATTTAATTTTATTATTAAGTATTGCATATTTATGGATTATTTAATTGTCTAAACAAACAACTGCAGATAAACATAATACTTTTCGATTTTGTATTTGTCTACGAAGTTCTATTGAAATTGTTGCATGAAATTGATAAAATACATACTATTTTTACCTATGCCTTATTCATATATCATTATCATAAAAATAATACACTTTGACAGCAATCAAATGTAAAATGAAATTTCTAAATTTGATCATCAATTTATTTGATTCATATAAGCTGCAATGAAAATCATAGTATACACTTATACAGGGTGAGTCACCTAAGACAAGCCATCTGAATAAGTTTTTGAGATAAGAAGAAACGTTTGAGACAGAAGTTGTTTGCTTCCGAGGCCCTCAAGGGACAGCAGCTACAACATAGTCCTTGAAGAAAAATAGAATTTTAAAATTAACTATATTCATATAGTACTTGATTTTGTATATTACCTGGATAAATTCAGTATGAACTGTTACCACATAATATCATTTATAAATATAAAAGTCGAACATAACATTTTCTTATAACTGAGAACACAACATTTCTCGGTTTAGAAAAAACATTGTTGAGAAATTGAATGGGTTGAATAATGAATATTCAGTTTGCATATCTAGAAATACCTACTATATTTCTTTTTAATATAAAAATGTTTGTATACCATGAATTGAATCAAATTATATGTTAAAAATTATAAATTGTTTTTACAAAAGTTGAACTCTTATTCTCATGTGTTACATGTATTTTGAATTAAAAGCTTACATAATTAGTTTTATGTCGTTGCTGTTGAAACATCAATGTTATAACGTTACGTTGTTAGTTCTAATGTATTTTTGGTAAACTACTAATTTAATCAAATACAATTGTTTCGCAATAATTATTATACTTTTATTATCAATGTCTGTATAATGGACGTGTAGTTGTTTCTCGTTATGAAACCATATCAATTTTGATTAATTTAAGCTTTTCTTTTAAGGACCATCCTAAAACATTCAATGGAACCCCAGACTGTTTGTGCAATTTGTGGAGAAGTTGCATTTCATAAGTGTAGTGCTTGTGAGAATGAGTATTACTGTAGCAAGCAACATCAAAAGGCAGACTGGATCAAGCACGCAGATGTTTGTAAATCATTCAAGGTTAAAAGATATGCACAACATTTTTCTTCCAAGTTGCCATCAAATCGATAATGATGGATTTAATATATACAGTGAGTCAAAAAAGTATTTGTACACGTAGTTTCTTTGCAATAACTTTATACAAACACGTGACACACTAACAAAACCTGTTTCAATTAATAGTGTATTATGTACAGAGGTAATGTGCAAATTAACAATTTTTCATGATACGTTTCAAGAAAATAATGCCATAGAAACAAGAATTTGGAAGTCCAAAAAGTATTTGTACACTTATGATTCTACTGGTTAGTCCTGAAAATAAGCATGCATCGTCGTGACACCGATCAAAACGTAAATAAGTGTTTGTTTACATAGTGGTCTTGGTCTGCTTACGGTGGTAGTGCGTCTTCGAACTTCATACAGAAGCCATGACAGCGAAGAAAAATGAAATACCCGTATCCGTGCAAGACTGTGTTATTTTTCTTCGAAAACGAAGAATACAAACTACAGACAATAAGCCAGGGTCAGGTCGGTCGAAGATACAATTAGAGAGCGTCGGAGTACTATTAAAGAAGCTACAAAATATCCATTTGTAAATTCTCAAACACTATGCAATGATGTCGCGTCAATATCAGGGAAGAATGTGTGTCCCCAAACTATTAGAAATGTTTTGCATTCTGCTGAAATATATGGCGGAGCTGCGAGAAAGAAACCATTTATCAATAATGCGAACAGAGACAAACGGCTAGGGTTCGCTAAAACCTACGTAAATAAACCAATCGAATTTTGTAAAAGTGTTATCTTCTCAGACCAAAGTAAGTTCAATATTTTTAGCTCAGATGGGAAGAAATTCGTCTGGAGAAAAGCCAATACTGAACTTCAACAAAAGAATCTTATACCAACTCTTAAGCACGGCGGTGGGCACGTCATGATATGAGGCTGTATGGCGTACAGTGGTGTTGGAAATATTGCATTTATCGAGGGAACAATGAATGCTATAAAGTATATCGAGGTGTTGCGTGGTAATTTAAAGGAAAGTGCAGTTAAATTGGGGCTAAGTGGAACTTACTATTTCCAACAAGACAACGACCTAAAGCATACCGCTGAAAAAACGAGAGAATGGTTGTTATACAATGTTCCCAAACAATTGATTACACCACCACAATCCCCCGATATTAATCCTATAGAAAATTTATGGCACCTGTTGGATATAGAAGTAAGGAAAAGAAAAATATCTGATAAAACTGATTTATATAAAAGTGATTCTAGAAGAGTGGCCAAGACAATCTAGGGAAATAACACAGAAACTGGTAGAATCTATCCCAAGAAGACTACAAGCAATTATTCAAGCAAAACGGATGCATATACAATATTAATTATAATGTATAACTTAAATAATCATAAGCTTTCTACCATAATTATAAGTGTACAAATACTTTTTTGACTTCCAAGTTCTTGTTTTTATGGTATTATTTTTTTGTAACCTATTATGAAAAGTTGTTAATTTGTACATTACCTCTGTACATAGTACACTATTAATGGAAGTAGTTTTTGTTAGGGTATCACTTGTTTGTATAAAGTTATTGCAAAAAAACTAGGTGTACAAATACTTTTTTGACTCACTGTAAATAGTATTATAATATCATTATTGATGCTGAAATCCCTTATATTGTTTGGAAAATGGTTTTTGGTTACATTTGTGGTTCTCTGGATAATCTATACTTACTTATATAATCGTTGTGTTACTGATTCATCATCGTCCAGCCCAAACCACTGACCCTTGAAACATGAAATTCGGAGGGTATATTCCTTTTGCGACATAGGTGCTTGATATGAAGGGATTTCTTTGAAATTCCAACACGAAGGGGGTTAAAAGGGGTGAAATATGTTTTCCCGCACTCCTCATTATTTCTTAGGCCTGATTAGGTACCGACTTGGTTTTTACTTACAAAGGTTACCCACACAAATGCCTAAAAATCAGATTCAGCATTTTGGCCTAATCAACTCCTAAGGGGGTGGTGAAAAGGGGTCAAATGTGTTTTCATGAAGTCCTTAATATCTCTTAGGCCTGAAGCGAAGCGGGGGGGGGGGAGGGGGGTATTTTGCTAATATCTTACAATCCTTTATTACCATTATAATATGTTCTGTAAATTTTTAATAATCGTTGGGGATTGTGGATTTGTTTATTTTATAAATTTCATTTATAAAACTATACAAGAAATTAAATATTACTTAAAGAAAATCAAATACACGATTAGTTTGATATCTAGTATTCGAATTTAAATAACCAAGCATTTCAGTAATAAAAGATTTGATTCAATAAAGTTTACAAAACTGTTTTAAAAACTTTTCAAGAATTTTCATATTCCTTTTATTTTTGAAATTGTGTTTATGAAACAAATGAATAAACTAGGCATGTATATTGAGTGACATAATAGCATATACATACGCCGATAAAAACTTATAGAAATCAGAGAAATTATTTAATAAACTATGCTGATTTCATTGCGTCGTCAGAACTTTGTCTTTTCTAATAGAATCATATTTTTGAAATACCACTTATTAAGGGGTTTGCCTACTGTGACAGATAAAAATAAAATGCTTTTTTTCGGGCACAGATTTTGAGAAAAGTAACAATTCAATCAATTTGCAGTTTGTAAAGTAATAAAATCCATTGCACAAACATTAAAAAGTTGAATATATTAACCGTAGGACGACTGCGCGTCAATTATAGCTTTTCGCGAACAGCCAAACGATGTACACGATTTCTCGGGTTCTAATGGTCCGATTGCAAAAAAAATTTACACACTGAATGTTCATAATAGTTATTGGGTGTTGACCTGCGCTTTTTGCAATATCGGTTTTTTATTGTAAATTCTAAACAAATTTAGTAAAAAAAATTCTGCAGACAGTCGCAAAAAATGTTCAAACACCTGCCATTTAGTTCATTTCTGATAAATTAACAAAAAAGAAAGGTCATCACCTAGGGAATGCATTATAATTAATGAAAAATATTTGCTTTTTTTCACATACTCGTACAAGGCACAATCGTGTACACCGATCGGCTGTTCGCAAAAATCACTAACGCGTAGTCGTCTCACAGTTAATCTATTAAACTTTTTAATGTGTTTGCAATGGATTTTGTTACCTTATGATATGCTCAAATAAAGTGCAAAACCGCAAATTGCTTGAATTTTTACTTTTCTCACAATTTGTGTCCGAAAAAAGCCTTTTACTTTTATCTGTCACAGTAGGCAGAACCCTTAAGGGGAATAGGCAGTCGGAATGTCGATTTTTATTGCATTTTCCGAAAGTACTATCTTTTCTGAATAAAATGCCGTTTGGTTTATATCAAAATTCGCAAAATTGTTGATTTGGCAGCTAAAAAGGTCAAGCGGTAACTTATAACATCTCCTTTGCCCAGAAACTTGAAACGCGTTTTCCTCGAATCTTTTTTTCTCTTTGGTTTGCCCGTAGTTGCGAATGAACGGAGGTTCAGATCGACTTGAAAAAATTATAGGATGTGTAAAACATGTGCCATTCCATGTGGAACCTCTGATATAGTCTATAAAAATTCAAGATTTTGATAAAAAAATTAAAAAGGCACTGGTTTTTAGTAGCGTACAAACAGGAACGAATTTTTCTCAGAAAACTTGCCGTTTTTCAGCCACCAATCGCATAATTTTGATTTAATGTTTGTTTGTATAGGTTCCACTGGAAACTATGAATCCAACAAACAAGAATCACACCTTTGAAATCGGATTACGTCACATTTTAAGACCGATATTAAGGCAAAACCACAGGGAAACGTTGAAATGTTTACCTGTCAGCATATTTCACACCAACTTTTTTTCAATCTCTATGATAATAATAAACATTGGGTAAAAGGATACATCTGGATTTGCTTTAATTTTTTTTTTACAAATGCATTACAAAGAAAGTGTTTTTTCGCAGAAAACGACTGCCTAGTCCCCTTAAGACAATTCTCACAATAATTTTCATTTATGACTAAGGTTTCATTTATAACAGAATGAGAACATACGAACTCGCATTTTTATTCGAATACCAAGATACTTTTCACATTATTGTTTCGTATGTATCGGGTGTAAAAAATTATTTGTCGACGCTTTCAGGGGTGAATCTACGCCTTTGCATCGATGGAAATTTATCAAAAACAACTGTCCACAAAATTGTTTATAATACTGAAAATAAATGTTAAATTTTTTTATTACATCGACGTATTCTGTGCGTTTAAAAGAAACTATATGTCGCAAACGTACCGTTTGGTTAAGAATGGTTGTTAAAGATTTCGCAACGATTCGGTTGTATAGACTGCAGAGTTAAACCGGGTCCACATTTGTTACCGCACTCCGGTCTGTTACCCCGACCTGTTATCTATCTAATGATCTTCCTAGTAATTCATCTGTCGAACGTTTTAAATGTACTATAAAAGGACATGTAAAGAAGTTTTGCATGAATAAGCTGTGTGCCAAATATCTGGCTTATTGCAAAAACAACTATGTTTGCAACAGTTGCAATCAGAAGGGCCATTTCGCTAAAGATTGTCCATCAGGAAATTTTAATGGAGGCAGCAACCAGAAGGCTGATAAGTCTGAGAAGAATGATTACAAACGATGAAATGGTCGTGCTTTCATCAACGTTGGTCAGTGTTACATCCCTACTTCCAATTTGGGGGCGCGATTTTATGGAGTATATATTTTTGTCCGCTTTCGAGCAAATCCTGGGATTTTACGCTGTGGGATAGTTGAGAGCGATCGAGGGTAGATTAGAACGCATTTTTATTTCCGTGTATAGGAGTCGGAAAAAGAGAGCCACGGCGCCGAGAATCGAACCCGAGCCGTCCGCGTGCTGATCAGTCGCGTTTGCCACCACGGCTACGCCGACTCTCCCTGGTCCCTGTCTTCCGAACTCCTCATAAATAGACGCCACCTATGGGCCTCATCGCACACCATAGGCCGTTGCCTAAACGCCGGTTGCCTACTACACAGTTCGGCCATACCTGACATATGCGCCGCCCTCGGCCATAATCCGAGAGGCACGCCTAAGGGGTCAGGATCCCACTTCTGAATTTGTGGTAATAAAATAGTAGATAGTTTATTAGAATGTCAGGTTTAGGTTAATACAGTGTAAAATAGTGAACGTATGAGTACTATAAAAACGAAAGGGGCGCGGCGTGAGGACTGCCTCCTCGCGCTCGCTACCACGCACCGTATCTGCTCCTCGCGAAAAACGTCGCGAGTGACGCCGCGCTTCTCGCGTATTCTCACGCCCAGTGCCGTACCAATTAGTACCTCCGTCGGGCGATCGGGCCCGACTAAGAATACTACACGTGATTACCTTAGTTTTCTCGCTGTGAGGGCAAGTCCACAGGGGTCAGTTTCCTCTCGATGGGACTATCCGGTATCTCGTTAACTTCCAGCGCCTGGTCGGGCTTTGGTACCGTCCACTCCCCAGGAACCAAGCCGATGTCAAATACGAGGGTTCTGTGTCCGCTCTGACTATTGGAATCTCGACGATTCCCAAAAGCACTGTTTGCTGATGTTTCCTGAAACAACCACTTCAATTTGCATAATTGGACACGTCCTCCCGCACGATGATTTCTCGGAATTCGTTTCTTTGGAATTTACAATAATAAAAGTTAGTCGATCTACAGGGTGTCCCACTAAGGAGTGGACAGCGCGATATCTCTTAAAGTATTGTCGACAAAAATATAAAAAAATAGGGAATTGCATGGTTCGAGGGGGCCCATTTATTAGCGCGAACGAATTTTGTTTCCGATTATTATTTTAAAAGATACGATGATCAAGTTCGGTTTTTCAAATGGAACTATTTTTTTTGAAGACCTGAGTTGATAGTGCGTTCCAAGACAAATTCAATAAGCTTTAATGTATACACTTTATTTCCACTGGTTTTTAAGATATTGCGCTTGCAAATTTACTGATTTTCACTGCAAGAAACCCCTCTGAAATGGCAAAAACCGGGGGCGGTCTTACTGACGCCACGGGTGGCACTGCCTGTTGAAATGGATACTTACCTGCCAAAGGTCTACGCCAGAAATGGCAGGCCCAAAGGCTGGACAATTCTTTTCCGTCAGAAATGCTACTTAGGTAGGTACATCTGCGGTATCGAGAAGCGCACCGTTACTTTTATTTCGCAGTTGCGTTTACACTCGGTTTTTTTTGGGAGGGATGCAAGTTGGATTGGTTAGGTTAGGAGGAGTGAAAGTTGCTAGACTAAATTTCAACCATAGGGAGCAGATTGTATCAGAACCAATCCAACTTGCATCCCTCCCAAAAGAACCGGCCATCCGAGCGTAGAAGCAAGTGCGAAATAAAAGTAACGATGCGCTTCTCGATACCGCAGATGTACCTACCTAAGTAGCATTTCTGACGGAAAAGAATTGTCCAGCCTTTGGGCCTGCCATTTCTGGCGTAGACCTTTGGCAGGTAAGTATCCATTTCAACAGGCAGTGCCACCCGTAGCGCCAGTAAGACCGCCCCCGGTTTTTGCCATTCCAGAGGGGTTTCTTGCAGTGAAAATCAGTAAATTTGCAAGCGCAATATCTTAAAAACCAGTGGAAATACAGTGTATACATTAAAGCTTATTGAATTTGTCTTGGAACGCACTATCAACTCAGGTCTTCAAAAAAAATAGTTCCATTTGAAAAACCGAACTTGATCATCGTATCTTTTAAAATAATAATCGGAAACAAAATTCGTTCGCGCTAATAAATGGGCCCCCTCGAACCATGCAATTCCCTATTTTTTTTATATTTTTATCGACAATACTTTAAGAGATATCGCGCTGTCCACTCCTTAGTGGGACACCCTGTATACCTAAATCACTCTCCACCTTCCGCAGCAGGTGCTACCGAGGACAACGTTCTGCTCTTCAGCGGCACCATCGGCGGAGGCAAGCGTGATTTTTCCACATTCGCAATCATCGATTTGAAAGTTCATTAAAATTTAAATAAATCGTGTCGATTGCGCTTTACGCTTAATCTCTGGTAATACCGTGGGCAACGATCTGCTCATAGGTGATACCATTAATCAGCGCAACCCGTGAAATGTCAATGCACATTTTGTCATAAGCGATTTTACTTTCCAAGGAGACGAACGCTCAAGTTGGAGGATGGGGAATTGGGATGGAAACACTTCACTCACTGATATAACATTAAAAATCATCTTTATTTTCTCTTCGTGGTTTACACTGGCACTTTTCTAAGTCTTTTATAATGGTATAATAAGGTATGAAGAATGATAATGGGTAATTATTCAAAATAGAAGTACAATAATTAATGCGCTCCGCGGGTGGTCCGTCCCTTTTTATAGGGCAGCCGGTCATTCCTTCTCTAGGACTTGCCACATGACAAATCAAAAGTGGGAGACCTCACCCACAGCCTCTGCCAGGGATCTTCTAGGGAGAATCTTTCCATCGCGCTATCTGAGTGTGATACGAGATTGTCACGCGGGTGAATTCGTATAGCACGCCCAAGTATCCGCTGGACGACCACGGCGTCCGTACCGTCTTTTGTTTGTTTTATTTCTATTTCACTACGCTGATTTCAAGTGAGTCCGTTCTGTTTTTTCCGTTCACGAGACATTTAAGCTGTGTAAGCTACGGCTGAATAAATATTCATGTTACATATTTCAACCAACAGAGCGTTTTGTTCACTAGTTTAGAAGTTTCTCTGTTACACACCCTTTAGGTGTCCTTCTTCGCGACTAATCCGCATTATTTTATTCGATTCCCAGCGGCGACGATAGCAAGATTCTTATATTAATTCATATTTTATGCTTCTACGCTATTGCTAACAATACGCTCTGTACGATTGACTTCGTACAGTTTACTTACTAAGGGTTGAAGTTAAGTATATTCTATTGGTATCGGCGATCGATTAGCGGGAAATAACGGGAGGGTAATCTTCTGGCTCTTTTCAGGGGCGCAGCTCTGCGAAGGTGTCAACTCCGCTGGTGGATGGGGCCTCTGACCCATCAGCTGCTGTTCACTGGAAGTTTCTTGGTATCCCTGCGGTCGATTAGCTGGTGTACAGCTGGCTGGCCGCTACCTCCATGATGATGGTTGTCCTGCTCGCTGTTGCCGTCCGTGTATTCTCGTCTTGATCTTTTTTTATCGTAGTTTACGGAAATAGTGCCTTATCGGCGATACGTTGCATAATGCTTTGTATAATGTTTTTATACGAGGTGATTATAATTAGGAATAGTACAGATTTTGTGAGTCCAAGTACGCTGCGCTACTTGTGTAACAGCTTGGTGCTGCCGCATCTCGAGTACGCGTCAGTCATCTGGACGCCGCGATGGAATAAGTATAGTCTACAACTCGAAAGGGTTCAGTATCGATTCCTACGCCATCTTACGTACTAAGCGTGCCGGCCTCTGGCTCGGTTCGACCTCGACTACGGTCCGATCATCAGCAGATTTGGGGTCCGGACTCTGGAACACAGGAGGAGGGTCACAAACCTATCTTTTTTGTATAGGATCCGGAACGGGATAGTGGATCAACATTAACGTTCCTACTCGCTGTACTAGGCAAACACCTCTTTAGGTCACCTGACTACTCCTCCTGGGTTGGTCACGCCGACCCCTTTCACCGAATCTCCGGCATCGCTAATCAGCTCTATGAGGGCATTGATTTCTTTGCCGGTCCACTTTCTAGCTTCAAGATTAGTATTCGGGGAGCCCTTGTTGCGGAAGGCATTTCTTATTCCCCACATACCTACCTGGCAATCTATGTTCATTATTAGCGTTTTTTTTCAGTAATTATATTTTTCTTTATAGTTTTCTTGTACTTAATGGGCTTGCCCCATAAATAAATTATTATTATTATAAAATTATTATTATAATACCTCAGAGTATGAAGTAGTAAATATAATATGATTTAAAGGGTTAATTAAGAGTGGACTCCACGTCGCAGGACGTGACATTTACACGGGTTATATTTATACCAATCGAAAGCGACTACATTTATATATAAAATTACTGTTTAGTGATTGTTGTGTGATATTTTGGCCAAGGTTTTCAACTTTGAAGCAAAAATCGTCCTTTTACTGTTACTAATTTTTCGGCTGTCGTATTGACAGTTAGATTTAAATCGCCCAAGATTGGTCGAGTAGGAGACTGATGACGAGATATGTTATCGAGAGCAGTTACGAATTCTTGTTGAAGAAGGTCGTCGTATGTGTCTGTAAGTAGACTTACGTTGCTTTTGCCTTCCCGCCATTGGGTCCACTTGTAGTCCAGGTTGGTAGTTGATGGAGAGTTCTCCAGGTCCTTTGTAGGATATTCCAACGATTCCTCCTTGAAGGATGCCTAGAGCAATCACAGCAATCAAGAGACACAGAGTGTCTATATTACGCCACGACCCGCTATCAAGAACCCTTCGATTACCGAATTTCAATAATGGTTGATCCGATTAGATTTTGAATGGTCGTAATGGATAGCCTGGGTAGAAAAGTGTCTTCGTTTTGTTCCTACGTGCCTTATGAGCTGAGATATTTCAATGCAAAATTACAATTTGGCGAATTTTATGTTCTTAAAATTAAGCATCGTCGTCATCAAGTGTAGGCAAGAGGGGAACATGAAAGGGTGAGGAAATGTCTCTCGGCACGTCGTTCATTCGATGAAGGTTTCGGCCAATCGCGTAACAAATTGTTGTCACGTGACAGCTAGATAGAGAGCACATCTGTCAAGGTAAAGGTAACCTAGCTACGGTCGTGTTCAGATATATTGGCCGGTGAGTTTCGTGAGGGGTATTCTTCCATCATACCGCTTGCCTGCTTGTCGCGCGGTGGGGATTCGGTGCCCGTGATGTACGTATGCACGCAGCGAAGCATCGCCTTTCTCGTTTCTGTCTTGCTCTCGTTCCACCTCGCTCTCGCCTTCGCAGAATAAGAGCGAGTCAGAAGTGGTGGGGATAGCGCCAAGCTCCTGACGTGTAGGCCAAACCGAGTTCTTAGCGCAGAAATACGTACATCAGAATAGGTGTGTGTTAGGTCCGAAAAAATTCAGGAGCTTTATTGGTCAGAACATTGATTCTTTTTCGATAACTCATATTGGTTTACGCATAGCTTCGTAACGCACACAACTACTACGCTAAGAATATACAACAGCCACATGGCTTCGTTCAGGCGGAGCCGCGCAGCGTTCCCATTACCCCACAATACCCTTCGGGGGCCCAGCAACTTCAACTGCCAATCCACGATCGTCAGGTGGTGGTGGCAGATTTCTCCTTGCGCGCTGCTCGCAAACTGAACTCACCGCCCAATATATCTGAACACGACCTTAGTGTTAATCAAGCATAACCTGCCCAGTGTCAAGTAAGGTAAGTTGTCCAAATTTTTGAAATGTCACGAATTTTTACACCATATAGAACACTGAATTATTGTCTCAATTAACAAGGTATGGCGCTAAAATTTGATAATAAACTTTTTAGGTGGAGCTGGTAGAAATGAAGGAGACGCACAGACTTCGAAGTTGTACGGAGAAGGTTCATCGGAGAAGCATCTTGTTTCGCACAAGTTTCTGGAAATTTGTACCACGCTTGTACAAAATAATATATTGTAACAAATTGCATTTAAATTGCCAGATATTTTTATACCAGCAAATTATTTTTAATTTAGTGTTTCTATGTAAAGCTTATAGAAATGAAGGGGCGCACAGGCTTGGATAAAAATGAAGGGGATGCACCGGCTTGGAGGTTGTCCGGAAAAGGTTAGATAGATAGATAGACAGAGCATCTTGTTTCGCACAAGTTTCTGGAAATTGGTCAAATAAGGTAAATCGACAAAATTTGTCAAAAGATATAGCATTAAGAATTAAGAAAATTATAGTCGATTGCTTGCAATGTAGAGCAAGTCACACTAGTGAAGAAAGTACGCTGAAAACACTCCCTTGATTCTTTTCAATCTTTTGTGAAAGACATTCGTAATACTTTAAAATCCGCAGTAGTTGCCACGCTAGTCATTAATTTTATTACTTTCCCATTAACATTATTTTATTTCATCAATAAACATAGAAAATTAATTTTATTCCAACACCAATAAATTGTGTGTTAAAAATATTGGATCTTTTCGTTCATTTTCGCTGAATTACCATTAGCATTTAAATTTCCTGCGACAAGACTTTCTGCCATACGCTCTCACCTCCTTCGGACACATTCTGTAGTCTCTACACTTGCTATAGCAAAGGGCCACTGTATTTCTATATAAGTAAGTTCTACGTTAAGTTGTATCCCCATAAAAAACTTCGAAAGTTTTTGCCGATGGATATTTTCTCTACCAGTTCGAGTTAAAAACTATCCCGACACTTTTCCTGGATGGTTTCTTCTTCAGAAATGTCTACAGAATCCGATGTTGGATAGCGTTTCCGGGCTAGGTGGACAATTTTTCGTAAAAATGCAAGAATAATGCGTGGAAACCATGCACATCGAAACTTTTTCAAACTTTGATGGTCATTTACAATCATTCAAAACATTCAAATTTAATAACTATATACACTGATATATTCAGGCAACTCTCCTCTATTTTTTTAGACGAAGTTGAACTTTCTAGCGTTCTTAGTTTTCACGTAATACCTCACTTTTTCCAAAAATCGTGTGTTTTTACAAAAACTCATGTTTTTTCCAAAAAAAAACTGATGGCGATAGAGCAATTCTGCTTGCGGATTTGTGTTCAGGGCAAAAAACTCTACAAGAATCACTCAGTGGATATTGCGGAACAGAAAAAGAGTTTCATTTTCTTGGACTGTGTAATGGGTGTTGAACCTCTCCGCACAATACCTTCCCTCAATCGGTTGCGCATGTTAATGCAGTTCCGAATTTTCCGTTGGGGAATTCTGTGCTAAATTTGGCGGAGGGCGTGTGGTAATTGCCCCAAATTCGCCAGGTTCGGGTTACTGCTATCGCATACGTCGCACAGTGGGGAAATTTTGTGATTTTATGGCCAAAACCACAAAAATGAAAATTTTGAATTTGACAAAATTAATGCAAATGTCAATTAAAGAACTATATCCATTTTCGTGGTCAAAACCTGAAACCTTATTTTTAATATATAAAATTCGGCACTTTTAAGTTCTGATATTGTATGAGAAAATAAATTATCCGAAAAACAGCACTTACAAAAATTACGAACGATAAAGATTTTTTATTATTTACATTTATACACTTAAACCTATGAAATTATATGCCCCGAAAACTAGTACTCCCAGTCGGAATCGCTTTTTTCTTTGTCAGAGCGTGTCTCTGTTACAGTGCACCAGGGCATAGAAGAAGGGTTATCGCTTCTGGTGATAAGCTTTGTAATTTCTTATCGGGAAGTTTTCTTAGATTACTAATTAGTGGATCTGACGATAATAGAAACCAATTGAAAACATCCTCCATAATTTTTTCCCTTGAGCATTTTCGAGAAAAATTTTGTCGGTACTTTTTAATATCCGTATTCCGTGCTTCTTGAGCTTCCTCCGAAAGCTGCCCAATTGGAAGGACAGCATTTTCGATTATGTGTGTATCAAGGAAATAATGCAACAAATAATTTTGCTATTTCTGCAACATACATTTGAAATTTTGTAACATCTACTGCCTAACCACTTGATATTACATGTAAAATAACATGGATTCTGTTAATAGAGCCTCAAATTTTACTGTTAAATGTTTTAGTACAAAGCTCGTGTAGACTCTGAAATATTTATGTTCATGTGAGGTTAGAACGATCACAAAGAATTAATCTAGATTTTCGAGTTACTTCAAACATTTATATTGTATTATCCAAAGTTCCGAAAATAATTTGAAGGCGTGGATTCAATTCCTTGTATTAATACAAACAATCAAGCAGAGGATCGAAGCTGAATAAAATCGTTTAAAAAAGAATAAAAACGTTTGTAATGTATAACGTGTAAACCAGTCCCGGTCACACTTATGGAGTGTGTTATACAGCAGGGTTGACTAACTGGTGGCTCGCGGGGGCTCCTCTGCTTTGCTGCTACGCCGAATGGCCCCCCTCCATACCTACCAGACACTTACGATCACAGTGGATTTCTCGTTCTTTCCTTCTCTTTTCGACTGCGATCGTCAGAGTTTGATACAACCCCTGGCAATAAGTTTGGAACCAAACGCAAAAATACGAAATTAACGAGAAACACCAATATTTTTTTATGTATAATATGCAACGGTATATATATATATATGAAACGCATGGTAATGTTAAATTGGTCTATTTTAAAGTAAAAACACCAAAAATAATTAAGAATTTTGTTTATTATATAATACAAAATATGGAAGAAACAAAATGTGTCTGGGAAATAAGTATGGAACGGACCAATGTTCTGGAAAAAAGTATGTAACATTATGAATTTGCAAAGAAATTAACAATAATTGATTTAATATTTATATTACCTAGTATTTTGTGACATTCCCACGTGCACGTATCACAGCTTGTATACGTTTTGGCATCGATGTAATCAAGTTTTCACACTGTGATGGCAAAGTTTGTTTCCATGACAGCTTAATGGCTTCCAAAAGTCCATTTTTATTTCTTGTTTTTTTTTTTGTCGCGTATAAATTGTTTCCAAAGTGCCCACAAATTTTCGATTGGACTTAAATCTGGGCTATTTGCTGGCTATTTTATGGTTCGAAAGCCTTTTTGTTGTAGGTAGTTTTGAACTATCTTGCTTCGATGACAACTTGCATTGGCATGTTGAAAATAAAAATCATCCGAATCCTTGAACCACTGATCTAAACTCGGTATTAAAAGGTGTTCTAATATATGAATATATGCTTCAGAGTTCACAATTTTTATACAAAATGCATATTTGTCCAACTCCTTGAGCTGTCATACAGCTCCAGACCATATACGACTTTGGATATTTTATTTTAAAATTCAAACAATCTTCACTAAATTTTTCAATTGTTGTTCTCCACAAGATGTGTCCTGCATCATCTCCTCCTCCGATGCATACACGCGATTCATCGCTGAAAACAACTTTACTCCAATCTTCTGTAGTCCAATGTGCATACTTCTTACACCATTCTTTTTGTGTTCCTTAGTGAGAAATGGCTTTGTCTTTGCTTTGCAGAAAGAATACCCCATTTTTTCATTAATTTCGTGAGATGTAGCTCTTCTCATTTTCTTTACGATCTGTCTTAATCGTCTGTCATCTCTTCTTGAAGTTGAGCGCGGACGTCCGCCTCTTTTGCGATTCACCACGCTGCCCGTCTCGTTAAATTTTCCTTTTATTTTAGTTACTGCACTTCGGCTACAATTCAAAATTTCAGCTACTTTTTGCTCAGTATTACCTTCTTTCAATAATGCAATTATGCGTAACTTTAAATCGTTAGATAAATGTTTGCGTGGCGGCATGTTTTATTCATTCGACTTGCTTGTTTCCTGTCTCAAAAGAGTATTGAAAAGAGAATAATGAAATGAAAACCATGAAGTAACTAACTAATATGCATGTACAAATGTCAGAAAATACTAGGTAATATAAATACTGAAAAAATTATTGTTAATCTCTTTGCAAATTTATATTGTTCCATTCTTTTTTCCAGAACATCGGTCCGTTCCATACTTATTTCCCAGACACATTTTGTTTCTTCCATATTTTGTATTATATAATAAACAAAATTGTTTAATTATTTTTGGTGCTTTTACTTTAAAATAGACCAATTTAACATTACCACGCGTTTCATACATATACCGTTGCATATTATACATAAAAAGTATTGGTATTTCTCGTTAATTTCGTATTTTTGCGTTTGGTTCCAAACTTATTGCCAGGGGTTGAAGATATGGAGGGGGGCCGTTCAGCGCAGCAGCAAAGTGGTGGTGCCCCCGGAGGCCCGCGAGCCACCAGTTAGTCAACCCTGTTATACAGGACACACTGAATCGTGTTTAAAAAATTCAAATAATTACAAGATTAGCAACTATTAGCAATTAATAATTGCATTTATAGAATCAAAATAGTTCAACGTAAAATAGGAATGAAAATTTTTGCAGGATATTATGGGATTTATAAGTATTTTATGTAACGAAAAATTATGAAAAGGTTATTTCTGAAACACTACTTTAAAAATTGTATAAATTGCGTGTTAAAACCCGAAACATAATTATTTTGAGGGGAAAAAGTTATCTTACGCACCATCAGGAATTGAATCCACGCCTTCAAATTATTTTCGGAACTTTGTATAATACAATATAAATGTTTGAAGTAACTCGAAAATAACTTTGCGATCGTTCTAACCTCACGTGAACATAAATATTTGAGAGTTTACACGAACTTTTGCACAATATTTAAGAGGTAGTTTTACCTCACAAAAAACGTGGACACTTGAATGATTCCATGATTTTCCTTGAAGTGGCATCATGTTTTCTAAAAAATGGAAAATATGCAAATTTTTTTATCATTTTATAATGGATTTAATTCGATTAAAAAAATCTCATTGAATTGGTAACTAAAGGTTCTGAAAAGGAAACTTTCTTAGCTTTCTAAAAAACTCATGAAAATTTGTCTAAGATCACGAGTTCGCAAGTTATAGGTGTTCAAAGTGAAAAGTACTTTCTGCTTTGATCGCGAATAACTCGGTCAATAAAAATCATACAACAAAACCAAAAAAATAGAAGCTCTTCATTGGATTTACCAGAAAAAAATTGTTTGTCCCGTGTATACGTTCAACTAGGCAAAAATTTCTGAAACTTCGTTTCCTGCGCATCATTTTGATAGAACATTATCATAATAAATGAAAAATTCCTTGATTCAATAACTAGAAACTTCAGGGTATAAAATGCGGTATGTAAATATTTTTTGCGACCATTTTTCGCGGAGGTACTGCTATTTGAAAATAACCAAAATTTTCGGGAAATTATAGTGTTCCTTTAATTTTGACGCGGAATGTAGATTAAAGGAACCGTAACATAGAAAACGCACAAGATTGAACACTTAATTTAATAAGCTCAAAAATAATAGCACGACGGTGGCGAGATAGCAGTATATGAGTATCGATTCCAAAAAGCACCTTGTTCTGAATTGATATTATTTTCACTTCCATAAACTAAAGTGGAAAATCTTAAAGAAATAAATAAATTCCAAGACTACATACAACAAAACCTTAGTGGACCAACTATGGCCCGACATTAACAAACTGCGTTGTATGGGTACATATATACGTATTTATAAATAAGAAAAGAAAAAACTGAACTTGGAATATTCTAACAGGTTTTTGGACGTAGCAAACTTTCTGACTTTTATTAGATGACATTTAATCATCGTTGTAAATTTTTTGTTAATTAACCAACCATAATAATTGTAGGCCCAACAATGAACATTCGTAGGCAAATTGTTGAAACTTTTTTGCCGTAGGCCCTACTTTGAGAATTTGTAGGCAAAAACACTAACTACATCCCAACTGTTGGCTGCTTTTGGCCAACAAAAAATGCTACTAGGGCAGTAAATCAATACTTCGCGTATTAGTAAAAAATGTTCCAATCTCTCTTTTTTATTTTAAATAATGTGGACATATAATTATAACACAAATTCGACAGCGATTTTAACTGATGTATGTGTTACAGTAAAAGCGTTAATTCAGTAAATGTGTGCCGTTCCCAACAGTTCCTAAATGGTCAATGCGTGCCTAAAACGCATATAACTTAACCTACAATCGTACGAAAATGCATACATTGACTGCATCACGCTTTTATTGTGGCACATGTATCAAACTAATGCTTCAGTTTTGCTATGATTTCACGTTGGCAGTCCTTCTGAGTAGGCACCATCTTGTATCCACGTTTTTCGACCTTATATGAGAAGATTTTGAGCTGAATAAAGGTTCATTCGAAAGAGGAAGGTTCAATGCAGCCCGTTCTGGTTATCGTTTGAGTCACAAAACTCTTTTAATTACGTACAAATACTTGGAATCTGCGAGTATATTTTATCGATTTTTGCTCTAATTTTGACACTCATATTATTAGATATCAACACAATCTCGTTGAGTCTTGGCCAGAGCGGGCTGTATGGAACTTTCCTCTTTCAAATAAGACCTCACCCACCTCAAAATCTGCTCATATAAAGGTGCGTTTAAACCAATCGAACGAATGCTCGTTCGCCCCTTACTTCGACAAAATTCGTGCTCATTAACGTGAATGGCAAACTTGCAACTCACTATCACTTGAATTTTGTCCAAATGGGGACGAACGTGCAGTCGGTCGTTTGGTTTAAACGCACCTTAAAGACGAAAAACGAAATTTCTCAAACCCATGTTTCTGGCCAGATTGTGTCGGTATATAGCGCGCTATCTACCCCCTTAATAGTCCCGGGACAGCACACAGACATGTTAAAGACGTCTTAAAGACATCTTAAAGATGTCAGAAGCCAGACGTTCAAGACATTTTTAAGACGTCTGCAAACGTCGTTTTCACGGCTTATGCAGGTCTTCTGCACGTATTATATCACTAATGAAGGCATCTTTAAGATGTCTTTTCTCAGACGTCTTTATGAGGTCTAAGTAAAAAAAAATTTAGGGGTGACGATAAAATCGAACCCAGGACTTCCATTTACGAAGCAACCGTTATACGCACCTACCCAACACACTTACTTATAAACAATTCTAAATTCTAGGTATACGTATATTATTAATTGTTTATAAAAAATGTACATTACAGAGAAATATTCCACAGAATATTATTATTAAATGTCTTTATTGCACCAACTCCCACATAAACAAAGTGTAAGTATATTTCTTTGTTTTTTAAAGATAAAACACATTAAATAGAAAACAGGTGCAAAAATTTGGGGGCGCCAAAAATTTTCTTACATAAGGGCGCCAACCATCCGGTCGCAGTCGCCAGCTGCAGTACACTAGTACAATGTTAGCAATAAGTTAGTATAAACACACGCAAGCGTGCGTACGAACAGAGTGCGATCCGGCGGCGAATGAGAAAACCTAGTGACGCGCACGCATGCGCAGTGCCATCCACTCGACAAGTGAATTGAGTGCGGACCAGGAGCGAATAGAGCTCGCATGCGCGGAACATACGATGAACCGGACGTCGAGTAAACTGTGTATAGTGCGCGAACCGAATAGAAAATCCGATTGGTCGGGCAACGAGTGATTGGTGCGGGCCAAGTACCAGCGAGGAGTATAAATATAGACACGTCAGCAGTGAACAGCAGACTTCTTGGTACCGAACCGGCAGCATACCGAGGCCGCTTTAGTTAGCCCCTCAGCTCAAATCCTAGGCCGCTTTCATTAGCCCCTGGATCTCGTGAACTCTACAAGCCAAGTTTACTTTAAATCAACGTTCCAACTTCCATCTGAGGCCGCTTTAGTTAACCCGTCAGCTTTCATCTGGGAACACCCTAACCGGTTACCTGACTACCATCTGAGGTCGCTTTAATTAGCCCCTCGGCTTCCATCTCAGGCCGCTTTAATTAGCTCCAGAGCAACGGGATATCTACAACTGAGGCCGCTTTAATTAGCCCCTTGGCTTCCATCCTAGAAAGCGTGGGCCAGCTGATAGGCAACAGGAAGCCAATACAACTCCGAGAGAAGGAATCCTCTCAATTTTCTCAACTTAACATTTTAAATCGACGGAAGCGTCATTTCTACTATTACACATTATACCGACTTCGTGTCGAGACATTTCTGTTCAATTAGCGATTTAGTATCGTACACTTATTCTAGGTTTAATATTAATTAATGCCTCATTTATAACTATTCGGAACAGAAATCAAACGATATTATTTATTATCAATTTAACGTCGGCACCATAATCAAACGATATTCTTTATTACCGACTTAGCGTCGAAACCGAAATCAAATGATATTCTTTATTATCGACTTACCGTTGAAACCGAAGTCAAACGATATTCTTTATTACCGACCGATACGTTGTTACGTTATTATCTTATGTTCTATTAATTTAACGTCATAGTTCACACGTCTCAGTGGAGTATTATTATGTTCAATTTCGACCTAGTGTCATAACCTATTTTTGAATAAACTATTTTGTTATTATTGGTATAAGAAGAACTCTCGTTTCTTGAAATTCATTTCTTTATCGCACGCCATCCGAACCAATCCCACAATTCCACGTCACGTTAGAGAACGTTACACAAGACACAACACAATGCCATGAGTACAGTATTTCCTCGTTACGGGCTTGGCTTGGTGTACACGATACGGACTTTTCGCTATCCACACCACTTCTGTCTCACTCTTGTCCGGCGAAGGCGAGAGCGAGATGGAACGTGAGCGAGCGAGAGGCACTGAAAGCGAGCGATAACGGTACGAGACAGACGACGCGTTGATGTTTTGTCTCGCTCCGTCTTTCGGACGACTGACACTCTGTCCTTTGCGTGCGCGTTGGGCGTGCGCGATGGTAGCGAGCGCTTACTGTGAGCCGGGCCTGCGTCAAGATTTTGCGAAGCGGTTTTCGTGCTCACGGTAAGCGCTTGCGACCATCGCGCACACTCGCCGCGCACGCAGTGTTCCATCACGCTCCCCCCTTCGGCCGGAAAGAAGCGAGAAACGAACACTTGGAATTAGGGCTCTGTTCACGATACGGGCTCAACGCCGGTCCCGACCAGCGAGCCGCTAACGAGTAACTACTGTATCTGTTTTCTGCCATAACGACAGAATCTACTAGTCGCACTGCGGTTGCCGCACGACTCCTCCAGAAGCAGTCTAGCGACTCTAGCTGCAGTGCGACCCATCGTCACCTTCGGACAGAATATCCAGAAATAAGGAAAGAAGTCAGAATTTAAAATTTATGTTTTTTTTTATATATTTCTTGTAAACTAATAATATGAGCTCTGTGACCGTCTCCGGTTGGCGAGACGGTTATCGGTGGGACGGAGAAGGAGTTAGATGCCGACTCAGTCGGTAAGGCCAGGTTCGACGAATGATCAGAGGCGTGGTTCTAATAAATAAGAATTGTTTATTTTTGGTTATACAATTCCGAGTTGCGGGTTCTCGGTTCGGCTCGATCGCGGCGGCGTTAGTTCACGCGGCGGCGGCGCTTGCGACGAGCTGGGGGACGGATGATGTGGAGGTAGTGAACGTTCTGCCCTGACGGTCTATAAGGCGCGTCGTGCGGGAGTCGTACAATAGACTTCCGATGTGCAATAGGGCTCTGGCCTATTGGGCGCGGAGACACCTCATCGGCGAGGCAAGGCGCAAGATTGCTCTCGGCCCATTTCGGAAAGGAGGCTGGTAATCTGCACCGCGTGACTATGATCGACACGTGCACACCTCACGGATACAAAAAGAGCGTCTTGGATGTACGGTCCGGCGGTGTTTACACACTACTATGTACTGTAAAAGAGCTGTCAACATTGCTCGCTGTGGCCTTTATATTGACAGACCGTACGTCTTCGCTCGCGAGACGATTCGCGGCTTCGCGGCCGCCTAGCGGTCGCGGTCGGAACTCAGCTTAACCGATCTGCGCCGTATGCTCGCACGGCGCGTGACGTGGCTTCGTCACAGCTCTTATAAAAAAGGTAAAAATATAATGGCGGCTACATCTCATCTGTGTGTAAACACATGTAAAAAATTTTGTTTTGTGCAGAATTTTAAATCGAGTCATGTAAAGTTTGGTAATATAAAAGAAAAAAAAAATTGGGGTCAGAAATGAGTAGTATCGATTTTGCAAAGTAATAGCAAATAATTAGTTACATACAGTTCTTTTTCCATAAGAAACCCGTTGAAAAGTATCACTAATTATTAGCTTTTTAGTTCCCTTCCGCGAACTTGTATAATCAACATATATTTATCCTTGCAACTGCGAAAACAAGATTTGACAATATTTGCCAATAATGGAGTAAGCGACCCAAGAAGCCAGAAATAAAGATTTTAATAAATATAGAAAAGATTGTAAGCTCAAAATATTCTCATTGCAATACAATCAAAAATGTTTTAAATTTTTTATCGACTTCTTCAGATGCAGTACTAGATTGTTTTCTAGGTATATTTGCCAAAAAAAACTTTTTTTATAAAATAGCTTGATGAAGATTCGGCATTTTGATTGGAAAAAATGGCATGTTGTTTTTTTTCTCTATTCTTGGAATTAAATTCTGTGCGTTGGGACGAAAGCGGGTTCAAAGCCAAGCGAGAATTCATTCGTTGTTTTTGACCGGTAATTTCATATTTTCCTAAGACTGTTTCGACAACATCTGTTTTGCCAGCATTTCTAAAGTGCAATCAAGAATGTGGTGACGTCTTTAAGAATTTTAAGCATTCTTCAGTCTGATAATGAGTTAATCTGTATTTTTCTCTGCCAGTGGATAGTGTGAACGATGGTTTCAGACCCGCGCGCAGGTACTGTTGTTAACCGCCGCGCCGATTCGCGGAACAATATGGCCATTAACCGCGACCCTGGCTAGATGCTCTGGCCGATCAGTCTGATTAATTTTTGTGAATCGGATGGGGCATATTCCTCCAGCAACATAAATAAGAAATAACTTCTTATGTTAGATCGAAAAATGTTTCCCTGACAATGGAGTAGGAAACGAAATTACTCTAAAGCAGAGATAGACAAAAAATTATTAGTAGCAAAGATATCAAACTTTTTTCCCCGAAAGCCCTAACTCCCCATACTTTACCGTTCAGAAATGTCATGTGTTTTCCGGGCGGACTGGATTAGCGTAACCCACTGTGCTCTCCGAGGGTTAATGAATTAGTAATAAAAGATGATTTTTATCGCAAATGACTGAACATTAATTTAAACAAAACGATATTCGGCTACTTCCCTTATTATTCGGTTTTTCCTTATAACTTGAAAACGGAAAGTTCGCTCAACGTGCGACTTAAACCACTAATAAAGTACCAAATAAAGAGTTTTCAATTTTTTATCACGATTGAGTTAAAAAATAGAAAAAAAATTAATAGATGTAAAAAATATTAAGTTATACATCATTACAAAGGAATAGTTTTATCTTTTGCCACAAATTTCATTCCGATATCTTAAAAGAAACACCCAAATGTCACTGACTTCTTCAATCCGGCAGATAAACAGAGCACGACGTACATATAAATAGAGACTAGTCTTTCACTGTCATCGACGGTCCTCGAGACCTCATACAATAATAGACCCTTTTTTCAAGTGCTCGAAAAGAGCCTGTGCGGCCCGTCGTTGCGGCTGGCGACCGCGACCGGCGTCGTCGCCAGCCGCCGCCCGCAGTTACCAGTCGCACATTGGAACGGCCACCTTCATGGGCATGTTAAAGATGTCTTTAAGACATCCACAAGATGTCTTAAAGACGTCTTTAACACATCCGTAAGACATATTAAAGACATCTTTGTCACGAATCAGGACATTCAAACATTCAGACATAAAACAGACGTAAAATGGACGTCTTTAAGACGTCGTGTGCTATCTGGATCGTGTCGAGCCCGAATTTTACGAAATATAAAAATACTTACATATAACTGAGAGACTATGCATTTTCGGACATATGCATATACTAACTTTCTTTATTATTTAGTGAGTAACACCGGTCCTGAATAAATGTTCCACATTTTTATACTGCGTTGTGTACTATGTAGATTATAGTTTTTATTTTTTGTTAAAAACTTTTCATCAAGTATGTGTAATATATTTATAAAATTATTTTAAAGTTGGCAGAAAATTCAACGTTGGGTCGTCATTATATTGCGACAAGAAATATTAAGGTGGGAGAAATTATTCTGAAGGAAGATCAACCTCTGATTGCTGGTCCTATGCAGAATTCTATTCCCGTATGCCTTGGATGCTATAAAGTATTGAATAAAAATATTGCAGTACCTTGTCGAAAATGTGGATGGCCCCTTTGCCAGAATTGTAAGGACCATGGACCGGAATGCGATTTCACTTCCTCTCGAAGAGACGATAAAGTAAATATTATTTTCTCAAAATGAATGTATAAGTTCGTTTTGTTTGGTTGTGTCATTTTTCCATTCTGAAGATATGTTTGGTCCTTAGTTTTATATTCATGATGATCACTGTACTCAATTGTGTTCTAACGACAAAGATACAACGCAAGTTATACTGAATTTGACGCCTCCAATTAACGGTTTTATTCGCCTAATCGATTTGTTAAAAATTATCATATAACTATTAAAGACGATAAACACTGTGATGGTTTGAGATGTAAGTTAACCGTAACAATATATTTTTTAGCTTGGCAATGTCTTTTTATTGCAATTTATTAATGTACTAAAAATATATGCTTCGAAGAGTAAAGTAAAACGAAAAATTGTTTTAGGATTCATTATTTCCCGCTATTCGCTTATTATACGGGGTGTAAACTGTATACGTAGCGATATTTTAGGGGGTGGTAGGGAAGGTCCAATGGAACATAAAAGGTCCTATGACATAGTGTTCGATCTCTCTCCATTTTACAGTAATAATGACTTAAAGTTTGCAGTGCAGAGATGGGCAGAAAATTATGGTAATTATTTAAAAGTTTTCCATCCTCACCGATTTCAATGATTTCTGGATATGTTATCGAGATGAAGATTCTGAACAACTTTTTCCTATACATGTTACCGCCGCACGACCTTCGTTTTCGAGATATTTGCGAAAAACTTCTGTTGATTTATTCCGACGCAACGCATTCCACTATCCAACTTGTCCCTGGTATTAGTATTGGTTGGGGCTAGATTAGCGCCGGGGGCGCGTAAAGCACGCTAGCGAACCGATATGAGTCGGGGTGTTGACGGGCATCCACAAGTTTCTGGTTCAAATCTCTAAACTCACATCAGGTCGCTATCATGCTTTAAGCGCACCCGCAATAATCTAGCCCCAACCAATACGAATACCCGGGACAAGTTGGAAAGTGGAATGCGTTGCGTCGGAATAAGTCAAAAGAAGTTTTTCGCAGATATCTCGGAAACAAAGATCAGCTTCGTCATTTGTTTTGTCCCATGCTGGCGCATACGCTACGACGGACGCGTACTGGCGGTAGGTATACGGCAGAATATATTGTGTAGTAGCAGCAGTTTTTCCCGAATATCTCGGAAACGAAGTTCGAGCGGCGTTAACATATTGTTGCGAGCACCCTTTGGTTGGAATCCAGGGCCTGCTGGTGCTCGTGATAGGAACAAGAGGACAGCGAGAAGAAGACGATCGGATCGATCGCCTGTCAAGCTGTCATTCGATAGCCAGACGCCATTACGTGCAGACGCATCGGCACTTACATATTTCTCGCGCGTTAGTGATTGTATACGGTTATATCTGTTACTATGTTCTCGATAATGTTCTGTTGCTTCCGTTGTACTTTCTCATTAAATTCCTGCTATTCCGAGCTGAAATTATAACAATATATAGGAAAAAGTTGTTCAGAATCGTGTCCCCGACAACATATCCAAAAATCATTGAAATCGGTGAGGATGGAAAACTTCTAAATAATTACCCCCGAGTCAATTTTTAATCGAAGCGCTCGTGATTGAAATCATGGGGATTCAATCGTCGGCCATGATTGAACTACTTCTATTATGGGGATTCAATCGTCGGTTATGATTGAATTACTTTAATTATGACGATTCAATCATCGGCCATGATTGAACTACCTTCAATCGTGGGGATTCAATCATGATTAAACGAACAGTTTTCTCGTGTTCAATCGTATTTTAGTCGATTGAAGCTGGAGTAACCTTGGCGAGCCTCGAGACTCGCGAGAGCCTTTGATCGATGCCGCGCGAGGCCCAAGCCGAGCGACATTGAAACGTTCACCCGTCTAAACTGGCACCTGGAGTTGCTCGGCGATATGTAATCGATTATACGGAAAGTGAATTTCTTTATTTTTCATCCTATAAATATGAAAGTGACACCAATGGATTCCTTGCATTATCCCGATTAAACGGACAGAAAATAATTTAAATCGAATTACTTTTAACGAAATGGGGCTTCCAATTCTGCAAATAAATTTTATGTGTAATATCGTTAATAATCATAGTTCAAATTATGTCAGGTTTGGTATCATTTTTGTCGGGAAAACACAAGGAGACGATTGATGTCACTTTCGTGCAGATTCGATAAAGAATTTCACATTTTTCCGTTCTTAGTGGCTAGTGCTATCCTTGTATTTTATGGCCTCATGGTTCTCAGTGATCCATGTCGACCGTTCGCTACTGAAGGGTCTTACATATGTCTTCGACTCCTCGGTAAAGAAAGAATAATAGTGAGCATGGTTTTGGAATTTGGATCAGCTTAACGAGCACTACTGACATATACATACAAATGTTAGGACATAATTGCGCACAGTGCTTTAAGATACGATTCTAGCTGTGCAAAATTATTTTTGTTGTTAGTTTTTCGTGTACATATCTATACTTTAATACAGGCTTGGGAATTAAGTGACCTTTTCGGCCGAGTTTCAGAGGCGACGCATCCTTTCTCCCGCCGAGCGTCTTGGCCCCCGCGGCGGGCGGCCCAGAAGCCTCGAGCGCCTCAGGCCCGTGCCGTATGAACCGTGCGTGGCGCATTGGGGTGGCACCCGTATCAATAGATTTCCACAACACCCATGGGGTACTATTATCGATGCGTTTTTTTTTTGTCAGTGGTATCCCCTGTAGGCCTATTCCACTGTGCCGCGTGATAAAAAATAGAGTGGAAAAGCGCGTTTTATTATCAAAATTTTAAACATGTTTGGGAAAACTAGATTTTCGCGCACGTTTCGACGTGCTGGGTAAATCTAAATTTTAGATAAAACGCGCTTTTCCACTCTATTTTTTATCACGCGGCACAGTGGAATAGGCCTACAGGGGATACCACTGACAAAAAAACGCATCGATAATAGTACCCCATGGGTGATGTGGAAATCTATTGATACGGGTGTCGCCCCAATGCGCCACGCACGGTTCATACGGCACGGGCCTGAGGCGCTCGAGGCTTCTGGGCCGCCCGCCGCGGGGGCCAAGACGCTCGGCGGGAGAAAGGATGCGTCGCCTCTGAAACTCGGCCGAAAAGATCACTTAATTCCCAAGCCTGCTTTAATAGTATTTACACATTTCTTATTTTTAGTGTTGTTTTTCTACTTATTTATGATTACTTTTTGCATCTTTTTGTGTGTGAATAAACATACAGGTTGTTCTCGATAAAAGCTAATATTTCCAGATTATAATCAATTAGTTTAATGGAAAATTTACAAATAAACATATAAGTATTTTAGCAAAAATAAAAAAGAGCATATAATATACAGGGTGTCCCACTAAGGAGTGGACAGCGCGATATCTCTTAAAGTATTGTCGATAAAAATATAAAAAAAATAGGGAATTGCATGATTCGAGGGGGCCCATTTATTAGCGCGAACGAATTTTGTTTTCGATTATTATTTTAAAAGATACGATGGTCAAGTTCGGTTTTTCAAATGGAACTATTTTTTTTGAAGACCTGAGTTGATAGTGCGTTCCAAGACAAATTCAATAAGCTTTAATGTATACACTTTATTTCCACTGGTTTTTGAGATATTGCGCTTGCAAATTTACTGATTTTCACTGCAAGAAACCCCTCTGGAATGGCAAAAACCGGGGGCGGTCTTACTGGCGCTACGGGTGGCACTGCCTGTTGAAATGGATACTTACCTGCCAAAGGTCTACGCCAGAAATGGCAGGCCCAAAGGCTGGACAATTCTTTTCCGTCAGAAATGCTACTTAGGTAGGTATCGTTACTTTTATTTCGCACTTGCTTCTACGCTCGGATGGCCGGTTCTTTTGGGAGGGATGCAAGTTGGATTGGTTAGGTTAGGAGGAGTGAAAGTTGCTAGACTAAATTTCAACCATAGGGAGCAGATTGTATCAGAACCAATCCAACGTACCCGCAGATGTACCTACCTAAGTAGCATTTCTGACGGAATAGAATTGTCCAGCCTTTGGGCCTGCCATTTCTGGCCTAGACCTTTGGCAGGTAAGTATCCATTTCAACAGGCAGTACCACCCGTGGCGCTAGTAAGACCGCCCCCAGTTTTTGCCATTCCAGAGGGGTTTCTTGCAGTGAAAATCAGTAAATTTGCAAGCGCAATATCTCAAAAACCAGTGGAAATAAAGTGTATACATTAAAGCTTATTGAATTTGTCTTGGAACGCACTATCAACTCAGGTCTTCAAAAAAAATAGTTCCATTTGAAAAACCGAACTTGACCATCGTATCTTTTAAAATAATAATCGAAAACAAAATTCGTTCGCGCTAATAAATGGGCCCCCTCGAATCATGCAATTCCCTATTTTTTTTATATTTTTATCGACAATACTTTAAGAGATATCGCGCTGTCCACTCCTTAGTGGGACACCCTGTATATGGAATACACTGAGTGCGAAGCACTAGGAAGTACTACTAATATATAGTTTTTCTGTCAATTGAATATATATTTATAGAATTTAAGGTCATCTTTTTCTGGTTTTTGCAGGTTATTGAAATTCGGTTATTTCCTTAAAAAAATCAATTCCTCAACTAGCACTATGTTTAGGCCATATACATTATTTATATGCATTTTTTATTTTTGCTGAAATACCTATCTGTTTATTTGTAAAGTTTCGATTAAACTAATTCATTATAATCTGGAAATATTAACTTTTACCGAGAACACCTTTATTTGTACTTACATACAAAAACATGCAAAAAATAATCACGAATAAGTAAAAAAAAACACTAAAAATAATAAATGAGTAAATACAATTAAATTATACATATGTACAGGAAAAACTAATGACAAAAATAATTTTGCTCAACTAGAATCGTATTTTAAACCACTGTGCAGCGCGCGTTTCAACTGCAACGTTGACAATACCCTACAATATTAGTTCTGCTTTGCGATGTCTTAACCAGAGTTTCGCATCAATCAATTGAAAAATAAATGAATTGGTGAACTAATAGTTACAATTTACAATAATTAATAAATTGTGCATGATTTTATTGAGGCCTAATTTAATTGCACTTACAAACTGATTTACTAATTGTAATTAAAATAATATTGTTTGATGTGTAACACAATGTTCGCGGTCGCGAATGATAGGATTAAATGAGATTGGTTGTGTAATTTGCCCGTATGGGGATAGAGAGAGAGAGGGGGAGAGAGAGAGAGAGAGAGAAGGGGGAGAGGGAGAGGGAGAGGGAGAGGGAGAGGGAGAGGGAGAGGGTGACGGAGAGGGAGAGGGAGAGGGAGAGGGAGAGGGAGGAGAATCGGCAAAAGGAATCTACCGATTGTGCCAAGCAGTAATTACATACACAGTATCACGAGTTCCATTATACATTTTTAATGTTTTACTTCAACCATTGTACATGGAGAGAACTGACAACAGACGTTTCATACATTCTTTACGGTTAATATTACGTCGGTGCAGAAATTCATTCGCTTTATTGATAGAAAGTGTTTATTAAAAGTATAAATATATTTCATATTTTTGTAACGAAAAGATTTTTCTTTAATATTTATAATTTTTGCCACTTTTCTGGTTAAAGTTGAACTAGATGCGATGCGTCAACGTTATGTTTCGGTGACCAATTTGTGGACTGCACTTCGGATACATTTAAAAATATTTTTAGATCAGATACTTCAATGATACATTCTGTTATTGTGATGGAATTTACCTTTTTATGTAGAATAAATATAAAACAAAACACAAAATACCTCTAATTAGTTATGCAACAAAGATACTTTCAAATTTTTGCTTATGTGAATAAATTCTTCATATTACGTATGGAGATTGAATGCAGGTGTCGCCCACGTGGAAACGCGACGTGACCACATTTTTCCCACGGAATGCGAGATCACGCATATTCTCACCAATTTTAGGCCCAATTTTTCCAGTATAAAAAGGGGTACGTATGTAAACTCTGGGGCTCATGTCTACTTAGTCTAAAGTTCGTAGACGATAGAAGCATAAGGAACATCAGGTTCTATTCTCCTTGAAGCAGATTATACATCATTCCGAACAGGTGAATTACCTAAAACACAAAGCAGAAGCGTTTTTATAATTTGTAAGACAATTTTTATATACATATATACAATTTTGTCCTTTTCTACAGGAACAATATATTTTATCTTTTTTTTAAGAATTTTTTTAATAATGTGCTCCCGACACATTTGGTGGAATAGTTTTCGAGATTTTATGTTCACAGTTGTGGAAAATGTAGTTTATGGGAATTCTCGTTTAAAGTTAGACATGCAGGTTTGTCGTACGTTACGCATTAATGATTTGCTACCTACGGGTTTCAATCGATGCATTACGTCTTCCTCCTATAGATCAAGGTCTTCCATGGCCTTTTTTCTTCTTATTTCAATTCTGCCTTCTTTCGTCGCAAGTGAGGCACAGGCGGTGTTCAGCGATCAGCGGAAGTTATGCGGATGTTCTTTGAAGTTTCCACACTTTAAAGTTGAAGTTTTCCTTTCATCTCTTTTCGTTTCAAGCCTCCGAGTCATGTTTCGAGGAGTTCTGTATTACGAGGCATAACTAACATTTCCCGCGACTCCCTGATTTCACATCGGGGTCATCTGCACCCATAACTAATTAAATAGTTAACCAATTAACTAGTGTTTCAAAATCCTTTTTTATCTTCAACTATGGAAAGCAACTCAAGTATCGTAGCGACCGATAAGAAATACTTTCATCAAAAAGGAGAGTCACTTTCCTTTTTATTAAACGATTTTATTTTAATCTTTCAAGTTGGCCTTCAAAACCATACTATCAGAAAGCCTATTGGCCTTTGGAGAATTTGTCATCGTGGCGCAAGAGAAGAGCCTTTCCACAGGAGCCGATGATGGCAATGGCGTGTTATATTTTAAGAACAATATATTGATTAATATATATATATATTTTTAAATGTTGAATTCTGTATTATCCTCTGCGCAATAGTGTAATATCTGAAAGTGAAATGTGAACAGATTAGGAATACGTATGTTCCATTTTATGAGATCCACATAAAATTTTTTAAAAAAGTAAAAAAATTACGCCAAGTAGGGGATTGTGGGGTAAAACGGAACGCTTAACTTTGGAGGGTGTTAACTTAAAATCGGGAGGAGAAAAAGACACGAGACTTCAACAGGAGTCTTCAGTGGACCTTAGACTATAAGAAAATCAAAGTCATTGTTAAGAAAAATCTTTGGGAACGACGGAAAATGAAATTTACCGGAGGTATTGAAATCTTCGCCTCGCTCAAATGGTGGGGTAAGACGGAACACCCACTCGAAGACCGCGTAAACGTACAAAATCTTTATTTTTATGATGTAAAATGTATTCATTTATGTTAAAATCTACCAACTCATTCGCAACTCTTATCTAACAGAAACATTGGTGATCCGTTTTACCCACCCGTTCAGTTTTACCCCACTTTCCCCTACATGAAATCAAAGAAATCGCAAAAATAGAAGATAATAATAATCACAAAATTAAAAATAGATGTGAAATCAAAATGAGCTGCAAGTACATAAAGGTGCTTTCCCGCAGCGTGCAAAGGCGACACTGTGTAACACAATAAAAGAAAAAAGATGGCCGGGCCTGGAAGTCAAATACTTGGCGTGGCTTGGCAACGTGTTATTCTCAGATCATCAATACCCATACCTTCCCTCTCGCAGGCTCTCATATAATTTGTCAATTTAAAACTCTGACAATATATGACTACACTTTCATTATTTTGCGTTTTTAAATAATTCTAAGATCATTCATCGACACCAATACCTTGCCTTTGACAGGCGTACAGCTACTAATTCATCAATTTAAATAAAACTTTGACACATTGCGAACACTTTCAGTAGTTTCTGGTTTTTAAATAATTCTTACTCATCGACACCTTGATCTTGCGTAGCCACGCCAAGTATTTGACTTCCAGGCGCGGTCATCTTTTTTGTCTTTTATTGTGTTACACAGTGTCGCCTTTGCCGCTGCGGGAAAGCACCTTTGTGTACTTGCAGCTCATTTTGATTTCACATCTTTTTTTAATTTTGTGATTATTATTATCTTCTATTTTTTGCGATTTATTTGATTTGATGTACATGGCGTAATTTTTTTTTACTTTTTTAAAGTTTTTTATGGGGATTTCACTTCTTTTTACAAAGATAATTTGCATAGGGAATGACTTCAGATATTTTTTAATATTATAAATTACAAATGTTCATCATCAACAGCAATGAACAGTCTTGTAACAGGACAGAATTAAGGATAAATTCTACGCAAGTTTCACAACTACGAAAACAAACCATGTGCACCGCATTGCCGATCTATATGTTCTATATGTATATTAATTTGATGATATACAAACATGTCGCAATTCAAATTTCGGCAACTTACCATGTGTTTGATGCATTTTGGTTGCAAATCAATGGTACAACGATACATATTTGTAAAAACCACGAAATACGTCGACGCATGCTTTTGTTTTGAAATTCGAGCGCGTGTTTAGACACGAGAGATAAGCAGGCCCGATTGGTGAGTTTAGGACCACTCGAACTTCAAGCCCACCGTCTCTCGCACGGAACACGTCGACGCATGCTTTTCTTTTGAAATTCGAGCGCGTGTTTAGACACGAGAGATAAGCAGGCCCGATTGGTGAGTTTAGGACCAATCGAACTTCAAGCCCACCGTCTCTCGCACGGAATACGTTAAAGCGTATTGTCCCTTAATTGAGGGACAATCCGGGACATGCATTATCCTGATGCCAGAAGACATCGAAAAGTCCTTTACCGTTTCACTTGGAGGTCGCGATTGTAAAAAGATACAATGATGCGCCCCGTCTCAGGTAAAGCAACCGCGCGCAATCACAGTCAGCTGACCGTACCGCTACCACCCCATATTTCTTCAATGAGGTCAAAAAACAGGTCGACAGAAGAATTGCTGGATAATTTTACTAACCCAGTCTTGGCCAATGACACTGTTTTTATAAAAATCAGATTTGTAAGTTCCAGCTTGTCCTTATCTTGATTATTTGTTGAAAAAGTGTCATTGCTGAATGGTAACCACGAGAAGGTGGTGGGCTTTTTCCATCAGGAGAGGATAAGAATGGGTCAGGAGGATGGCATGGATAAGATTCAAATGACGAGGTTAACGGTTGGAAGTAAGAAGGCCGGGTCATAAATTTTAAACACCAGTGACCGGCCATGTACCTTAATTCTTTCGATTGCCAGACTTTCCACATTTCTATATTACTTCTTCGACATTGTTTCTGACCAATCGTAAAAACTAACTGCGTTGATCGTCAATGTAGTCTAAAGAAGGTCGCGGTTCATGACTGTATTGTTCCCTGAGTCGACGGTCGAGAACAGTGCGCCCCGGTCACCATGTTGTCCCACCCGATAATGAAGCAGTATACCGATTAACCCCTTAGTAAACCAAATGAGTTTTACGAACAAACGAAGGGCGGAGAGGATAGCAACGAAACGCTCTGTCAATAGCATCCCCGTAGTACGTTTCCGGACTTAGCCTCATAATAAATTTTATAACGAAATGATCATAACGTTTTCGCCTAACCGACACCGTTCCTTCGCCTGTCTATCCCTTCCACACCCATTCTCTTTATGTTTTTCAAATATTGAAATGACCAATAATGTACCTACCTTCGAGGACGTTGTGGGGGCATAAGTGCTAATACCGGACATGGGACAGTCAGAACTGTTTCTGGAGCGAAAGCGAACGGATTTTAACAGAGCTATCATCATACATTTGACAGACAATGTATACCAACGAAGAGTATTACGATATGTTCTTGGTGTACGGGAGCTGTGACACCAACATCATGGCTGCTGTACGCGAATGTAATGAGAAATATCTCAATTCTCGTGGTTTCCACTGACCAATGACAATTTTTCAACAAATAATCAAGATAAGGACAAGCTGGAACATACAAATCTGATTATTATAAAAACAATGTCATTAGCCAAGAGTGTGTTAGTAAAATTCTCCAGGAACACTTCTGTCGACCTGTTTTTTGACCTCACTGAAGAAATATGGGGTGGTAGCGGTACGGTCAGCTGACTGTGATCGCGCGCGGTTGCTTTACGTGAGCCCGGGCGCACCATTGTCTCTTTTTACAATCGCGATCTCCAAGTGAAACGCTAACGGACTTTTCGATGTCTTCTGGCATCAAGATAATGCATGTCCCGGATTGTCCCTCAATTAAGGGACAATACGTGTTGACGTATTCCGTGCGAGAGACGGTGTGCTTGAAGTTTGATTGGTCCTAAACTCACCAATCGGGCTTGCTTATCTCTCGTGTCTAACACGTGCTCGAATTCCAAAACAAAAGCATGCGTCGATGTATTCCGTGCGAGAGGAGGTGGGCCTTGGGGAGGAGATATTGCAGTGGAGAGGGCCTCTTCAGAACAGTGACCGTTTGGGAGGGATGCAGGGCAGATTGGTTAGATTAGGGCTAATCGCAATTCAAGTCCACCATCTCTTGCACGGAATACGTCGACGCGTGCTTTTGTTTTGAAATTCGGGCGGGTGTTTAGACTCGAGAGATAAGGGATCCTTCTTTAATTTGAAGGTAGGACGAAGCAGGCGGGACTACGCGCAGTTTTGAGTAATTTATGACTTAGTTGGTTCCGCCTCGTAGCAGACGTGAACTCAGGGTATCGGAAAAGGGAAACAGGATACAGGAAACATGTCTTTTTTTATAACAATTCGAAGACTTTCTATTTCTCTTCTCTTCGGACCCTTTCGAACCGAAACACGTGGTATCTGCTGCCTACCTCGAAGCAATGGGTACATTGGCAGTAAAAGGACGGAGCGCGGGCTTTTATAACAGTGTAGGATGGTCCGTTCCTTGCACTTCTGCAAGGCACGTGTGTGTCGAAAATGTGCTGGCCTCTTTTTACCTGAAGCCTCTTGGCCTAGTGGGTCTCAACTCATAATGGAACGCGAGAAACTATTTGGGAGTAGAAGTAGTCGCTTGGAAAAAATCTTGTCAGTCATCAAGCAATCACGACGCAGAAATGTTCTCTGCTCAAAAGTATTACGCGATGTTATGGGTATACCCTCCGAACAACGAGGACGCAAGTGCTGCAGCGTGAGAATTTGCGCGGGAATACCTACGGCTCCGAACGCCGAGTAAAAATTCATTTCCACCAATTTTTATAACGTAGGAACAACACGTTCCATGAAAAATAAATTAAGTGATCAGTGTTAGTAGGCGTGCAGTGAAGTGAATATTCGGTACATTAACACGGACGCACTTGACGTTGCGACTCTTAACTTTGGATGGTGTCGTGTACCTGAGATCAGCTGTGCTCTCGGCGCGTCTGTCGATGACCAGGATCGGTTCAGTGACCTAGTGACACAGGTTTCCAAGCTGTAGGTGAATTTCCGAAAGGGTAAGTTGTAGTTACATTATTGGCGACTATTATTTTTTAAATTTAACGCAGGCTATGCCTTATTTCCGGCGATAATTCTCCAAATTTCCGTACGTAAGTTTTTTTTCGCAGTTTTTAAACAGAGTTATTCATTATCAACAACAGTGTTGGCCGTTATTGAACTACGGATTTTTATGATAATAACCAACTACGATCATTTTTCGTTCGTTCCCTGTTGCATGCCTTTTCGTTTGTACGTTATTAAAAAAGGAACTTTACGTGTTCCTTATCCTCTCACTCGAAATAATTATTATTTTCGATTCTTCTACAAAAAAAGCAACTGTGTATTCGTCTTTTTACGTTACACATGATTTTCATCCATTTATCATTTATTCATTATTCACTCTAAATGGCAAACAAACCATGGCAAAAGGTTAGATTTTATGTTACGTCTTTTTCATTCGTCATTCTACGCAATTTCCTTCGATGCATGCCGACTTGCTTGTTCGTAGTCGCAGCGCGGCACGGCGCGCAACCACGCTAGCGCGGAAGCTCCAGCGGAAGGCTCGCGCTCTGATTGGTCGGGCTTTTTTCTTAATATCTCAAAAACGAAACCCCAGATCCCAAAACGGTTAAAGACTTTTCAATGTGTTTTTGTATCAGGATATTGCATGTTCCCGGATGTCCCTCAATTCTGGAACACCCTGTACGTATTATGTTGACGAAAATTTGGCTTGCAGAATCAGAATCAGAATCAGAAGAAAAATCTTACTGTTTCCGACTGATCCATGAGATGATATTACGATATCTCTGTCATGCGTGGACCGATTTTATTGAATTTGGTTTTGAACGAAAGCTTATATGCGGTTTACATGAGAAAAAAGTCTTTAAATTTAGAAAATATTGCAGGCGTGATGAGATATTAATGAAATAAGTTTTAGGTTAGGTTGGAATAGCCGTGCGACGAGTAAATGATAGCGATAGCGACAGTCGACATATACATGGTGTCTTTCATGTACTTGGCGTCGCGACGCTACCGCGTCTCTAGATATTTACTAAATGAAAAAAAAAATACTAACTTCAAGTGATGCTTTAGAACCATATTCTGCATTTCCCAGCGAACTCGTATCTCCAGAATAGAAAAAAGGATTGCGAGTTTTGTGACCAGACGATGTATTAATTTCCTCAAGTATTGAGCGTTTAAGGAGATCCTCCATTTTGCCACGGTCCTCCTCGGTAATGCACGGGAACCACACATTCTTAAACTCTGGATGCGTTAATGCGGCCAGCGCGGCATTGTGTGACTCCGGTGTGGCGAGTTCCAAACAGTCTTCAAATCTCGAATTCACCGCGTTGCGAAGGTACTTACTGATAGGTTTGCAGAATTTCCACTCATTTTCCCCCAGTATTCCCAATTTTCGACGTAGAGACAACAAATATGGCAAAAATGTGCCATAGAAAATATTGTCTCCCTGTAAAATGTCTATCGCTTCCGCAATTGGCGCCGTACATTCTATATGTTCTACTAAGTATGTCAAGTCATTTTCTCTTAACACATTTTTTATCCCTAAAAGTTTTGCCAAGTCAGTCATTCAGTTTGTCTTAGAGAATCGTATAGGGAATTCCACTGTGTCTCGCCCGGTCGTTTCAATGTGTGACCAATTGCTTCCTATAGTATTTCAGCGGATTTTGGCCTGATCACCGCCTTCCACAACAGGTTACATTTCTGCATGGCGTCTTTATGAATACCCGACAGCACTTCGTTCTTAATTATGCGTATCATGTCTGATGTAATACACAAATTGAGAGTATGTGCAGCACATCGAATATGGCGAAGCAGTACATACTGTAAAGGAAGCGCAACATCTTTGTCCAGTGGTGTGGTTTCTTGTGGTTCTTCATTGGATGAACTATGGGAGGAAACATCCAAACCATCGTCTTCAGCTTCCCTTGTAATGAAGGCTTCTTTGAGGCCATACATTCTGAAAGCCTTTGCAAAGTTACTGGCATTATCTGGGACTGTTGACACAATTTGGGTCTCAGTTAAGCCAAACTCTGCATGAATGCTCTCCAGTAAGTCAGTGATTGTAGCAAAGGAATGTTCACCGACAAAGCGACGGCACGCTAGAGCTGCTGATTTCCTTTCATAATTTGTGGAAATCCCATGTGCTGTTACCCCCAAGAAACTTCGTCGCCTTCCTGACCAAATGTCTGCAGTTGTGCAGACAAATGGAACAGTCTCTAATTGGTTTTTAATGTCGCGCATATCCTCTGTATACATTTTATCCAGTATTCTCCCCAGTCCACGGCGACTAATTGCATTAACTTTATTACCAAGTCTCTGATTAAAAAATATTTTCCGACAGCGTTTACTCTCCACCACCACCAATGGAACCATGGCATCAATGATGAACTCTGCGATATCCATTTTAAACTGCTTCTGTGAGATCGTTTCTTTATCAGTCGAAAAACTCGCAGATGGTCTTTACTGGTTTTTTCCCACTTCCATACAATATTCGTCAAATGCAGCAGAATGTTTCCGCTTCGAATGTGACAGGAAATTGGATGAAGATATTACCTGGCCTTTGATTTTAATGTCTTTCAGCGAACAAAATTGGCATTGCCCGACAACGTTCTTGCGATTGGATTTTTCCTTGACCAGCGAGAAATATTTCCCGCTTACAATCGTAGGCACGCGCAGCTTTTCTACAACCAAACCTTCACTTGCACAACTTGCAGTCGACGTCGACGCGTGAAATTCACCCGCGACGGAAATGTTATGCAATTCACACTCACGGTCACTCATTTTAATAAAGTTTATATACACTACACTTATTTAATAGTATTAGATAAATATCTTATTTAATAGAAAAGTAAATGTTCTAAATATGAAATAATACTTGACTAAATATAAGTAACTTATACTAAACTGATTTAATAGTATTAGATAAATATCTTATTTGATAGAAAAGTAAATGTTCTAAATATGAAATAATACTTGACTAAATATAAGTAGCGGCGGCTCGGTTAGGACTGATCCCCTCCACAATTACAGTTTTCCCCACTCCACAGCTCGTGCGCGCGTAGCCAATCTCCCACTTCCCGCTCCCTCCGCGCGTAGCCAATCTCCCACTTCCCGCTCCTTCCGCGCCCGGAGTTCCCCCCACCGCCCCCCCCCGCGCTCCCCTCAGAGGACCGGCGTTAGAATGCCTACAGTCTTACTAATCGCGCGTCCGCTTGCGGGCGCTTAAACCATGGTAGCGAATTGATGTGACTTTGGGGATGTTCAAAATGAGACTGCGATTACAAGTATCGCGCGATCGGGTCAATATCGCTATTGCTGTCAAGGTCATGATTCTGAACCCTTTAAACTTTTTGGTGGTCGCCTTTGGTTTACGAGATATTCGCAAAAAACATAACTTTACATTAGAATTACTGAGTTTAACACATACTCACATCGGTTCGCTACCATGCTTTACGCGCCCGCGAGCGGGCGCGCGCCCCCTGATCTAGCCCCAACCAATACTAATACCGTCGGCTGTGAAACAGTCGTAGAAGAGAAAATGGTTGTGCGTGATAGTTTGCTGTGCGCTATCTTGATGTGCACTAAAAAAATATGCGTTAAATTGCATGTGTTCTAAATAGTATGTACACTATATTCTGTGTCCTAAATCGCATTTGTCCTAAATTGTATCTGTCCTAAATCGCATGTGGCCTAAATAGTATCTGCACTATAAATCGCATGTGTTCTAAATTCTATGTGCACTATCTTCTGTGCACTATTCTGATGTGTGCTAAATTGCATGTGTAATATTTTACTGTGTAGTTTTGACATGGAGCCTATAAATACAAGGACCCCAGAGATCGTAGCGCTCTTCTACGGAAACTCTCCTACAGAAGTAGTTCGAATTAACCAAATATCGATCCCTAAACCATTCAGTGATTATTCATACTAAATTCAGTGCCAATCCTCTCAAAGGAATTATTAATCTTCAACATCAACTGTAAGTCATTATTATTCCCTATAGTACCAGTGTATATTGTAACGAATTCCAAGCCCCTGCCACAGCCCTTTTGCCCTTTTTAAAAAACCGTTAAGCACTAGAATAATTTTCACATTTCATTATCGTATCACCTATCAGCATGTAAGAGTGTTTTTGCGTCAAATAGAACTAGTGTGAGAATGAGTGTAGAAACGAGAGGGGGAAAACCGAGCGCATGCGTGATCGCCAGTCGATCAGTTGATCGGCTGCAGAACGGATCGAGCGTACCATAGAAATATTGCAGGATCTTACGCAATAGATATTCGTAGTTGCGATATGTGCAACTACGAATCGGTCTAAATCGTTATTGGAGCGCGCTCGAAGAGCTAAATGGGTATAAATATGGGCCCATCGACCGATAGAAGATTATTATCTCTCCAATATTCAGAGAGCGAACAAGTCTTATAATAGCACTTATAATTAGTATTCTGGGTAGCCCATAAAACGGCTCCTGCACAACGTGAATCTTCCATCTCAGATAGTTTCAACCAGCTCCTGAGCACCGTGGAAATATTCATCTCAGGTTGTTTTAACAAACACCTGAGCGTCGTAGAAGCTGCTATTTTGAACAACTCTCTCTCTCAACCACTAAATAAAACATTCTAACTCCTTACAAATCCAGATCAAGCAATCCGTTCAAATTCTATCATTGCCTAACTGTTAAGGCCAATTCCTGCCATATCGATGATAGTCATTCTCTTTTGTACCGACTACGAGTCGCAACCTAAGAGTCATTTATTATTTACGACCAAGCGTCAGTTATTATTATTTACGTTCTATATCAACCAAGCGTCATTTACTATTATTTTGCGTTCTATATCGACCAAGCGTCATTCATTTATTATTTACGTTACTATTGTTTATATTTTTTTATAGTGACTAAAAGGTCATTAACTTTGTTAAATAGGTATACGTAGAAAGTGTTCTTAGTGAATAAACACTGTTAAGAAAAATTCTGGTTCGTGAAATTCTTTTCTTTATTGCGCGCCACTCGAACCTATCCCGAAATCCTGTAACTCGCGTCAACGCCACGTCTAGAAACGTTACAATATCATCGTTAATTATATTATATTTCATTACTTACGCTTTTCCTATTTCATATTATTGCGTATCGTATTGTTGTATATAATTTTCATTGCTAATGCTTATCGCAATTCATATTATGATAAAAGACTATTGAAGTTGGAAATTGAGTCTGACTGATGAAATTGAGTAAATGTTATGACGTTTTGAAACATTAACATTAGTAAGTAGCATTTCTGACGGAAAAGAATTGTCCAGCCTTTGGGCCTGCCATTCCTAACCCAGACCTTTGGTAGGTAGGTATCTGTTTCAATAGGCACGGCCACCCATGACGCCAGCAAGACCGTCCCCGGTCCTTGCTATTTCAACGGGTTTTCTTCCAGTGAAAATCAGTAAACTTGTAAGTGCAATATCTAAAAAACCAGTGAAAATCAAGTGTATACATTAATGCTTATTGATTTTGTCTTGGAACGCACTATCAACTCACCTCTTAAAAAAATAGTTCCATTTAAAAGACCGAACTTGACCACCGTATCTTTTAAAATAATAATCGAAAAAAAATTCGTCTGCACTAATAAGTTGGCCCCCCTGGAAACATGCAACGCCATATTTTTATATTTTTTTATATCGAATACATTAGGAGATATCCAGCTGTTCAGGCTTCCCGCGGACACCCTGTATATGTATGAATTGCAGAGCTCGTAGACTCTTGGCAATGTCTGTAGTAAGAATGGCAGCTACCGTCTCCGGAGCGAACTCATTACTTTTGTAGAAGCCAGATTCTATAGTTTTAAAATGAATAGTCCAAAGAGGTGCACCAGTATCTTTTATACACTGGAGGTCCGCCGCTACCGTCTCCGGAGCGAGCTGAATTTCACTGGTTGAAAATTAAGCTTCCTCTAGGGCTAAACATTCGTCGACTAAAGAGCTGTTTTTCTAATGTAGCTTTGAATGCCTGCTGTGCTGCGTGCGCCTCCTTTTTACCGGAAAATTGGCGGGCTGGCGCATACGCAGTAAGTCAATTCTCGATATTTCGCGTTTTATTCGCTTATTATATATTTTTTTGTTTTGCGCTTTCATCAGTATTTATATTTAATTATTTCTAAAGTCCCTATAACATTTATTCCTTTAATATTCGCTTATATCGTAAATTATCTATAAAAGTATTTATGATGCTTATGCGCGGTAACATAGATTGGCTTCGTGGTAATGTAGTACAGTTCTACACTATCGACTATCGGTAACGCTGGGTTTGAGTCTCCGTGGGACGTTACAAGGCTTACTTTGGCTAAGGTCTTCCACCACCATACGGCTACATCTATTTCAAAGATATACACACCTCACATTAATTAAAGGATCACCTCTAGGAGTGCGGTTGTGGCGGCAGCTCGGGATTTAATAAATTCAAACAAATCTTTACTAATCCTAATAATTTAGAAAATAATAGTATTTTCATGTTTTGTATGGTCCCGATTAGTTTAATAGTGAATCGTGCGAATGATACACCGATAGAGTTTTGGCGTAATAAATACCCATGTTCAACCCAACACTGCCGCACAATTAAATACTCACATGAGAAAGAAACAATTGATAACATTATCATCGAAATGAAAAGGATGGAAAAAGAAATTTCTGTTTTGAACCCAAAGAAATTAATCTTCGAGAAAATTGAAATCACAATCCAGCATACTATGCTATGCACTATGATTGACGGGAAATTTCGCCAAGCTGGTACAGGCACCGCGCCATCTCAAAGATGTTGCATATGTGATGCACTTCCAAAAGAAATGAATAATTTAGCAGAAATCGTAAAGAAGCTTGTCAAGATAAGAACGTATCAGTACGGTCTGTCAACTCTCCATGCGTGGATTAAAAACATTGAATGCACTTAGCATATAAATTACCTTTTAAAAAATGGAATGTACAATTGACCGATGAAGAAAAGAAGTAGTCAGAATACTAAACACCAGATTCAAACTGGCATTCGCGATAAATTGGGTTCACTTGTGGATGCGGTAAAACAAGGTGCAGGTAATACAAATGACGGTAACACGGCAAGAAAGTTTTTTCAAAATTACAATAAGGTTGCTGAAATCACTGGCATTGATCAACATTTCATTAAATGACTGTACATAATTATGCAAGCAATGGCATCGGGAAAACCGATCGATGTAAATAAATTTAAAAAATATTACATGGATACGGCGAAAATTTATGTCAATAAATATATGTGGTACCCAATGCGTTCTTCGTGCCATATGATTTTAATTCATCGGTCAGATGTAATAGAGACAATTTTAATCCCTATTGGGCAATTATCGGAAGAGGCACAAGAGGCGAGGAGCAAAGATATTAAGAGGTGTAGAGAAAATAATACACGTGAATCGACACCTATAGGTATAAACGAGGACATACTACATTTTCTTTTAATATCTTCCGAAAACTGCTGTTTCGATACTTCATCTAGCGCCCTTTTCAGTGGTTTAAATTGAATGTATAGGAAACTTTTCGGTTGCAAGTTATAAAGGAAAGTCGAAAATAAAGGTGTTTGAGATTGAGAAAAGGGATGAGAGGTGAAAGGAGTTTTAGACAGGTTATGTTAATGCACTTTCACAATGCACTTTCGGTGAGACACCTCGTTGATTTATTGAAACACACAAAATGAGAACTGAGAAATGACACTGTTGAAGCTGCACAATGATAATATTTATGACTGATTAACTGCAACACGTGAGTGTGAGATACAAAAATGTGGCCGCGTGGATGCAACCACGTGGCGTCCACTCAATTATATCAATCGGCGGCGTGTGAGCGTACACTTGAGAGATCGTAGATACTGAGTAAAACCGTGAGGTCGAGAACTGTGATTTGATACACTTGAGGCTGAGAGATACAAAGGTACTTTTAGTAATTTTCTAACTGTGAGCTAAACCGTTACGGACAACGAGAAACCAAAGAGTGCCGAAAATGGCTGACTTCCTTTCGCGTGTCTTCTCGATTCTTTTAGAGCGTCGATGCGACACGCTAATTGACGTATCGCTGATTGGCGGCTCGATCATCGACCAGCGTCGCTGTATCGTAGCCCGCGAGGTGCTGCGGTGAGATTGAGATTGGCGGCATTAGGAACTATGGCATTCCCAAACAAATATCGTAGTCATATAATTGTAACATAAATTCGACAGAGATTACAAGTGATGTGTCACGGTAAAAGCGGTAATTTAGTAAATGTATACAGTTTCCAGCAGTTCCTAATCAATGTATGCCCAAAATGCATGTAACCTAACCTACAATCGTACGAAAATGCATACATTGACTGCATCACGCTCTTACTGTGGCACATGTATCCAGCTAACGCTTCAGTTTTGCTATGATTCCACGTTGGCAGTCCTCCCGAGTAGGCGCCATCTCGTATCCACTAGCTGAACTAAATTTGTGACGTGACTTGCTCTGTATTATCGCTAATATGGCAGAACTCGTATTTGGGAATGCAGTCACGAAATTACGTTGTTTGTCCTTATATGAGCAGATTTTGGGCTGGGTCAGGTCTCATTCAAAAGAGGAAGGTTCAGTGCAACGCGTTCTGGTTATCGTTTGAGTCACAAAACTCTTTTAGTAACCTAAAAATACTTGGATTCTTGCGGGTGTATTTTGTCGACTTTTTCTCTAATTTGAACACTCATATTATTAGATATCAACACAATCTCGTCGAACAATGACCAGGGCGCCCTGCACTGAACCTTCCTCTTTCGAATGAGACTTCACCCAGCCCAAAATCTGCTCATATAAGGACAAACAACGTAATTTCCTAAACCCATGTTTCGGGTCAGATTGTGTCAGTATACAGCGCGCTGCATTACCCGTGTCTACCCCCTTAATAACAATTTTTCTATGTATATGTATAAACAATATTTAGTCAAATATCGAAATTACTAGGATGGTATGATGTTGATGTAATATTCTCTACCATAATATTAGTAGTTAACTGCAAATATAATATTCTAGGTCACTATCACTGAATTTGGCTATCCGCATCCAAGTTATCAGTGCATAAATATTATAAAAGCACTATCCATGAAAATCACGGATCCAGAATCGTTTCAAAAGTTACTGTCTTTTGAGAGTCATTGCAAGCGAATAAAGGAAAAGGCAGGCGTCGTTTTGGAGAATCCACTTAACATTCTGCGTTTCATTAGAAGATTTTTCAAGACGGACGATATACTAGATGAAGAAATTACTAAAATTGTTGGCATCCTGCAGGTATGAGAGTTAATAAATTAATACAATAATAAGTTATCTTTTTATGTGTGAGAATGGATAATATTTATTTATATTTATATTTATATTTAATATATATACACGGGATACAATCCCATTAGTGTACAAGAGAAACACAGAGAAAAGGACAAGAAAGATAAAAAAAAGAAAAAAGTAGCAATACAAAGCGTATAACAAACAAGCATACAATACTTAGAGTCGGTAGACAGTTCGAACACCATCAACTCACTCACAGCACGGTTACATAAGTTTATCAAGGGCCTTGTTAAAGGAACAGGTTGATCCCGTGAAAAAATCAAGAGACTCGCCAAAAGCGTTTGGAACATTGCAAATGCGATTTGCCGGGTCAGAGAAACCAAGATTCTCTTCCAAGGTAGGGGTAGAAAAATTAATTAATTGTAGGAGTTGAGGACATTTCGTCATTCCATTGATCAACTTGAAAACAAAAAGAAAGGCAATGCGTACCCTCCTACTTCCAAGTGATTTCAAGTTAAGCAACTTCATGACGGGCGTGTACTCGTGATCATTATACGCCATCTTATGTCCGGATTTGCAAGCAGCGAAACACAAGAATTTATGTTGCACCCTCTCTATCCTTTGTTTGCACTTTACACAACGTGGCGACCAAATAACTGATGCGTGCTCCAGGCGTGGTCTGACAAGTGTGCAAAATAACAATTTAAGAGTACGCGAATCCCTGAAATCTTCCGAACAGCGTGTAACGTCCGCAACGAGTGGCCTTAAATTTTCTTTTCTTTTATAATTCTAATTCTTATATTATGTTATATTATGCCTAAAACATTTTGTATTAACAATAAGACGCGAGCACACGTATGGATGAATGCAATGTAGCGACCAGTGAGAGAACTAAGCGACGTGAACGCATGCGCAGTATCATTCAACAGAGCGACTGAACCGAGTGCGGACCGTCAACAGATCGAGTACGCATGCGCACAAACGTACGATCGTCCGAACACCTAGTGAAACTCGAATGTAACGCCTGATTGTTGTAAACCAAAATACGAAAAGCTAATTGGTGCGCGTAAAATGCGACAAGTGATTGGTGCGTGCCAAGTTCTACGGATGGGTGTTAAATATAGGCCCGCCGGCAGCAGTCAGTAGAGATCTTCCAGAGAGATCGTCCTAGAGACACCCAGTATTCGAAACCTTCTCTCCGAGGCGCTTGAACCGGCACCTCGACAAAACTCACCTTCCTGTGCCTGAGGCCGCTTTGAAAGAAGCACCTTGGGTTCCATATGATTCTACTCAAGTTCTCATTCTACGAACTGAGGCAGTCCGACCAGGCACCTTGGCTACCATCCTAGAAAGCGTGGACCAGCTGATAGGCAACTGGAAGCTATTCAATCCCAGAGGAAGGAACTCTCTTTACTCTCAACTTGACATTCAATCGACCAAAGTGTCATTTTCTCAATGCTATACTATAACGACTTAGTGTCGTGACCTTTGTTTTCCTATATCAATCAATGCGTTCTGTTCTGACCAAGCGTCAGATTCTCTTTCTTTTCGACTAAGCGTCAGATATTATTTCTATGCGATTAAGCGTCAAATTCTATTTCTTTTCGACCAAGCGTCAAATTCTATTTCTTTTTGACTAAGCGTTAGATATTATTCGACTAAGCGTCAAATTCCATTTTCGTGATCGAACAAACAAAACGATAGGTAATTAATTTTGCTTTCTATGGACCTAGCGTCGCGAGCAAAAAAAAACCCGAACAGTATTCTGTTTTACCGACCAACACGTCTTGACGTAACCATTTTCGTTCTATTATAATTTATATTACAATTTCACGACATCATGTCGTATCATAACCTTTATAAACTATTTTTGTCAATTATTGTTAAAAGAAGGACTCTTTTTCGTGAAATTCATTTCTTTATCGCACGCTCCCCGAACCAATCCCACTATTCTACAAGTAAACCGCTTTACTTGTGGAATCTCCTGTAACTAACGGCAACGTCTCGTTCGAGAACGTTACAAGCGTTCCAATAATCTTGTTTATTATATACAAAGTATCTATACAGTGTGAGATGTTTAAAACTGGCCCCCCAAGTAATTCAGTTACTTCTAAAGATCGAAAAAAATACTTCGACAAATGTTTCTCGGTATCAAGGAGGACTAAATCTGATGTGTACCAAAGTAGTAGTGTAGCATTCAGAAAAGAAAGCTTCGAGAATCGCCAACCATCGAGAAGTTTCCCGAATACGCTTGGAAGCTGCCCGTGAGCAGAGACGTGCGGGCGCGGAACCGCGGCTCGCGAAATTCGCACTTAACGAAGTGTCTGTTGATTTCTGAGGCCACGGATAGTTGCTACGATCGGGTATAAATTATAGGCCCGCAAAGGCATTTCCGTCTTCGCTGTTCTGAGGGAGAGGAGGAGGCACTACCAACGGCCGCTCTTGGACAGCTTAGGGCCTTCGGCAGAAGAGGTTGGCGATAATACGTGGACGTCTACCTGGAGAGAGAGCGCACTAGGGTCAATTCCTGGACGCCCGACCAATGTGGAGAGTTCGGTGATAATACATGGGTGCCTACCGGTCGAGAAAATACAGAGCATCTCCTTAGACGCTCGAGTTTTAAGAGAGGAGAGTACGGGAGAATATTCCTGGACGTCCATCTGATATGGAGAGTTCGGCGACAATACCTGGACGCCAATCGAACGGGAGTGTATAGAGTAACATCTGGACGCTTCATTAGAATGAAGTCAAGTACCGCATGCACATTAGAATCCCGTAAAATTGTATAAACGCAACGAGACGCAACGCTGACCTCCGAAATATGTAGCCCCATCCTATCGACGAACCATATACTCCTACCTAATCCGAATAAACCTTGTCTGTCCAGAAATTATCCTTGTTTCCATTCACGAAGGCTAAAGTAGTTGTTTTATAGGTGGAAGCGTATACAGGAGGTATGAAGTTTTTTTTTAAATGGAATGATATATCTTTTTACGTGTCTTGTAATAGAGGATCTTGAGGTGCGTTCAACGCCATATGGCTGAAAGTCATTCCAGGTCGTTGAGCATCAACGACAAAAGAAAATAGTTTACTTCAGCGAATAGATCGAATACATTTGTATGCAGGATATTCGACTGCTGATGGTCATCCTCTGGGGGGGGGGGGGAGATTCTACAGGCCTAAATAGCGGTAAAGACCTCGTTTTTTAGTTATCGATGCTTATAAATTCGGCTCCGGAACACTTGTATCATGGCACCCTGGCAATCAGCCGTGGGCGCGTGCAGTGGCGACTGCCGCACGATAGATTTTCCATGTGTGTTGAACGCATTCTTACCCACATATCCGAAATTATGACCGACGATACCACGCAGTACTACGTTCTTCCGACAATTTATAGAAAAGCACACATGTCACGTTGTATGACATTAAACCCGTCTACTTGAGAAAATGCACAAGAGCATATGTAACGTATCGCTACTAACCGCCGTAAAATTTTCTTTTCCTTTCCATATTTATCGTTGTTTTCGTTCTACTAGTATTGAGACACGTACGAGGAACACGCTACGTAGCGGAGAACAGTTAAACTCAATCACGCGCAACGCATGCGCATAACCGCCCGTTCAAACTCAATTCAGCGACATGAACGACTTAAGCACGCGTGCGCAGAACCCACGCTCAACCGGACGCCGAATAAAACTAAGCGTAGTGCGCGACTGGCGGGAACCGGATGTTAAATCTGATTATTACGCGTAATCACGCAGCGACTGATTGGCGCGGGTCATGCTCCAGCGAGGAGTATAAATATGGGCTTGCCTGCAGGAGAGAGTTAGACTTGGTCCTGACACCGAACCTACCCTAAAGGACGCTTTAGTTAGCCCCTGAACTCCCATTTAAGGACGCTTTAGTTAGACCCTGAACTTCCATTCGAGGACGCTTTAGTTAGCCCCTCAACTACCATTCTGGGACGCTTTAGTTAGCCCCTCAACTACCATTCGAGGACGCTTTAGTTAGCCCCTCAAATTCCATACTAGAAAAGCATGGACCAGCTGATAGGCACCAGTAAACCAATATAATCCGAGAGAAGTAATCCTCTCAATTTCTAAAACTAAACATTTTAATCTCTACTGACCAAGCGTCATATCTTATATTATACTTTATTCTGACTACGTGTCGAGACTAGCGATTTAGTATCGTAACTATATATTATTATATCATTCACATTAATTAACGCCACGGTTCTAACTATTTTATACCAAAAGCGTCAAACGATCTTATATTCTGTTTTACCGACCGAGCGTAATTCTCGTTTAATCTCCACGTTCAGCTACACCGACTTAGCGCCGAAACCGAAATCGAATAATATTCTTTCTTACCGACCGATACGTCGTTACGTAATTATCATATGTTTAATCATATTAATTTACCGTCAAAGTTTACACGACTTACAAGGGAAGGACCCCCAAGTGGTCGGCTTGAATTTTAATGAACATTTGTAAGATGATAGGATGCAGGTCCCTGATGATATTGTTGCGCCGGGGCGTTTTCACCGCCGGCCACCCCGACGCAAAGGAGTGGAATAATTAGACGGGCGCACACACGACGCAACTATATTTCTGGTGTACAGGGCAACAGCAATAGATTACAATGTTACAAGCCCAATCCCTACGTCCGAATGCCACGGCGTTCGGTACAAGACCAGTCTTCTGGTCGGCCTCCCGATCTTCCTCTTGAAGGGAGCCGACCTTCTTTTATCTTCAGCTGCCAGCACCAGCAGGCTATGCACGGGCCTATACCCGGTGCTCGCAATAATATATTTGGAATACTAGCCGTAGTTACTTGGCGGTTTTAAAGATATTGTTAAGATTTCGGCTTGGCATAACGGAAGTTTAATGTAACAGTACAGTAAGAGTAACAGAACATTAACAAGAACAGAAGTAACCGAATACAATCTCTAATGCGCGAGAAAAGTGTAAGTATCGATGCGTCTGCACGTAATGGCGTCTGGCTATCGAATGACAGCTTGACAGGCGATCGATCCGATCGCCTTCTTCTCGCTGTACTCTTGTTCCAGTCGCGAGCACCAGCAGGCCCTGGATTCCATCCAAAGGGTGCTCGCAACAATATTAACAATTAAAGTTACCTACCTCTTTACATACAATGGATATAAACTTTATTACAGAAGCTGCGGCGGCGAAGTGGGTTGGTGCGTAGATTGTGAATCCGACGGTCCTGCGATCAATCGATTCCTCCATTAGCCGAATTTTTTTTGGCATTTTTTTATGGTGCACTTCGTGCACGATGCAGAGTGATAATTATCATACGTGCAGGAAAACCTCAAATAAAAAATAATAACCAATAATGTAGGGCCGCGAAGTCCAATACTAACGCGGGCGCGCGCGTCAAGGTCAAAGCAGACCGAAAATGCGTAGCATGACATTATTTTTCCGGCGACTGAAATGACGTCGATTAACAATCGACGCTCGACGTAGCCGTGCGTTCCCACTTTTTCTAAAAAGTGGCCGGGCGACGCGCCGCTTGCCGCAGAGACCATTGCGAGTCGCAAGCGCGAACACCGGAATTTATACTTCTTTACTTACTACATTTAATAAATATACATATATACCTCAGTGTTAAATCAGTGATTATTATTCCTCCTACAATAACAATAAAAATACTCATTTTTTTAGATAATGGTTTGTAAAAGATACTATTAGTATAGTATTGAATTTTCTTTCAATTATTAACAATTTCGATACAGTATTCCTTTATAGTATTTTCTATTCCATACGGTCCAGAATAGATTCCGTCGAAATGCAGATAGCAGGATTGATGTTTATCTTTCACGTTAGACCAACAAACGTCGCACGCACGATGTTTATGCATCAGTATTCTCGAAGATAGTCCAAGATGCATGGCTAGCCGTATAACAGAGTTTAGTTAATTTCAAGCAGTCGAACGAAGCGATACAGCATTTAATTTTTCTCATTCGGTCTTGTTTCAAAGTGAATTTACTTTTTAAGTGAAAAAATTGTGCAAAAATGCAGGAAGTGACCGATGCATTATATTATGCAATGGATTTGTTGCGTTCACAAGCAGTTATAAATAACGAAGAAAGTACAAATCCATCGGACCGTTCAAAAGTAATGGGAAATGAAATAGCAGAAGGCCTCATTTCAATTATTTCCGATTATGAATTGGTTATTGACGAAGAATTGGTACCGGAACACGAATTAAATTATATTCAAGGTGAAACACACGAAGAATATGTTGGCACAAGCAGTGACGAAATAACAACTCCTGAAAAATCACGATCTCGATCACCATTTCCCCAGGAATCAGTAGCAAGAAGTAAACTGCCCTTCGAAATGAAGAAAAAAGTGTTTGCGTTAGCAGAGTTACATACCAATTGGTCGATATCTACATTACAAAGTAAGACAACAAAAGCTCTGTCTAATAAGCGGCAACTGATAGGATGGACGGATCAAGTCAAGAAAGGTGAAAGTCGAATTGACAAATATGAATTTATTAATTCATGTGTGTACGACAGATTTGTTGAAGCTCGTGCAACAAAATATCTTGTTACCACACGAACACTACAACAGTGGGCCATGGCAGCATTTCAAATAATATCACCCGAATTTTCATTTATGGCATCCGAACATTGGGTAACAAGATTTAAAAAAGAACACAGAATAAGACACAGGCATGTTACAAAATATGTAACCAATAGTGACCGCGAAACTCTTTCGAAAATACCTCCAAAGCAGCAAAACTTTTCCAAGAACAAACATCAGACATTATTAAAAAATATGACCCAGATTTTGTAATTAAAACAGATCAAACCGGTTGCGAATACCGTATAAACATATATCGTACATTATCTCACAAAGGCGAAAAATCAACAGAAGTCTATATTAAAGACATAAATAAAGCAACGCATTCCTATACTGCACAGTATTCTATAACAGCATCCGGGAAACTGCTACCAAAAGTTTTTATATGCCTGCAAGAAAAAAATGGAACGTTTGGACCACAGGTTGTCAAAGAAGTCCAACGGTTAAGCACCAAATTTAATAATGTTTATATAGCCTCCACAAAATCAGGTAAATTGCAGAAAGACACATATGAATTGCTTTTAAATCATATAATTCATCCATATGTGAATAATAACAAATTTTTAATGATTGTTGATTCTTGGGGAGGTTAAACTAGCCCTGCAATATACGACCAAAAATTGATTGACGAATATAATTTATCCACGTGTACATTCAAAATCATACCTCCAAAATGCACACCACTTTGCCAACCCTGTGACGTATATAGGTAAATAAAAAACTACATAGCACGATTCCAAAACTACTATGAACTTTTCACAACCGGTTGTGACATTACAACAAGATCTCATTGCATTAAAGTTCATGCACTTGTACATCAACAATTACAAGCACCGATTTATAAAAACTGATTAGATACGCATGGTTAGCATCCAAATTAACTTCTTCAAGGGAAATATTTCCTAACGTAAATCGAGTTGCTTTTCCGGATGCAGTAAAAACTAAAAAATATCAGTGCAAGAAACAAGCTTTTATTATGTGTTCATGGTGTCGGGCTGTTTTATGCTTTTCCTGGGGAGATGGTAATCGAGATCGTGATTCTTCAGAAGAAGTTGTTATTTCATCACTACTTGTGCCAACATATTCTCCGTGTGTTTCACCTTGAATAAAATTTAATTCATGTTTCGGAACCAATTCTTCGTCAGTGACCAATTCATAATCGGAAATAATTGAAATGAAGACTTCTGCTATTTCATTTCCCATTACTTTTGAACGGTCCGATGGATTTGTACTTTCTTCGTTATTTATAACTGCTTGTGAACGCAACAAATCCATTGCATAGTATAATGCATCGGTCACTTCCTGCATTTTTGCACAATTTTTTCACTTAAAAAGTAAATTCACTTTGAAACAAGACCGAATGAGAAAAATTAAATGCTGTATCGCTTCGTTCGACTGCTTGAAATTAACTAAACTCTGTTATACGGCTAGCCATGCATCTTGGACTATCTTTGAGAATACCGATGCATAAACATCGTGCGTGCGACGTTTGTTGGTCTAACGTGAAAGATAAACATCAATCCTGTTATCTGCATTTCGACGGAATCTATTCTGGACCGTATCGAGTAGAAAATACTATAAAGGAATACTGTATCGAAATTGTTAATAATTGAAAGAAAATTCAATACTATACTAATAGTATCTTTTTCAAACCATTATCTAAAAAAATGAGAAGTATTTTTATTGTTACCGGTTATTATTTTTTATTTGAGCTTTTCCTGAATGTATGATAATTATCACCCTTTTGATTAAACTATTTTGTTATTATTGTTAAAAGAAGAACTCTCGTTTTTTTGAAATTCATTTCTTTATCGCACTATTCGTGGAATCTCCTGTAATTAACGGTATCACCTTGTTAGAGAACGTTACACATATCAAAACCTACCCGACGGAATTTTAGTGCACAATTCCCTCCTCAAAAATCACTCATACGGGCACATACATGCACTGTGATTGTTCAGTCTGCGAATGTCCACCAAAACCCCCCTCACACACACACGCGCGCACCATGATTATTTTACCCGCAAGTGTCCATATGTATGGGTGTATCAGAAGTAATGGTCACTGCTTTCAGGGGTGTATCTACACCTCCGAATCGGTGGAATTTGTAAAAAAAATTTGCCCCAACATTGTTTAGTAACATTAAAAATTAATGTCATATTTTTCTTACATCAACGTGCTTGACTCGGTCAGAAGAAAAAAGTTCAAAGGAAACTATGTGCTGCAAACGCAACGTTCCGACGCAAAAAATGGTTAAATATAACGCAGAAATTAGAGTGTGTAAAGTCATTCAACGAGTGGCTCCCATTTCCTCTGACTCACACTCATTTCCTTTCGTTCTCATTTTTAAAATACGATAGGCGAAATGAAAATCAATATATCGATCGGCGGATCCACAGCTGGGGTTCGACAAGAGTGTATAGGAAACGGGAGCGATTGGGAAAACTATACGTGGTTCCGGAGCAGCGAAACATCTAGAAGAGAGACAAGAGATGGTTGTTTTGCTTTAACTGTTTCTTGAAAATCGTTATAGAACTATAGTTTTATAGTTTTTCTCACTAGATGCACCACACATATCCGCATTAAAAATTAAAAAATTCAAACTGTTCTCTAAGATAGAAATATTTCCCGCCGATTACAGTCTGTGTTCCGTGTTGGCAACAGCCACCAAAATGCGGAGCCAGTGGTCAAATCCTGCACGAAAGATTGAATTGCTCGTTTCTATTCGACATATTTATCTTATTTAGGCCTCTATAATTAGCCGAATTGAGAGCCAGATGATATTTTGTGTCTCCGTAAGCCGGATCAGAGTCGAGCGCGGAGCTCTCCTACGTTGCTAACCATAGAATGGATGGGGGCAGCTACAGTACTGTGCCTCAGTACAGATCGTGCATTATAACTTTGCCTCTGAGCGGCCACTGAATAGCTTGGCGAATTGTCTCCAATGGTGTATAGCAAGGGCTCTACACTCGTAGGTCAATAATCCCCTCTGGGACTTGATATTATCCTTTCGCCGCTCGCCGGCTTCGGAGTGCATGTGTGCCTATGGTTGCTCGTGCGATTTTTCAAAAAGTGAACTCCTTTATTTTTCATAGTGTTGACATGAAACTGACACCAATAGCTTCAAGGCATTCTCCCGATTAAAAAGACACCAAATACCATGCAAATCGGATTATATTTAACGAAGTTGGCTTTGAATTCCGCATGTTAATGTTATATGTTATTTCATTAATTATCGTCCGAATTATGTCGGGATTAGTATCATATTCATCGGGATAACACAAGGAACCGATTGGTGTCAGTTTCGTGAAGATTTTCCTGAGAAATGCATACTTTGACATTTTTTACTTCTTAAGGGGGTAGACACGTCACGTGACCTGGCCGATTTGGCAGGTCGGTATTACAGCAGGTTTTTTCTACACAGAAATGGTAATACCGATAGATCGGCGGCTGCCTGGTGAACGCGAGAGGGAGCTGTTTGCTATTTCCATATTCTATTCTGAATGTGGAAATAAATTCTCAGCTGTTGCGTTGTACTTGTACATATTTAAACGGAAGATCTGCTGGTAGAGCAAACGTAGAAAATTCATTGCAACATTTTAACTACTTGAAATGCGCTTATGCTATAATGTGTTACGTTGGCAGTAGGGAGTTAAAAGAGAAAATAAAAATAGATGAGGAGATGTCTCCAGAAAATGAAGTTTGTTATGTTATGTTAGACATTTTATTATTAGCAAAACACTGAAGCAGAATATGAAAGTGATACACTTATTATAAGATAATTAAACGTCCCATGCAGAAAGCAGTTATTGAACAAACATTATATATAAAATTGTATTGATGCAATAGTGACTTTAGATTGCAATTGGTTATTCGATAGCTTTTCATATGAATGCACTCGCCGGTGCTATTGCGATGTTGTCATCGATTATACAGAAACAGAATTTGTTTATTTTTCATCGCATCAATATGAAAATGACACCAATGGATTCCTGGTAATCTCCCGACTTGAATGAAAATTATTTAAATTGGACTCTTTTTAACGAAACAGGCTTTCAATTCTGCAAACAAATTATTCACATAATTTCCTTAATTATGGTCCGAATTATATCATTTTTGTGGCCAATTTGATCGAGAAAACATAAGGAATCGCAAAACTTCGCAAAACTCAGATTCGTCACTGCTTAGTGCGTAACATTGTATGGCCCCGCTGGTTTCGAACGTCGAAGCCGACGAAACTCAGCGAGACACATGACTTCTGGCGAGCATCGCGTTTGACGCCTTCAGCTTGAAAATCACCTTGTACAAATGCTAAGTAACGATAGTGTGAAGTGGCGCGCGTTTCAAGTGCACATTGACAATACCGTAGATTCTAGAGCTTAGAATATTAGGTCCGTGTTACGATGTTCTTTACCAGAGTACTGCATTAATGAATTAAAAAATAAATGAATTCGTCAATTAGTTAAAATTAATGAACTGTGAATGATTTTAATGACGCCTAATTTAATAGCAGTTACAAACTGAATTACTATTTGTAATTAAAAGAATACTTTTTGACGTGCAACATGAAGCCGCGCACGCAAATGGTTGCGCGTATCGTCGAAAGCATCAGAAAGAATATGTACAGTCTTCCAATTGTAGAGAAAATGAGAAGCCTTTGGACTCAGTTTATCGGGAAAGACCTACCCACCCCACTGTTTTGCTTTCTCGCTGCGAGCAAGGACCTTCGGGCCCTAGGAGACCGCCCGTTGACAGCTGAGAGCAATAAAACCGACGAGCTAGATAAAATACCCAGTACAGAAAAATAAAATGTTCATGTTTTTGATAAGTGTTGATGAAAGTATTACCGATGGATTTTGTAGGATTTCTCGATGAAAATGATATCAAATATGGAGCAATTCGGTCGATTTTTAGTGAACGTAGAGTGTATCCTAATCATGTATTCATAAGAAAAAATAGACTGAATTGCTTCGTGTCTTGACTCATTTTCGTTGATATAAACTCACCAACAATCCATGGATGGTAACACTCTTATCAAGGTGTAATGAGAAATTGTGAACATTTCGTATTCAATACTGGATGACTCAAGTCGTCGTCAACCGAGAGTGTCCCGTGATGCGCTATTTCACTCGCACTCGGTTCACATCGTTCAGTCTCCTTGTCAGGGCGAGTGCCCTGATAGAGGTGAATTTATTTGGGAAACAAAAGTCGCGTCATTCATGACACCTACTCGCGAACAGATATAAGTACATATGTACGAGAAGAAGCAATGCAATTGCCCGATGACTTGAAGCAACATTTCAATAGGTAAATGCATGAAACTCTGGGATCAGGAATTCCGAACCAAGTGGGGCATATGTAAGAACTGGCGAAATTCAACAGTAGTTCGTCGTCTAAATACAATTTTATTAAAGTATTTATTTGACGTGAATATAAAGTTTGTCAGCAAAGTCTTTCTCGATTTGAGTTCTGTAGAAGGCTGATTTTCCGTCGCCATGGAAAGTCCCCTCTTGTCCTTCTCGCTGGCAATCATGCGACTCGCTGAGTTTCGTGGGCTTCGGCGCTCGAAACCAGTGGGGCCATACAATGTTGCGCACTAATTGTAAGCAGTGACGAATTTGCAGTTATGCATTTCTAACCAGATCTTTGCAAAAGTGATGTCAATCGATTCTTCATATTTTCTCGATCAAATTGGCCCCAAAAATGATATAATTCGGACCATAACGTGAAAAATTTATTTGTAGAAGTGAAAGCCCGTTTCGTTAAAAATAGTCCGATTTAAATTATTTACTGTCAATATAACCGGGAGAATGCCAGGAATCCAGTGGTGTCTCTTTCATATTGATACGATGAAAAATAAACAAATTCTGTTTCTGTATAATAGATGACACATCGCCAAGCAACAGCGATCTCGCGCGGCTCGGGCCACAAAGGTTCTCTTCGGTTATTCGAGCTTCTAAAGTCGTATTCAGATATACATATTGGCCGATGAGTTTTGTGAGGAGTATTCTCCCACCATACCACTGGCCTGCCTCGGTGCTCATTTTCTCAACGTTTTCTGACTCGCTCTCGTTCCATCTCGCTCTCGCCTTCGCAGAACAAGAGTGGGCCAGAAGTGGTGGGCATTGCGCCAAGCTCCTGACGTGTAGGCCAACCGAGTTCTGACAAGGGAAGATCCGGAACCCGAAAATTCAAAAAATTCTGAAACTTTGTGAATATATAGGGGATTTCCTCCTGATTACAGCGCAATTTTTGTTTGCTGCCCAAATTCACTCGAAGGAGGTGAAATTAACTCCTGAAAATTCGGCTATTTTCCGATTTGGTGTTATAACTCGCGAACTCTAAGAGATAGAAAAAAAGTTTCAAGACAAAAGTTACTTCTTTTAATATAGATCTATCATTTGGTGAAAACATTATTTTACAGTTCACGAGTTATAACACAAAATCGGAAAATAATCGGATTTTCAGCGGTCAATTCGGGATGTTCCCTTGTGAGCGTAGAAATACATACATCAGAATAGGTGTGCGTTAGCTCCGAAAAAATTAAAAAGTTTTACGGTCAGAACATTGATTCTTTCTCGATAGCTTCATCTCGTATTGGTCTACGCATAGCTTCGCAACGCACACAATTATTACGCTAAGAATAAATAACAGCCAAACGGCTACGTTCAGACGGAGCCGAGCAGCGTTTCCGTTACCCCACCATACCCTTCGGGGGTCCAGCAACTCCAACTGACAAATCCACGATCGTCAGATGGTGGTGGCTGATTTCTCCTCGATTGCTGTTAGCGAAAACGAATCGACCTGCAAATATATCTGAATACGACCTTAGGATAAAGATATAATGAAAGATGAAAAATTATTCGAAGCCCAAGATGAAAGGCCATCAAATAAACAATGGAAACTAATAAATACCCGAACCTATATAGAATTTTAGATTTAGGGTACACACCCCTCCCCCAAACCTCGTGTCGATCGGCCACTGGGGCCATTCGGAAGTGTATCCTTTTATTTAAATAATGCCCATCTCTGCATAGGACCGTAAAGAATTACAAAAAAATCAAGGAGTCACCTGTTGACCGGTTTGGAGACTTTTCCTTGTTATATGTTTTATTCAATAGTCGGAAGAATAATAATAAGAGCAATAATTGCAAATAATTGCTGTAACTTCCACATTCTGAAAATATGATATCAGTAAATCAATATTTCCAGTATTAGTAAAAAAGTTCCAATCTCTCTTCTTTGATTTTAAATAATGTGGCCATATAATTATAACATAAATTCGACAGCGATTTCAAGTGATGTATGTGTCACGGTAAAAGCGTTAATTTAGCAAATGTATACAGTTCCCAGCAGTTCCTAATCAATGTATGCCTAAAATGCATGTAACCTAACCTACAGTCGTACGAAAATGCATACATTGACTGCATCACGCTTTTACTGTGGCACATGTATCCAGCTAACGCTTCAGTTTTGCTATGATTCCACGTTGGCAGTCCTCCCGAGTAGGCGCCATCTCGTATCCACTAGCTGAACTAAATTTGTGACGTGACTTGCTCTGTATTATCGCCAATATGGTGGAACTCGTATTTGGGAATGCAATCACGGGCTTACGTTGTTTGTCGTTATATGAGCAAATTTTGAGCTGGGTGATTCGAAAGAGGAAGGTTCAGCGCAGCCCGCTCTGCTCATCGTTTGAGTCACAAAACTCTTTTAGTGACCTAAAAGTATTTGGATTCATGCGGGTGTATTTTGTCGACTTTTGCTCTACTTTCAACACTCATATTAATAGATATCAACACAATCTCATTGAACCATGACCGCAGCGGTCTGCATTGAACCTTCATCTTTTGAATGAGACCTCGCCCAGCCCAAAATTTTCTCATATAAGGACAAACAACGTATGCCCCCAAACCCATGTTTCGGGCCAGAGTGTGTCGGTATACAGCGAGCTGCATTACCCGTGTCGACCCCCTTAACCGATCGTAACTGTAGATATTACCAAGCGGTAGAGTAGTCGTAGGCCCGTACAGCCCACCACATGTAACTCTACAGCACAATTAAATCGTTACGAAATCTTTAACCCTTTTTCCTGACCTAAACAAGTATAAATATTTCCAATATCCAACTTTCATGATAATTGGTAGAATATTTGTATGTCGACAGTACACATTCTTTTAATGCTTTCAATGTCTAGTATTGATATATTTAACTTTTATTATATGTGACCAAATTCTTATCCTGAGAAACTGTAAATTATCTGATTCAAAATTTTCATTAACTTTCAGGTTAATGGACATGAAGTTCCCCTCGCGGATCCTCCATATATAGCAGTTTACGAGCTAGCTTCGTTCTTGGAACATGCTTGTAATGCAAATTGTTCAAAAAGTTTTACTAACGAAGGTGGAATAATTTTCCACGCTGCAACTCCAATCGTAAAAGGTGATTATATTACATGAAATGAAAGGTAACTGTGTGGTAAAAAAATCTGGATTGTTTATTAAATATGCAACATGAAAATTTTTCTATTGAAATGTAGTATATACCAGCGCTGTCCAACGGTGGAGCCCTTCACGCGTCTGCTTTCCCTTCCAATTGCTCGTTCCCCACACAATATTCGCGGGGAATAGCAGTATTGGCTTGCTGTAGCAACGTGCGTCACTAATACAATACACGTCATGTGTAGCGTCATAGTCGCTTCTATAGCGCCGCGTGTATACCTGACGACGCGGACGGGAGTGGGAGTACCCCACAGGGCTCCCGAGCAGCGATGTCAGAAGTAGGGACAACAGGGACGGGTTATGACGTAGTAGGGAGTAATACAGGGGGAATCGTTGCATGGTGTGCACAAGTCGTTCTAGTATACATATATATATATATATATATATATATATATATATATATATATATATATATATATATATACAGTAGCGGACAAAAAAATTACTCCTTCTATTTTTGTTATTTTTTAGCACACATTTGGAACTGTGGTATGTTTAATATGCATATTCTGATGGAGAATTTAAAGCTGTATACAACCCAGTTAAAGTTGAATTTATTTAACTGACAAATAAAAGTGTTATATGACATTGAACGGGGTAACACCTATTTGGAGTCGGCAAAGAAGTTACCACGTTTAGTAACTTTTTAGGGAGTCCTAAAAGCAAAGGTACTTGTTGGTTTAAAAGTGTGTTGTCTTGTTTAATGTTATGTATGGTTTTTGTTTGTTATTCGAATAAATTCAATTGTAACTGGGTTTTATAAACCTTCTAATTGTCTTTCAGAATATGTATATTAGGCACAAACTCCAGTTTTGAGTTGATATTGAAAAGTAATAGAAGTAGGGTGGTTCGAAAAAGTGGTAATTTCTTCGTCCGCTACTGTAGTAGCTCTTAGTAGATGGTGCTTATTTACCTTAGGTGAAATTTTTTTCAAGATTTTCTTCGCGGCACCTCCCAGAATAGTTCCAAATAATAAAAAAACAAATCTGTATAAAGTTTGAGCCCTATCGGATAAAAGGAAAGGTTGCCCCTAGGCCCTTTGTTGAGGTTAAAGGAATCAATTTTGTATTCTCGTGCTTTGCTATAGCAAATGTGTCAAGCAGAACAGTAGAGGGCGGACATGCGGCCCCAAGCGCGGCGAACGCTCATCGTCACACGTTTCCATACGCAATCGTCACACGAGAGAAACGGTCGCTCTACGCTGCACCTATTATATATATATCCTGCTATAGTTCTAATTAGAATTAAACATATTATTTCACAAAACTCTCATCTCATTTAAAGACCTCAACATCGGATAACAGAAACGGCTGCCCGTAGGCCCTTGAAGATATAAATAATTATACAGCAGCTCATAAAGTCGATTTTATATAATATCCTCCAAGTTATTGGTTACATACAAAAATATGTCGAACAGAAGTTGTAGATTCAAGTAATATAACCGGGGGGGTTCTAACCTAGGTCTGCTGAGGGTAGCGCGGGGTACTGGGTAGGGAGGGGTAGGGAGAACCCTAGGCAAGGGGTGAGCCGCGAGGAGGCACCTGGCTGCACGCGCAGGGGGGGGGGCGTGAGCGACCGAAGCGGCCACTCGTGACCCAACCTCCTCGAGAAACTTTCCTGACCTTACTTACGTAGTACGCTGTTTTTTCAGATGTTTTTTTCAGACATAACCAAGGTGAGAGGATGACCCTCAGACATGCCCCCCCCCCTGAAAAATTTCAGGTCTGATTCGCAGCAGAAATTTCCCCCTCTCTCCACACCGATCTATCCAAACTTTTTTTCAAACGTTTTTGATGTTAATGTCGCAGCGTATGTAATTTGAACTCTCTAGGATGAGATAGCTGCGCGAGATGATATCATTTGCTGGCGTGAAAAACGCACGAATGAAATACGATGCCTGTGGAAGTCAAACGCGTCGCACGCGAGAATCGCGGACAGAATTATGCGGCGTAGGCAAAAATTGCATCGAGCCAAATCATTGGCAGAACAAAAACTTAGGCATCGCCCTATAAGATATAAATATTCGATATTTGGTAAAGAATTATGCGGCGCCGGTAGAAATTGCGTCGAGCCAAATCATCGGCAGTTTACTACCCACTATATCCCAACCCCCTTTTTTTATTGTAATACTCATCTAGGCTAGGCATCGCCCCATAAGATCTAAATATTCGATATTTGGTAAAGAATTATGCGGCATCGGTAAAAATTGCGTCGAGCCAAATCATCGGCAGACGATCGGCTTCGACATCGACCCATAAGATATAAATATTTGGTACTTAATATCGAGTGGCGGGCTCAATGAATTACGAATCTATGGGGGAGCGTGTAAAGAGAGGTATCACCATCTAGTTTGAAGAAGAAAAGAAAAGTTGGCGAGAAGAACAAGGAAAGGAGTGGCCAACGTAGAAGAAGACGAAGAACAAAGACACCATACTTTGCAACGCATAGAACTTTATGCATGTTTCAAGATAAGGATTGTATGCAAGGATCTGGAGATGCTGCGGGGCTGTCATAATCATTCGGCATCTGACAGTGACACGTTGTGTTTCGGTCCCTGATCAACGTTTTGAAAAAACGGCGATAAAAGTCCACGAATACGATACCTACTAGTTTATCATTGCCAGCAGAGTCGGCTGACCAAATTTTTTCCGAGTGTGGAATTGAGTGGATTAATAAAGAAAAGTAAGGAAAAATCATAATATGTATATACACTAATAGAGGAATAGAATTTTAATAAAAATTAAATTTTTTAAGTTTCGTATTGCGATGCCAGTATATCATAGCTTGCAGTTTCCGCCATCTTCGGAATGGGGGATGGGGTTTTACCAGAGGAGCACCCAGAAATTTATGCAGAGCTGTCGAGACTAACATGTCTCCAAGACAGGGGAGCTGGAATCCGCATTTATGTTTGCGAGGATGGCGATCATCTTTCGATGCTATGCAAGCCTAACACTGATGCATAGGCAACTGTATGCGCGGGGATTTAATCATATTGTGACATTGCGTGAAAATTCATTCCAATACATGGAGTGTCGAATTTGTTTAACACCCATTTACACGCGTCATTTCGCGGAGCGTTGCTCAGATTGTAAAGAGACATATTTCTACTACATGGGAGATGATTGGAGCACGCTTACGAGCGAGGGTGTGATTAACGTGGTCCCGCAATGGTAGTTTCTAAAATATATTTTTTTACTTTTATATATTATTATTATATTTACTTTTTAATATTATTATTTTTACTTTTAATATTATTACTTTTTATATTTCGTCTCACAGTTTACTAGCCCTACCATATCTCATCTAATTCTTCATATTACTACGGATTTGATTTGATCGTCTATCGCGTCTAGCACATTTTTTTTAATAATTACTACTACTTATTAATGTCATAATAAATTGGAAGCTGGGTGAGTATATGATTAGATGCACGAGAGATTAACAATATGAATAAAATAAAATAAAAATCATATATATATTTTACATATAACTATAATAAAATTAAAATAAAAATTCTAAAAAAATAATAGAATACAAATAAAAAAAATGCAAAATAAAAATAATATAAATTACAAAAATAAGAATATTAAAAACCAAAATTGTAAAAAATAAAAGAGAAAATATATAAAATATAACATGTAAAATTAATATTATTGCAGTAGTTTCAGGGGCGATGGCGGACGCGGCCTCCGCAGGGGCTGCGGCGGCATTGATGTGGCCGTCCTGGCGATGGGCTGTTGCGGTATGAATAGGTTTCCAAGCCACAGCGCCCGCGCTGAGTGCATCGGTGGACGCAACAAAACTGCGGGACAGGGTCACAGCATTCTACAACACATGAAAGATCACAATATAAAACACTCAACGCAGAATTGCCAAAATAATTAAAACTTCATATACTTACTCGGCCAGTGGTGGTGGCTGCAAGATTCTTGGGGGAGGGTTGGGAGGACTTAGTGGCGCAGACAGTGATATGTACGATGGCTGCGGCGATTGGCGCTCTGGAGGCAGCTCCAGACACATTGGAAGTGGCGGTAATCGCTGCAGCCATGATGTCACACGTTGCCTCGATATTCGGCTACAGGCCTGTGGTGCCGATGATGATGACGACATAGAGGATGGTGGCGACGACGTCAGAGATGGCAACGTCGATCGTAATGATGATGGCTACTCCGATGGTGGATGCGGTGCCGGGGCCTAGAACATGCAAATCGCGATATAACAATATCATATTTAAACGTAAATCCTCGCAAAACAATGCAAAGTATCACTTACCAATGCTTTTCGGCCGAAATGGACGTAAATCCATCTGCCGCCGTCGGAGTCGACGTAGTCGCCGTTATCATTACGGTCGCCGCCATTGTCATCACCATCACGTGCACAGAAGTAAAGTCCATTGCATATATATTGGTAGGTAAGTACGGTTTTACGAGCACCGTGCGAGGAGGAATCAGCCACCACCGCCTGACGATTGTGGATTGGCAGTTGAAGTTGCTGGGCCCCCGAAGGGTATGGTGGGGTAACGGGAACGCTGCTCGGCTCCGCCTGAACGAAGCCGTGTGGCTGTTGTTTGTTCTTAACGTAATAGTTGTGTGCGTTACGAAGCTGTGCGTAGACCAATACGAGATGAAGCTATCGAGAAAGAATCAATGTTCTGACCAATAAAACTCCTGAATTTTTTCGGACCTTACGCACACCTATTCTGATGTATGTATTTCTACGCTAAGAACTCGGTTTGGCCTACACGTCAGGAGCTCGGCGCTATCCCCACCACATCTGACTCACTCTTGTTCTGCGAAGGCGAGAGCGAGATGGAACGAGAGCGTATCAGAGGGACTGAAAGCAAGCGTGGAACGGTACGAGACAGATGACGCGATGATACATACTTTGTCTCGCTCCGTTTTGCGTAGGCTTGAGCGTGTTTAGACTCGCCTTCATTCCATCTCGCTCTCGCGTTCGGCAAGAAAGAAGCGAGAAACGACCCCTCGGAATCGTGTCCCGTCTATGTAGTTAAAGTGGTGGGGATGATTCGCTGCATGTGTGCGAACCTCACGGTCACCGAATCCTCACCGCGCGACGAGCAGGCGTATCGCGAAAGAGAGTGAGAACGTAGAGAAAGGAGCACCGAGGCAGGCAAGCGGTGTGGTGGGAGAATACCCCTCACGAAACTCACCGGCCAATATATGAAATGGACTTTAGTCACGTATCAAGGCCTTACCCAACTGGCATAGCTCGCATAAGGGCATGCATCTCGAAATCGAGGAGTGTGCACGTTGCAAAGTATGATGTGTATCTTGAAGCGCGCATAAAGTTGCATGCATTGCAAAGTAGGTTTGCCTTTGTTCTTCATCCTCTTCGCTGACCATTCCCTCCTCTTCTCATTTTTCATCCAGTTGAATCGGATCACTTTGAACACTTGTCGAATGCCAATTAAGCCACTCTGCACATCTATCGAACGCCGATCGAACGCCAATCGAACCACTCTGAACGTCTATCGAATGTCTATCGAACCACATCAAGCATTTATCGAACGCCTATCGAGCCACTCCGAAAGTCTATCGAACCACTTTGAACGCCTATCGAACATTTATCGAACCACATTTAAATAATAATAATTACAGCTAGCGTCTTAATCTAGAGTACAGCATATGCAGATGGTTGTGTGGGGAGGAGGAAGAAATATTTATGTATATTAAATAATGGTTATATTTATTTGTAATTCTCTCTGACGTTTAGAATACCAGTTGAATATTTTAAATACATTTTGCAAAGCACAATACTTCGTGTATCTTTCCTATCATAGAGCATTGCTTCAAATTATTCTGTGAACCCTCCCGAATACAACGATATAAGTTATTATTGCATTATAACTTTAAAAAAAGACACCCGAAATGCACCATTTTTTGCAGATATCTTTCAATTTATTTCCAAAACTAAGGGTCTATGAGAAAATCTGCGATACACTGCCGTCCAGCATCACACAATCACTTAACGCGCGTGACTACCACTGTCGACAGCACATGTTTTGCCAAATTATTTCGCTTCTGTATTGAAAACAAAACGTGACATACCACTTCTGTTAGTGGTTTCCGAAAGAAAAATTTTTGCTGCATCGTGTGGAGTACACAATTTTTCTAATAGACCCTTAGTTTTTAAAATATATAGCAAGATATCTGCAAAAATTTGTGCATTTCGGGTGTCCTTTTCCCTTTGATCGTCGTTTGAACATATTGAAATGCTTATAATTCAATAATAACTTATATCGTTGTGTTCACGAGGATTCATAAAACAATTTGGCGGAAAAACCAACCGAATAACTATTACCGTTTCGACAGAAAAATGTTCAAATTTGAAAATTCGCAGTTTTTTTTAAATCGAATTTCTCGAAAACTGAGGTTGATGGTGACAAACTGTTTGCGAATTCGTTTTCAGCGCACGAAAATCTATCAGAAACGGCTATTGAATGACACAGAACAGAAAAAAGGTCAATTTTGTTGGACACTGTTATCGATTTAATTTAGAGATCCGCTCGCTTGCAAGACAAACAGGAGAATTTAGTTTTTCTCGTAAATCATCTTGATTTTCATGATGGAATCTTGTACGCATTTGACACATGAGAGGGGGTAAGTAGCGCGACGATTTAGTTGATTTTGCGCACCACGTTTGTCAGCGGATTGTATTCGACCACCCGATAGTGCAGAATCAGACAATAGGCGGTAGCATTTGCAGGCACATACTACGCGAGCAATAAATTGCCACGAGGGGACCAAATTGCAAAAATTGGGCCACGGTGAATAATGCTTCGTTGCAACTATGCCCATAATACGATTTACGGAAATGTGAATACATATTAAACAAGATGCCATGCCTATTCTTGTCAAAGTCCAAGTTCATGTCATCGTATGGGTAAAATTCCGAGTTGAGAAAAAGTTTTATCTTCGGTCATCACATTCTTTCGTGCAGTCTGCATAGCAAAGATAATGCATCGCGGCTTCTCCAACTGTGCAGCTGCCTTTACGGCCCATGAACGCTTGGTCGTGTTCTGTAAGGAAGGATACTTGTACAGATCCCACGAGCGAAAACTAATGCTCAGGTTTTGTCCACTTTTCAAAGCATGTAGCAACGATAGCTTATTAACGTCGTTGAGCGTCTCATGAGGCCTCCGCCATTGCACTTTAAGTAATTCAATTTCTGGTTCCAACGTCGGCGATCCTATTAGAGAATTGTTATAGTTGCGTGATCGTATTAAAATCAATTCGTGACGCGCATTAATAACCATGCGTTTGTTGTCCTCGCAAAATCCCAGCAAATATGTGAGCGGGATGCAAAAATTGAAATGATTTTACACTAGTAGCTCATCATGCTGCTTTAGGTCCCATCCGGCATTTGCCATATTTTTGTCTTCGTCGGGTGTCAGCGATGTATAGTTTTTGAGCATGCTAGTTATTCCAACGTTTCTGTTACGATCAGTCTCCACGCCGTTGAGTTCGTATCGAATCTCATCAAATATGGATGCCATGCACTTATTTCCTAACGTTACCGTTGATGCTTCTTTGACATATTTATCGCCAATTTCCCCTCTACGGGAAACTTTGGCACGGCAATATGTATAAATCTTGTATAGGTTATCTTATCGCTGTATCCAAAAGTTGTGTTGACGTAGGGACTGCATGTGTGAGTCTCAAGCTTGACAATACGTTCGTCACACGTCGGCTTGCCTCCAATGCATAGAATGTCGGACATTCTTTCTAGCAATTGCGCACACCGAATCCCAATGAGTTTAAAAATGCAACGTTCGCAGCACTGAGCATCTTCTTTTTAGCGTAATCGAAGTTGTTGCTGTTGGTGTTGTTGGTGTGTAGACAATTACGCTTGGAAGAAACGCATTTCTGGAGTCGTTCAAGACAAGCATCTCGTTTACTCGCATCACATGTATTATCGTCGGCGTCGTATGTGCAATCTAATAGTAATCTCTTCGCCTCGAAAATCGAGCAATCGTCCATCTTGATCCACAACGCGTATCGTTAGATCCGTAATAACTCGTGCGGTGATTGAAATGTAAATGATTCGTGAGGGCGTTTCCGACATTTTATACTCTCGTGGCACCCTCGGAGAAAAATCATATATCGTATGTACATGTTTCGCATTGTTGTCCGCACCGGCGCACAGTGGCGTGTATTCAGGGAATGCTGACCAAAAGTAATATTTTTTATTCTAAAATAAATCGTTGGAATAATTTGCAATACTATGACTCTATAAAGATAATAATGTACTTATTTAATGTTAAACATTGAATATAAAAATAATGATAATTAACTATAAGTATAAAAATTTAAAATACATGAAGATATCGCAAGGAGAAGAATATTATAATTAAGAGTATAATAATTATATGTCGGAGAATAAAAAAATAATGAATAAATTTAATTGAGATGCATCGTTTATTTCGTTACAATGCTTACACAGGGTTGAGCATATAGATAGTCGATCTTTACAATCTATTACTAATGCTATTACTAATGACGACATGAAGTCATGAATGATTGAATTGCGAAATTATTTTGGCGCCAATCGAAAACGCAAGCGTCAGACTTTTAGTGGGCGCTTGAATGTAGTCTCGGAAGGGAAACGGAAGTGGTTGTTTAGCAACCGGAAAAGGTTGGTAATTTGAATGCGGAATTTAAAAAAAAAAGAAAAAAAGGATTCGATTCCGAAAGAGATCGTTATCGAGGACAATTCAGCTTTCCCTTCCCGAGAATTCATTAGTTTTCGATTTAAATAGTATTATAGATTATAGTTTGATTAAAAGTAATTTTCTTGAAAGTTCTTTGTAACAACATTGTTCAATTCTTGTTGAATTCAAATAAAAATGAGACGCTTTTCGAGGAGAAGGGCCAACGTGAACCCCCAATCGCCCTCGGAGGCTTCATCGTTACCCCCTATTCCGACATATATAATAAATTAATTAATTAACTTAAAATACATGAAGATATCACAAGGAGAAGATTATTATACTTTTAAATATAATATTTTTCTCCTTGTGATATCGTCGTGTATTTTAAACTTTTATACTTATAGTTATTTATCATTATTTTTATATTAAATATTTAACAGTAAAAAAGTACATTATTATCATTTTAGAGTCATAGTATTGCAATTTATTCCAACTACCTATCTTAGATTTAAAAATATTACTTTTGGCCAGCCTTCCCTGTGGCACGCGCATTATTAAATAATTAATTAGATAATTAGATAATTAATAACTATGAAGTAGAATGCATTTTACATTTTTATACTTGGGTACAGGTAATTAACATCATTTTCAAGAAGAATATTGTAATTAATTAATTATAATATACTTCTACTTTTTTTTCTTTTCCTTGTTCTTCTTTTTCATGTTCATCAACACGATAACTGGAAACACGATATTCCGATCCTATGCCAGAAATGAGCCGTTCACAGCACAAATCGATTAACTCCACTTTTTGAAATATTTTAATTTATTATAAATAAAAAAAAAGTAATGACTGAACCAAGTGCTTTGATACTTAAAGACACTTAAATTTAAAATATGTCAAAAAGTGGAGTTAATCGATTTGTCCTGTGAACGGCTCAAATGTACCCCTCCATAAACGGTGCGGGCGGCAAAAAATGACAATAATTCATATGATCGCAATTTATCGCAGGAAAATGCAACGAGCCTTTCTTGAAGAAACTTCAAAGTTTATTTTACAGCAGACATTGCCGCTTGATCTCGCTTGCTACATAACTATTTCGTTAGGAGAAGTGAAAAAAATATATAGGTCATGTATTCTCCTCTATCATAGCTGTAAAAAGTGAAATAAGTCAATAAAACTAGGATATATATTAACTTACAGCATGTCAGATAGCTTTCAGCATAGAAAAAAACGGATTATAGTTTGACATTAAATGGAAAAGTTAATTTCAATTCTGGTCTAAAAGTTCCAGATTATAACACTAGCAACTTTGAGATCGCATATCTCTAAGAGGATTGTACAATAAAAATTGGTAATAGTGAAGAATCATGCTTTGATAAGTTATAAATGAAATGCAATACATAGATCTGTAAAAATCAGGAAAAAATTTTCTTCACTTTTGGCCAGTGGGTTTTGGGTTTTGATACAGGACGTGCCACTGTGCGGCGGTAACGCTACATTCTGTGCGATTCGTGCCACCGCCGAGGTTGTAATACGCAATTCACCGAGAATCGCAGTAGCGGCCCAATGTTATTGGGTTTCTTAGAGTCTATGACGAATGAGCAGTACAGCTCGCTTTTCATGGTGTTGTAGTTAGGACGCAATACTATAGGGTACTCGTCGCTGTCGTCGTCATCGTTGGCATCGGTGCCGCCGCGGCTTCGAGGGTGCCGATCGCGCCTTCAAATTACTCCTTCAAATAATTGGCGATGGCGTCTAATTCGTAAGAACCGTGGGAAATCGTAATGTATTCATGGCCCGTGTCGACGATTTTGTTGTTGGTGTCGTAGTTTACGGCGAAGTAGAATTTTTCTTTGTTCGAGTCGATGTTGCGTATCGTATGATAAGTTTCAAAGGTTGTCAGGCCAAGTTCGTAATCATCGTCGCTCAAATCTATGGGCGGAAAGTAGCTTACCGCGAGAGTGCTACTCTTGCCGGCTAGAGTGAATATTAACGGCATATTCCGAGAATCTGCTCGACTAGTACTGAATCAGAGTGGTGGGAAGACAATCCTTAAAATTGTTGCCAATCATTTGTAGAAAGCGTAGACATAGTTATCCGCAATTGCTCTGATCATTCTGCTGATAACGCGTGTGATTGTATTTGATTTTCACGGCATGTTTCAGATATTGCACCAATTCCGTAGGCGGTCGAAAATTGCCAAAGCTGTCGAAATATACAGCTCGATGCCCTCTTTTCGCATACACCACCCAATGACTGCCCGGTGCCTCGACATTGTCCAAATTCACGATACCGCTCTGGTTTCGACGTACTCCTTCGGCTGGTAGAGCGTTGAGCATAAAAACACCTCTAAAGAATGGAATACGCTTACGTTTTGCCAATTGTTGCAATTGCGCGCCGGTAGCTACGCCTGCAGGTATTTTTATTGTCATTTCAGCTTTTTTTGTTTCGATATTCCCTGTTCGCGCTTGTACGGAGTGAGATAAAGTCCGCGGCTTTTCATGGTACGATTATGACGCCGCTTTTCCGGCAGCCGACGCGGTGCAACCTTAGTATCATTTATCGCATTAGCGATCCCCGCCGCTCCACCGGCTAATGATCCAAGCACACCTAGCAGCGGGAGAAGCGGTAATATACCACCTCGTTTTGCTACCGGATGAATCCGCTTTCGCGATGCTTTCCATGCATTCCTTTGCGTCCTTTTGCGGACTTTTGTATTCATCCCCATTCTCATTTTCGTCTTGGCTTTCGTAGCTACCCAAACGGCTGTAGCAGCACCTCTTTCACTCAGAGTCTCTCGCAACGATGCGCTTTCGTGCTTTGTCAGCGAGTATGTTATCTGCTACGTGCCTTTCGCCGAGGTCGTTGCTCAGCGAATACGGAATATCATTTTCGCGGCACTCTGTGTCCAATGGGTTGATACTTCGAACGCCTCTAGCTAATCGTTTTGCCAGATGAGTTCCTGGGCCGCAAAACTGATATTCGGGGATATGCAATTCGATAAATAACGCGATTATCGCCCGATTTAACAAACCGCGACCTTCCTTTACTCTCGTCGGTGACATTCGCCACAGTTCCTAATAAATGGTGCTGGACCGTCGATACGCTTTCGCTGCCAAGGGCGATTATAATGTTCTAGGCACCGACGATACTGCTGAACCTCATCGGCTTTTATATGTTCGGGCAGTCTGTCCCACAAATTGTCAATGTGCCTGCCAATCTTGCGCAGCAAAATCATCTTTGTTATATACTTCAACTGTTCAGAGGTCAAATCTCGAATATTGCAATTACCCCACAGAGGAAGCATTTCGAATACTGAGCTGTTTTGCTTTGGTGCGGGCCTATAAATAGAGCGCGTCGCGGCTTTGATGTATCAAAATCAATTGCGTGGTTCACACAGAGAGGAAGCATGTGATTCGTCTGACAACCTGTGACAATTCGCGTAACAAATTTCGACGATAAATCGCGGAAAATGTCCACGAAAGCAAAATGCAAACATGGTAGCATGCTGCCCAACATCATACGCTGTATCATTTGTAGTCCATCAAATTGTTGAAAAACCAACGTACTGATGAGCTTGTTGGAAAATCCTCACGGCATGCGCTTCGAGAACGTGTACGTGTATTCTAAGTCGTTGCAACACCTGAAATATCAGTATTTGGAGAATTTATTGGCTCCGATAAATGAAATTGGATACTTTACATTTTCGAATAATAGTGACGACATCCTACCGGGAGAATCGCTCCCGAATTCCACTTTTAAGGGAATACCACGCAATGGGGCGGCACTCGAACGTCGACTGCTTCTATCCCTGTCAGACGTATGCAAAGATTCCCTAACACCTTATACGCGGCAATGCGAATCTGGTGATTCTGTTTAAGCAGGATGGTACCAACTTGAAGCATGTATACAACTATCACGTAAACACCGACATGTCTTACGAGGATTTTACGCGCTGTCTCGTAAATGTTGGCAACGCAAGTGCGTTTCGTGGTAATAGACAAGGATAGCTCGATGTCCAATGGACGCTATAGTAAGGGATTTAATGAGTTCGCGGTACCATGAAGCGTTTATTCATCATTGGTGTGTCGGTGGCAAAGCATCGTCTGCAATACAACGATGATCGATAGTCTGGAGAATAAGGATCGCGAAATAATAGCGAAGGAAATTGCAAAAAACAGTGATTCCATCCGCAAGAAACATCAGGCTTTGCAAACTGCCAAGATGGAGAAAGATATCGCGTTGGAGAAATACTTTAGACCTCTTACCAAGCCCTTAAAACATATTGCGAAAAATACCGCAGTGACAGCAGCGGACATATCGTCGCCGATGAGTACGAGCGTTGAAACATTAACATCTCGAACAAAGATCCGACCGAAAGGAAAGTCGGCGCGTAAGACAAAGAAGAAACCATACGCGTCATCTGAAAATTTGCCCATAACCTCCATGCCAATTCAATCGAAACGGAAACATTCGAACGTCGGCCGTGCCAAACGATTCTCAATCGTTGGCTGCCAATGCCGGTGGCGATAACGATGTTTTCGAAACTACTGGCGAGTTGTTTGCAATATCTGTTAGACATCATCTCCAAACATTCGAGGGGCAAGAAACGTTTCACAGTCATTTCGGCCCATTGGGGCAAAAATATATGAGGGCAATCCTAAATAGCGATAGGGATACGGCCATAGATAATGTGTGTGGCGTATACTTTTCCGACAGCGGAACGATGCTTCGGGATAAGAGTTTCGATATGGACAAGAATGATAATATAATCATAGACGGCGTAACATATGGAGGAACGCCCGGTCTTTACGAACTAATTTTCAAGAGAATTCCTGACGACGCCATATACACCGGAGCCGAAAAACAAAAATACAAAAGTATACTACTGGCGACGAGTGCTCACAAACGCGGCCGTAGCTCTCAAAATCTCGTATTAGACAATAAGGAATACAAGTATAGATATATAATTGCGCCGCTACTGCCCCGGGTAACGGACAGTAAAGCAGGGAAAGGTCTAGCGACACCGCGATTCCTGGTAGTAAACGATAACAAGATCGATTCCGTACACTGGGACGATCTCAACGAGCTGGCCGATCGAATGCGTTTGCTGGAAGAGTCGCGTCAGGCGGGCAACAACTGAGACGACAACCAGATTCTATCGATTATCGAGGAACTCCGCGAGGTAGGCCTCATTATAAATTAAATCATGCGCCGATAATGTGCACTGTATGCATCGAGATGCCGATCATCAAATTTGGTGTATCGCTCGAGAAGAGTGGAGCAGCAAGAATGGACTATTACAAATGGAACGGTTTGCTTCGAAATTATACGTGCGATAACGCTCATTGTGTGGCCAGTGCCGACTTTAATGCAAAATCGCACAAGATACGATGCGTGGCGCAACTGGTCGCTGACAGTGATGTCGTTAATAAATTATACGTGGAAAACGGTACCAAACTTTTGAGAGCGCAGAAGGAAGAATAAGAGAGGAAGCTGATCGCGTTTCAGAGTGTAATGCAGGCGCTGCAAAACAAAGTTCAAAAGATATTACAGGCATTGAATCCTATCCCGCGGCAACAATGCGAAGGAGAATCATGCGAGACGGCTGAACTTGTCAAGAGACACGGTAGTATCTCGCGCCAAGTATACACGCAGCGCGAGACACAGAGTGTCAATATTACGCCACGATCCGCTATGAAAAACTCGTTGATTACCGAATCTCAATAATGGTTGATGCAAGTAGATTTTGAATCGTCATAATGGATAGCTTCGGTTTGATTTACATCAGAAAAGTGTCTTCATTTTGTTCCTACGTGCCTTATGAGCTGAGATATTTCAATGCAAAGTTGCAATTTGGCGAATATTATGTTCTTAAGACTAAGCATTCTCGTCGTCAAGTGTAGGCAAGAGGGGAATATGAAAGGGTGAGGAAATGTCCTTCAGGCATGTCGTTCATTCGATGAAGGTTTCGGCCAATCGCGTAGCAAATTGTTGTCACTGGACAGCCAGACAGAGAGTACATCTGCCACGGTAAACGTAACCTGGCTACTGTCAATCAAGCATAACCTGCCAAGTGTCAAATACGGTAAGTTGTCCAAATTTTTAAAATGTCACGAGTTTTTACACCATACAGGGTGTCCCACTAAGGAATGGACAGCGCGATATCTCTTAAAGTATTGTCGATAAAAATATAAAAAAAAAATAGGGAATTGCATGGTTCGAGGGGGGCCATTTATTAGCGCGAACGAATTTTGTTTTCGATTATTATTTTAAAAGATACGATAGTCAAGTTCGGTTTTTCAAATGGAACTATTTTTTTTGAAGACCTGAGTTGATAGTGCGTTCCAAGATAAATTCAATAAGCTTTAATGTATACACTTGATTTCCACTGGTTTTTTAGATATTGCGCTTGCAAATTTACTGCTTTTCAATGGAAGAAAACCCGCTGGAATAGCAAGGACCGGGGACGGTCTTGCTGGCGCCACGGGTGGCCTTACTTGTTGAAACAGATACCTACCTGCTAAAAGTCTGGGTTAGGAATGGCAGGCCCAAAGGCTGGACAATTCTTTTCTGTCAGAAATGCTACTTACTAATGTTAGTGTTTCAAAACGTCATAAAATTTACTCAATTTCCTCATTCAGACTCAATTTTCAACTTTAATAGTCTTTTATTTCGCACTTGCTTCTACGCGCGGATGGCCGGTTCTTTTGGGAGGGATGCAAGTTCGATTGGTTAGGTTAGGAGATGTGAAAGTTGCTAGACCCAATTTCTAAACTACAGGGAGCAGATTGTATTAGGACCAATCGGATTTGCATCCCTCCCAAACGGTTGCTCTCTTGAAGAGACCCCCTTCACAGCAATACCACCTCCCCAATGCCCACCTTCTTTCGCACGGAATAATACGTCAACGTATGCTTTTGTTTTGATATTGGAGATTGTGTTTATACTCGAGAGATATGGGATCTGTTCGAATTTTTGGGGAGGATCACGCGTCGACAGCGGGCTACCCCTTTTCTTCCTGTGTCTCTATCCACAAGGCGTATTGACGGCGCGTAGATGTCTGGATGCCAGTTACTGAATTCAGGAGACGATAGAAACACTTTATTGCAAAACCCACATGTACTATAATATTAAAGTAAATCGTATTCCTCTCGGGCAGGAGTACTGAGAATGACCGAACTTACGCCCCACTTCGCGCAGACCGATTATACGGGGGGTAGTTGGGTCACTTACCCGTCCACGCTCACACTCAGCGTTCACAATTGCGTTCTCGCTAACGCGTCACTCGTCCGATGATCGACAATCGACTCTCACTAGCCCGCTCGGGCTCGCTTACATTTACGGGCGCTATCGGGCCATACCTAGCGCTCTCGGTCGATCGCTCGCTGGGAACGTTGAAGACGCCTCTTGGTGTCGCCTGCCTATTAGGCAAGGCCATACAGGATAATACTTTTTAATTCCTATATTTGTGGCATCATGAATAAAGAATTGTTTGACAGATTACATGACCGATCAGACGTCGCGAGGATCGGCGATTCACGCGCAAAGTTCGCCGAGCGCTGTCTGATTCCACCTAAGGTGATGCGGCCTGGTACCCCGTGGCGAGGACAACCCCACGCAGTGCCCCACCGAATTTTATGGCTTTCGACCCTCGAAGGGGTTGGAAAACCATTAACAAATGAGAAATGTCCACGATTTCCGCATTTCTCATCAGATCTTTACGAAAACGACACCCATCGATTCCTTAAGTTTCGCCGTTCAACTGACAACAAGAACGACTTCCTTTATTATGGTCCGAATTACGTCTTTCTTGGTGTTAGTTTCATCAGTGAAACATAAGGAATCAATTGACGTCGTTTTCGCAAAGATCTGATGAGAAATGCGGAAATCGTGGACATTTCTCATTTGTTAATGGTTTTACAACCCCTTCGAGAGTCGAAAGCCATAAAATTCGGTGGGGCACTGCGTGGGGTTGTCCTCGCCACGGGGTACCAGGCCGCATCACCTTAGGTGGAATCAGACAGCGCTCGGCGAACTTTGCGCGTGAATCGCCGATCCTCGCGACGTCTGATCGGTCATGTAATCTGTCAAACAATTCTTTATTCATGATGCCACAAATATAGGAATTAAAAAGTATTATCCTGTATGGCCTTGCCTAATAGGCAGGCGACACCAAGAGGCGTCTTCAACGTTCCCAGCGAGCGATCGACCGAGAGCGCTAGGTATGGCCCGATAGCGCCCGTAAATGTAAGCGAGCCCGAGCGGGCTAGTGAGAGTCGATTGTCGATCATCGGACGAGTGACGCGTTAGCGAGAACGCAATTGTGAGCGCGGAGTGTGAGCGTGGACGGGTATGTGACCCAACTACCACCCGTGAAATCGGTCTGCGCGAAGTAGGGCGTAAGTTCGATCATTATTAGTACTCCTGCCCGAGAGGAATACGATTTACTTTAATATTATAGTACATGTGGGTTTTGCAATAAAGTGTTTCTATCGTCTCCTGAATTCAATAACTGGCATCCAGACATCTACGTACCGTCAATACGCCTTGTGGATAGAGACACAGGAAGAAAAGGGGTAGCCCGCTGTCGACGCGTGATCCTCCCCAAAAATTCGAAGAGATCCCTTTTCTCTCGAGTATAAACACGATCTTCAATATCAAAACAAAAGCATGCGTTGGCGTACTTGACCACCGTATCTTTTAAAATAATAATCGAAAAAAATCGTCTGCGCTAATAAATTGGGCCCCTCGAACCATGCAACGCCATATTTTTAAAAATTTTTTTTTCTTCAACACATTAGGAGATATCCAGCTGTTCAGTCTTCCCGCGGACACCCTGTATATAGGTTCCATTTTCTGTCACTTTGAGGAGCCAACCATATAATAATCACGCGCATTCAGCCTGCGCATTTTCAGTAGCGGATTTCAGGAGCGGATTCTCTGTCCTCGAAGTGACAGAAAATATAACCTATACGCTATACTCGATATCCTAAAGATACTGTTGCGGCGTATTATTACGCTACATTTGTTAACCTTTTGGAAGGATGATAAAAGATTGATAAATGTTGGGTAAAAGGACGAAATAGCCAATAAGCATTTATTGTCATGTAGCATATAGGTTATATTTTCTGTCACTTCGAGGAGGGGACCACATAATAATCACGCGCATCCAGCTTCCGCATTTTCCCTAGCCTGGGCGACCGCATGAAAATACTTTCTCCACCGTACATTAGTGGTACTTGGAATGATATTTTTGAGCCTGAGTACGCGGAAAATTGACTGTTACATAGGTTCCTAAAATTGTTCAGAAGCTACCGACTCTTTATAACAACATGTTGGTCGGAGCTTGGAAGAAATGCAGGAGCATTAATATGCTGTATCCTCTAATGTAAAAATAATTTTTTAATATTTTTATCATTATGCAAACATCTGTATTGTATGTCAGATTTTTCTACTAAAATGAAACGAATTACGATGCAATTTAGTATGAGAAAGGTACGGCAAAAGATTGGTACAGAAAGAGGTAATACAATAACATATTTTTTTAAAGCCCAATAAGTAATACGATAGCAAACGTTCAGTAGATATGCGGCCTTTTTCTCATCGATTGTTGAGGTCAAGGCCCCCGAAAAATTCGTCTTTTTTTTTAAACAGATACCGTTCCCAGAATCGCAATGCACCTGAAGGTAAAAATCGATGCGACTTGAAATGTTTTGCAAGCAGAGCTCGCTAAATCAGGTGTTTTCTCTTAACGAATCTTTACCAATTCGTAACACTTATCAAGACAAATATGCCAATAACACTTTTTGCAAGCAAATGGCTAAAACTTCACAGGATGTTAATAATTAAAATTGCACCGTCTCTGACATTTTTAAGTACTTACATATATATGTATGTATGTATTTCCTAAGTAATGATGAGTTTGGTGCATCGGTTGAGTGCTGACAAACGTGAAACATATGATGCGTTGATGCTTTGTCTCGCTCCGTCTTTGGGACGTCTGGTACTGCATCCTGTACATGCGCGGCAGGTTTGATCGTTTATTTATACGAAAAAAATTATTCGTGCCACAGCTCGCTCGCGCGGCCAGGTAGCGATCAGTAGCCAAAGGCGGGAAAGCGTGTTAGACGAAATCATTTATACTATTGAAAAATGAAATTTGTATATTTTCTGTTTTATTTTCATCACGGTATTTGTAACCGTTGCATTATTTTTGTCTTTTGTGTGACAGCTTTTAACAAATAAATAAAAAGGGCAAATTTCATATAAAAAGCAGTTCGTTTCTTTCAGCATCATCTCATACATACTTACCCGAATGATAGTGTTTGATTTTCCTTTTATTAAAAAAAATCTCACTAATTTGCCATAAATGCTCGAATAAAGATGAAACAAAGACCGCAAAAATTTCATCTTACAATTACCTTAGCATGGCTACATACGTGTTTTCCACTTTAGCTACTGATTACGGCTTTTGCAGAATTTATAGAAGAAAGTAAAATCTGCTTCAATACGAGCATTTGGGCATAGCTCGTCCGTGGACCAATATCGACATGCGAAAATCAGACGCACAGAGATCGCAGGAAGACAACGTACAGTTAGAAAAAAAAGTATTTGGACAGAGCATTGACTTTGATATTTGTACGCGAAAATCAGCCTTGTCACGTCATCTATTAAATCGCATTGATAATTAGGCAGGTGGCAACGGCCTGCTCGCTCAGGTGGAGAGCTGAACACGTCCCCTTCCATCGACTCGCGATCTATGGAAGGGGGAAGCTTCTTCCTTCCAAGAAATCGACCGTGATTTCTTGGAAGGATCACTCTGTAACGGAACTTGCTAAAAGGTAATTGCTTGCTTACGCTGATTGCTTGCACGATTTCGAACTTGCATCGAAACGCTTAACGCGAATTTGCTTCGCTTTATAAATCGCTTTGGGATTTGCTTAATCAATAGTGCTCGTAATTAGTAACGGTAAAGTGCGTGTAAAATATATGTAATTTATTCTTGTTGACATTGTACATATTCAAATTATAACGATATTTGTGACTCTCTTATAAGGTGTTAATCATAGTCTTCGTTCTTCTCATAATTCTCGCTTAAATCTGTGCTTGTTTAAGACATCAATAAACGTTTTCTGTGTGCTAATAAGATAATTCTCCGTAAATTAAGTTGAATAAGCGATCGTAGATACTTAGGAACTCAGCTAGCACCTCGCTTTTAAAAACAATTCGAGAGCACCTCCTCTTTTCTTCGCGACTGCAAATCCCTTGCGCCCTTCCGACAGAACACTTGTAACAATATTTATTCACATAACTACCATTAAAAAGAATTAAGCGGGTCTTACTTATAACAAAATGAAAGCTTAAACATTATACTTTACTTCTGCTATAAGGAAAAAATATAAACCTTAGTTTTACATCCAGAAAATAATAAATCTTTGTCAAGTGTAGTATAACTTTTAACTAAGTAGTATAATTTTTAACTAATATCTAGTAGGATATCCTTTGCACTTAATGACTTCTTTTACTCTATTTGGCATTGATTCCACCAATTTTGTTGTCACTTCCGCTTCAATTTTAAGCCATTCTTCCTTTAGTTCAGCAATAAATGCTTGACGATTGGTAGTTTGCTGTTTCCGTACTCTTCTTTTAAGTTCTTCCCAGAGGTGTTCTATGGGGTTCAAGTCCGGTGACTGGGGGGGGGGGGGGGTGTTTGTAAGAATTTTGGGGTGTTATACAGAATCCATTCCTTGACAATTCGTGATGAGTGCTTCGGATCGTTATCGCGTTGGAATAAGTAAGCGTTTTGTAATCCAAGTTTTGCTGCACATTCTTTCAAATTTGATTTTAAAATATTTAAATACATAAAACGATCCATTATGCCATCTATTATGTGCAAATTTCCAACTCCATTGGCACTCATGCATCCTCATACCATAACAGACCCGCCTCCGTGTTTGACAGAAGAGACTAAATTCCTCGATTTTATTTCTTATCTTGGCTTCCTCCATACCATTCTTCTTCCATCCGAACCAAATAAGTTAAATTGCGACTCATCGGAAAATATAACTTTATTCCAAAACTCTTTGGATTTGCTCACGTACTGCTTTGCGAATTGCAGCCTCTTCATTCTGTTTATTTTACTTACGAACAGTTTTTTCCTCGCTATACGCCCATGCAAACCAGCATTTTTCAAAACATTTCGGATTGTTTGTGGTGTAACTGTCGTTCCTGACGGTTTTTTTAACGTCGTGGCTAAATTAGGTGCACTAACATGACTGTTCTTTTGTACTTCACGTAGAATTATCCGTTCTTCTCTAACGCTGATTTTCTTTGGTCGGCCGATGCGATGCTTATTCTCCAATGTATTTTCAGTTTTATATTTTTTTATTATTTAGCCGTCGGTAGAATGCGATTTGCCAGTAAGATTTCCTATTTCTCTGTACGTTTTGCCTTCATTAAACATCTTCACGATAATTTCTCGCTCGCCCAAAGAAGTTTCTTTAGTTTTAGGGCTCATTGTTAGTTAGCACTGTGAAACTGCACAACTGAACGCGTGGATTGTTGCCACTGAAGTACGAAAAGCTTACAATGTAATTTTCGTGAAACAGAAGCAATTGTCTTTTGTTCCTTGCGGCATTGTTCATCTGTCCAAATACTTTTTTTGGCGCGTTATACTACACTTGACAAAGATTTATTATTTTCTGGATGTAAAACTAAGGTTTATATTTTTTTCCTTATAGCAGAAGTAAAGTATAATGTTTAAGCTTTCATTTTGTTATAGTTAAGATCCGCTTAATTCTTTTTAATAGTAGTTATATGAATAAATATCAAAGTCGATGCTCTGTCCAAATACTTTTTTTACTAACTGTAGGTATCATACTTTGTTGCCGCTGCCAGAAAGGACCGGCGTAAAGGATCTCTGTGTTTCCCTTCCATTTTATCTAACTCGCAAGTCGCGACGTCCGTAAAACAGAACCTTTTTTATACTTGTGCTTTAAAAAATACCATAACTGTTTTCTCATATGTACATATCTAGGAATAATGAAAACATACCTTAACGCAAGCGATACGCTCGGGTACTTACATCGTAGATGTTTTTTTACAATTTTTAAATCCATACAATAGTTAATAAGGAAAGGGCCAATCAATTTGTAACGAAACGTAGAGTTTTAACTACTAATCTACCGTTCCCAAGTAATAAATAAACTATTGCAAAATGTCCGCGGACCCCAAAAACTACGAATATAAATTTTACAAAAAAGTCTGGATTCCTTGTTCTCAATGATTTATACGTGTCGTAGGATGGACACCGTCTATGTAGACTTCCGCGGAGTGCAGAGATTTGCGGGAATGTCAGTAACAGCGTCAATTTTTATTATTTTCGACGTACGACACGGGAAAATGTTAGTTAAATATTCCACTACACGTAAAATACTAACAATCAATTTCATTTTGCAATTTATAGCTTGTATAAGCTCTCAAGAAGTGCCATATTTCAGCGCCATATAGGCTCCTTATCTCCGAAATATGTTTTCACAGAGAAATCCGCTTGGGACGTTGACAAACCGAGCCAAAGCGTAGCTTAGCGGAAGCCCGCCCTCTATGTTAAACTCTCACTCTAAACAAGTCACACGTATACAATCAATCACACATCTTTCAGTATTTCAACACATTTCAAAGTACTTCTTGAGTTGAACGCTGTTCATGAACAGAGGTCGCTAACTACAGTCCTGAAATTATAGGTCGGTAACACAGTTTGGTTGGTGAAACGAACATCGATAAGGTGATAGGTGTATTCTATACTTCGTCTGTGTTTATACCAGGCCAATTAACTTTTTTTTTTGGTTTCGCAGCGCCAAGTATTTTGAATAAAATATTTATTGGTATTGAAATATTTATTTCTATAAAAATATATCTGCTTAATATTATTATTTTCTTTGTTTCTTCCAATGATGAATCTTTTATTCAATTTAAATCCGATTGTTTGTACAGATAGTCGTTGTTATAATTGGCGAAATTTTTGTATATCATTAGGGCTAGGCTACACATACGACTGTAAGTCGGTCGACTGTCGGTGGTCAGTGCAGTGTATATGGGTGTGGACACACAAACGACAAAAGTGTCGTTCTGTCGTTTTGAAAATCAGTAGGTCTGTGACGTTGAAGAGATGTAGACACGGATTACGTTTCTCTAGCCGCGTTTTGTGCGCTTGCTATTCGACTTAAAATCATAAGGAAGAAAAAAATAAAACGGAGATACTGGATTCATCCATTACACTGTGAAAGACTTCAAAAAGGAAAAATTTATACTATGTTCGAAACATTAAACAAATATTCAGACAAATTCTTTGCTTACTTTAGAATGAGCGTACAAAGTTAGGACAAACTTTTAAGTTTGTTAAGGCCCTAAATTACTTGTCAAAACACAGAGATGAAACTCGCAATCCCTTCAAAAGAAAGATTAGCAACGATAGAATGTCGGCTGTTTGTGCGCACCCAGCGACAAAACAGTTGAGTCGTAATGTCGGTCCGACAGTTGCAGGATTTGCGCACGACTGTCGTATGTGTAGTAGAGGTTATGGCTTTTCACGTGTATTTAAATACACGTGTACACGGGACATGTGTAACGTGTATTAAAGAATTAAAAATCTGTGTTCTTAATACACGAGTAAGTACACGGATTATAAGTACACATGTACTTCAGTTCTCGGAAACCCGTGTAGTTCTATTACACGTGTGCACGTGTGTTTCTACTACACGTGTGCACGTATATTTAAATTGGTTCGTCACGATTAATTTTGCGATTGCTTAGTTGGTATATCTCTTTTGTCTACTTAGCATTATTGAATGAATGGTCTCACAGATCTAAATATGAGACACTGCAGTCTGCACGCACGTAATTATTTACATACCTCCATCGCATCAGACTAAAAGATGCGTGCGGTCCTGAGTTCGACGCCATCGATAGTTAGCGACGTGTTACGTCCCACGGGGACTCAAACCCAGCGTTACCGACCGTCGATAAAGTAGAACTGTACTACGTTAGCGCGAAGCCAATCTATGTTTCCACGCATAAGCTTCATAAATACTTTTATACATAATATACGATATAAGCAAATATTAAAAGAATAAATGTTATAGGGACATTAGAAATAATTAAATATAATTACTGATGAAAGCGCAAAACAAAACAATATATAATAAGCGAGTAAAAGGCAAAATAGTGAATAACGACGTACTACGCATGCGCCAGCCCGCCAATTTTCCGGTATAAAAGGTGGCGCACGCAGCACAGCGGGCATTCAAAGCCACATTGGAAAACAAGCTCTTAGTCGACGAATGTTCAGCCCTAGAGGAAGCTTAACTTTCAACCAGTGAGATACAGCTCGCTCCGGAGACAGCAGCGGCGGATCTCCAGTGTATAAAGGATACTGGTGCACCTCTTTGGACTATTCATTTTGAAACTATAGTATCTCGCTTCTGTGAAGACATCGAGCTCGCTCCGGAGACGGCAGCGGCCGTGCTCTGCGATACCTACATACATATATATATATATATATATATATATATATATATATATATTTATATATATATGAGTGTCCCAAAAATGTCGGAGTTCCTTGAACGGGGTGACTCAGGGGGTGATTTGAAACAACTTTTTTCTTAGCGAAAATATCGACCGAAGCTTCGTTAACGAGATATTAACAAAAAACCCCGACCAATCAGAGCGCGCGCCTTCCGCCCGAGCTCCCGTTGTAGCGTTGGCTACGCGGTAGGCGGCTGCGCTTGTACTACGAAGGTACGAACAAGCAAGTCGGCATGCATCGAAGGAAACCGCGTTACACAGTTTTTAAATAATAATTGTTTGAAGTGAGAGGACAAGAAATACGCAAATTCCGTTTTCAAATAAGGCATAAACGAAAAGGTAATGTAACAAAAAATGTACAAGTGATCATAATTCGTTATTGAGGTAAAAATCCGTAGTTTAATCACGGCCAACATAACTAAATTTAAAAAATAATATTAGGTGTATGAATAAATTCTTTCAGACTGCATTTACATAATCGGTATAAAGCAACCGAATTTCTATCGCAGTGATATTCGTAAGCTACCAGAAAAATGGCAAAAGGTAATTAACAATAATGGAAATTATTTCGATGATTGAGTTGTTTTCATATTTTTTAAATCAAACTGTTATTAAACCCTAAAATCGAACAGAATTTATTTCTACACATAATAATCACTAATAAATTAAATAACACTCACCCCTTCGGGCATTCCTTTTCTTCCTTTTCGGAAACCTGTGTCACTATGTAGGTCACTGTATCGATCCTGGTCATCGGTGGACGAAAAGATTTATGGTAGGGTTGCGCCCAGTGCTCAGCTGATCGCAGGTATACGACACCACCCGAAGGTAAGGATCGCAACGTCAAGTGCGTCCGGGTTAATGTACCGAATATTCACTTCACTGCACGGCCACTAACACTGATCACTTATTTTACTTTCCATGGAACGTGTTCCTACGTTATAAAATTGGTGGCCCTGAAAGGGGCCGATTACTGTTAGTTGTGCAGTTGCTCGATGTGACCACCCTCAGCGTCTATGCACGCCTTGCGGCATCATTGACTCCGTTGAGAATAATCTTGACGCCAAACGCCGAATCGTACCCTCGCTGGGGGTTTAGATGGGCGTACACCCAGAACATCGCGTAACATTCTTGAGCGGAGAACATTTCTGGGACGAGATTGCTAGCTGACTAACAGGATTTTTTCCAAACAACTTCCTCTACCCCCAAGTAGTTTCTCTCGTTCCATCATGAGTTCACTCCCACCAGGACAAAAGGCTTTAGGTAAAATAAAGCCAGCACATTTTTGGAATACACGTGCTTTGCAGAAGTGCAACGAACGACCCATCCTACACTTTCACAAAAGCCCGCGCTCCGTCCTTTTACTGCCAATGTACCCGTTGCTTCGAGATAGTCAGCAGACACCACGTGTTTCGGTTCGAAAGGGCCCGAAGAGAAGAGAACAGAAAGTCTTCGAGTTGCTATAAAGAAGAAAAGGCATACCATTCCTGTTTCCGTTTTCCAATACCCTGAGTTCACGTCAGCTACGAGGCGGAACCAGCTAAGCCATAAATTACCCAAAACACATCATTCTCTACCGGCGACTCGCAGGACAATTCGGTCATAAACCGCAGCCTTGGCGAAATGCTTTGGCCGGCCAGCCTGATTAATTTTAAATACGTCTCGCGGAGAGACACAGGAAGAAAGAGGGTAACTCGCTGACTGCGCGTAGTCCCACCTGCTTCGTCCTTCCGTCCATTTAAAGGCAGGACCCTTATCTCTCGAGTATAAGCACGAGCTCGAATTTCAAAACAAAAGCACGCGTCCGATTGGTCCTAATCTAACCAATCTGCCCTGCATCCCTCTGAGGCGGCGACTGTCTTGAAGAGGCCCTCTTCACAGCAATATCTCCTCCCCGAAGCCCACCTTCTCTCGCACGGAATACGTCGTCGCGTGCTTTTGTTTTGAAATTCTAGCGCGTGTTTATACTGGTGGGCCTTAGGGAGGAGACATGGCTGAGAAGAAGGCCTCTTCAAAACAGTGGCCGTTTAGGAGAGATGCAGGGCAGATTGGTTAGGTTACGACCAATCGGAATTCATGCCCACCTTTTCTCGCACGGAATACGTCAACGCGTGCTTTTGTTTTGTAATTTTAGTGCGTGCTTATACTCGAGAGATAAGGGATCTGTCTTTAATTTGAAGGAAACACGAAGCAGGCGGTACTACGCGCAGTAAACGAGTTTCCCCTTTCTTCCTGTATCTCTCCGCGAGGTGTATTGATGTTGGATATTACTTTTTAATTGCTAGTTCCCAAAAATTAATCAGGCTGGACGGCCAAAGCATTTCGCCGGGGTCGCAGTTTATGACTGTATTGTCCTGCGAGTCGGCGGTAGAGAACGACTTGTTTTGGGTAATTTATGGCTTAGCTGGTTCCGCCTCGTAGCTGACGTGAACTCGGGGTATTGGAAAACGGAAACTCCCTCATGGTATGCCTTTTCTTCTTTATAGCAACTCGAAGACTTTCTGCTTCACTTCTCTTCGGGCCCTTTTGAACCGAAACACGTGGTGTCTGCTGTCTATCTCGAAGCAACGGGTACATTGGCAGTAAAAGGACGGAGCGCGGGCTTTTGTGAAAGTGTAGGATGGGTCGTTCGTTGCACTTCTGCAAAGCACGTGTATTCCAAAAATGTGCTGGCTTCTTTTTACCTAAAGCCTTTTGTCCTGGTGGGAGTGAACTCATGATGGAACGAGAGAAACTACTTGGGGGTAGAGGAAGTTGTTTGGAAAAAATCCTGTTAGTCAGCTAGCTATCTCGTCCCAGAAATGTTCTCCGCTCAAGAATGTTACGCGATGTTCTGGGTGTACGCCCATCTAAACCCCCAGCGAGGGTACGATTCGGCGTTTGGCGTCAAGATTATTCTCAACGGAGTCAATGATGCCGCAAGGCGTGCATAGACGCTGAGGGTGGTCACATCGAGCAACTGCACAACTAACAGTAATCGGCCCCTTTCAGGGCCACCAATCTTATAACGTAGGAACACGTTCCATGGAAAGTAAAACAAGTGATCAGTGTTAGTGGCCGTGCAGTGAAGTGAATATTCGGTACATTAACCCGGACGCACTTGACGTTGCGATCCTTACCTTCGGGTGGTGTCGTATACCTGCGATCAGCTGAGCACTGGGCGCAACCCTACCATAAATATTTTCGTCCACCGATGACCAGGATCGACACAGTGACCTACATAGTGACACAGGTTTCCGAAAAGGAAGAAAAGGAATGCCCGAAGGGGTGAGTGTTATTTAATTTATTAGTGATTATTATGTGTAGAAATAAATTCTGTTCGATTTTAGGGTTTAATAACAGTTTGATTTAAAAAATATGAAAACAACTCAATCATCGAAATAATTTCCATTATTGTTAATTACCTTTTGCCATTTTTCTGGTAGCTTACGAATATCACTGCGATAGAAATTCGGTTGCTTTATACCGATTATGTAAATCCAGTCTGAAAGAATTTATTCATACACCTAATATTATTTTTTAAATTTAGTTATGTTGGCCGTGATTAAAGTACGGATTTTTACCTCAATAACGAATTATGATCACTTGTACATTTTTTGTTACATTACCTTTTCGTTTATGCCTTATTTGAAAACGGAATTTGCGTATTTCTTGTCCTCTCACTTCAAACAATTATTATTTAAAAACTGTGTAACGCGGTTTCCTTCGATGCATGCCGACTTGCTTGTTCGTACCTTCGTAGTACAAGCGCAGCCGCCACCGCGTAGCCAACGCTACAACGGGAGCTCGGGAGGAAGGCGCGCGCTCTGATTGGTCGGGGGTTTTGGTTAATATATCGTTAACGAAGCTTCGGACAATATTTTCGCTAAGGAAAAAGTTCTTTCAAATCACCCCCTGAGTTACCCCTTTCAAGGAACTCCGACATTTTTGGGACACCCTGTATATAACAGATTGCTGGTCTTCTTTAACCCAGGATACGTACATTACGATAACCGTACATTCTATCCATAGTCAATGGTGTACACAGACATACACTCTTACCACAGATGAAATGGAAGAACGTCACACTGCCGAAAATCTCGGTGATGAATTAATAAATAAGCTGGCCGATTGGGAAATAACTGACAAAGTAGTTGCTATGGTGACAGATAATGCCCCAAATATGACAAATGCCATCTCCTTAATAGGCGACAAAACTGACATTCAAGGCGTAACATGTGCAGCTCATACCATGCAACTTGCAATAAATAAAGCACTCAAAGAAGAGAATGTGGAATGTCTGATTCGCCTGTGTTCTAAAGTAGTTGACCATTTCAAACATTCTAATGTTGCAAAACAGGCTCTGGAAGCAAAACATCAATTGCTTGGAGTGACACAAACGACATTACTATAATGTTGTTCCACCCGATGGAACTCTACGTTTCTTATGCTAGATCGTTTATACACAAATAGATGTTGTATATCGAACGTTATAGCAGATAGAGCTGTAACAAGTTCAAGTGTAGCAAAAAAAAAATGGAAATAACGGAAAGTCAGTGCGCAAAAATAGAATCTCTAATAAACATATTAAAACCGTTACAAATTATAACTACGGTCTTTTGTGGCGAAAAGCACTCGCCAATAGCAATGGTGAGACCGTTGCTAAAAAAATTATTAGACAAGCATCTTCACTTACAAGAAAGTGATGATGAAATTATTCATATATTTAAGGAAACAATCATTTCTGAAATTTCACGACGATTCAAACTCGAATATAATGAGAACAGCATTATATTATTAAATCATATTTGTTGCTTCCTCGACCCCAAATACAAAGATCTGAAGCATGAGCTTTTACATGTACAGGATCTAATTCGTGTTGAAGTCAAAAAATTACTTGAAGCGTTGCTCCAACAAACATTGAGCACGGCAGAAAAAAATCATCAAAGAAAACAGCTGTACAATTTTTAGCCGAGCCGCCATTGCGATTTGATTTATGTCCTTTCGAATGGTGGAAGACGCAGGCAATCAAATATCCAACAATTGCGGAACTCGCAATTAAATATTTGGCAATGCCGGCAACATCGGATACCTCTGAGCGGTGTTTTTCCACTGCTGGAAATATTGTAACACAAAAAAGAACGCGTTTATTACCTGAAAATGTCGATAGTTTAGTTTTCTTGTACCAAAATAGAAAATTTATAGATTAAATTTTATTATGAAATTTTATTATGTGTTGATTAGTTTAATTTCACAAAAGCGGACCAATATATTTAGATACTCAGATATTCACACGTCGAAAAATTACCCAAATTGAATAATTAGTTCATAATTCAGTCTACTTTCAGTCTTCGAAGCGACAGGTTGTTTGTTTTGGCTGTGTAACCGTTCGACGTGCGTGACCAAGTGAATTTTCGAAGTCCCCGCGACCGTTAATTTCGGTGGAATTTTTGTCGCACTTTTGCTCTGCTTATAGCGGGCGACTAATTTGTGTTGTGCTGTTGATTTCCTGGTACGAATCTTGCTCACCGTTTTTGACCTTTGGTCATTTTGGTTATCTTTGATGATGGTTGGGTTCAAGAAATGCAAGGGTTGTGGTTCCGTGGTTGCAAATCCGGTCACCTGCCCTGGTTGTGGGATGATTAGCCACCCAGGACCTTCTTGTCTCGCCCGATCGGTTCATCCCTGGCAGGAAGGGAGATTCATAAATTGTCGCCTGGGATCGTCTAGGCCCAGGACATCACTCTCGGCAGTACCAGTGGCCACACTCCAATCCCTCGCTGATTCACCTGATAATACTGTAATGCGGGACATGCTCAGAGTTATTATTAAGCAAGAGCTGGCTGTTTTCCGTGATGAGATTCTCGCAGTTATTAGAATGGACCTTACTGATATGAAGGCCGAGATTAGTTCGCTGTCAGAACGGGTCAGGGTGCTCGAGGATAAACCTCCTATCTCTTCAGGTCAGCCCTTTGCTCCTTCTGCCCAGTACATTTTAGAGGAACTGCACGACAGAGAGGTGAGGGCCAAAAATGTCATCATTTTTGGCCTTCCGGAGCCGCGGGAACCAACATCGGAGCTCGCTCGAGCGGCTGATACGGCAGGAGCACGGGCCATATTGGGCGAAATAAATCCCGAAGATGTCCAAGTTCCGGTCACCTATCGTATAGGTAAACCGGGTAACACATCTATAAGACCTCTGTGTGTGCGTCTTGGCTCGGCAGCGGACGTTAAGATGGTCCTCAAAAACAAATATTGGTATAAGGGACCGTTCATAATAACCGAAGACAAGACTAGAATGCAACGTGAGACTTTGATGCAGTTAAGGACGAAGCTGCGTGAACTGCATGAACAAGGGTAGTCTCATATGACTATCCGGTACATACATGGGACACCGAGGATCGTGTCGAACAACCACCATCGGGACGCTACCCAAAAAACTCAAGTGTAACCCTTTAGTTTATTTCCGGAATGTACGTGGTTTGCGCACTAAATTGGATACTTTGTGCAATTCCCTACAATCTTCTGCTGTGTCTTATTATGCGATCATTTTAGTCGAGACCTGGCTTAATTCCGCTATATCCTCTGTTGAGCTGGGTTTAAGTAATTATGCTGTCTTCAGTGTGATAGATCCTTAGCAACGAATCGCAATTCGAGAGGCGGCGGCGTCCTCATCGCCGTCAAGAAATCGTTACCAGCTAGTCCTATTATTGTTAGTTGTACCGTTATTGAACAGCTTTTTGTCAGAGTCCACCTTCATGGTAATAAATACTTAACTCTGGGTGCCACGTATATACCGCCAGCATCACAATCTTCTATTTATGCCAGTCATGTTGATTGTATTACTGAAGTGTACCATAAATATTCTGAGGCTTGCTTTGCGCTGTTCGGTGATTATAACCTCCCGCACGCTGTTTGGTATAATGACTCTGGTTTATCGTGCTTTAGGAAGCCGGGGGTATCGGCAAATGAATCGGATGCTATCGACCTTCTCCTAGGTTGTGCCGGTTACTGTAATCTTGCTCAAGTTAACACTGTCTTCAATGACTCCGATGGTATGCTCGACCTCATTTTCGCGTCTAACTCCAATATGACTGCTGACCGTGTTATAGTCGCTTTAATTGTACCTGACGCCTACCACCCACCACTGTATTTGATGTGTAATGAATTAGCAACAACCGTTGATAGTGCGAGTGATAATTTTGTATTTAAGGACTTTAAGCGTGGCGACTATCAAGGAATGGTAGGTTACTTCAATTCGGTTGACTGGGATGTCGAGACTGGTAATATCGAGCAGTGTATAGCTCTTGAACGCTTATACGACCATATTAATCGGGTAATCAATGCCTTTATTCCTGTAAGGACTGTTGTACGCTCTAACTTTCCGCACTGGTTCTCCCCGAGATTGAGGGCCCTGATTAGACAGAAGAAGAGGGCGCATAAAGCTTTCAAGCGTTCAAGTGCACATAGTGATTACTTGAACTTTTCCCATCTCCGATCGCAGTGTAAATTAATCTTATTTCGTAACCACCGAAGTTATATAGATGACGTCGAATGCGCGGTCGAAGATAATGTATCGAGTTTCTGGAAGTTTGTAAACCCTAAGCGTGGCGGGCATGCTATTCCTGGAAAGGTGCACCTCGATCAGCGGTCTGCTTCGACGCATGGATCAGCAGCTGAACTCTTTGCGAAATTTTTCGGCTCTGTTTATGTTTCTCCGTCCTTCGATCATGACTACGGTCCGGCCTTACGGAAGTTAGGGCTCTCCACCCTTAATGACCGACGAGTCTGTTCTGGCCTCTTGTTTCTTTACAAATTAATTCGCGGTCAGACGAACTGTCAGGAGTTATTGTCGCTGATATGTTTTTATGTCCCACAACGGTTACTGCGTCAGAGGCCACTTTTCGAAACGCGGGTTCCGGACTACAGGCATTGCATTGTTGATCCTTTAAACCGTGCTATGGATGAGGTTAACCGTTATATAGCCGATATTGCCTTGTTCTCGATCGCGTTCGACTCGTTCCGGAGAAAATTGTTTAATCGATTCCGTGTTTAATTTAGTATTTTTTTATGTCCGTTGTTGCTGCGAATTCTTATCGTTGTTTGCTGACCGCTTTGTTTTGTTTGTTCTGTTTGATATGGTTTTGTTCTTTTTTGTATTTTTATTATTTTAGGTACTGCACTTATCTGTATATAGTTTTTTGTATCCTAAAGGGTTTTCCCGTAGATAATAATAATAATAATAATAATAATAATAATAATTAATATACGCGTAGGTATAGTTGTGCAGAGAAATAACATAGTCGCCAAATACCGCCTCGTACAATCGACTAAATAAAAATATGTACATACTTTGTTGTCACGTCGCTAACTATGGATGGCATCGAACTCAGGGCCGCACGCATCTTTCAGTGTGATGCGATGGAGGTATGTAAGTATTTGCGTGCGTGCAGATTGCAGTGTCTCATATTTTGATCTGTGAGACCATTCATGCAATGCAAAACAGACAAAAGAGATATACAAACTGAGTACAATACACGGGTATCCGTGAACAGAACTACACGGGTATCTGTGAACAGAACTACACGGGTATCCGTGAACAGAACTACACGGGTATCCGTGTATTAAAAATTACACGGATTGAAGTTCGGATACGTTTACTACACGTGTACACGTGTATGTAAATACACGTGAAATAGGGACCTCTAATGTGTAGCCTGGCCCTTAGTTTTGTACTTGGCGCACTTTTTTGTACCTTTTTTAAAAAAGGTAATTTTGTGGAGATCTATTTCACGCCACAAAAGTCCTACGCTCGAATGTCCGACACCTTCATGCACGAAACGTCCACGTAACGAATTTTTAAGCCTTTGAGACGCGCGATTCGAGCTATTAATGATTGTTAAGCGCCGATCGATAATCGAGAATGTTTCACTCGACTATATCCTTCCAGCGATTCGAGACAGTCATTGCATCGTTCCTCCCACGCGAGATATTCTTCTTTCGAAATCATTCGAGCGGATTGATTCTACAGTTGGCGCTCTGCTTGTGTGAATTCTTCCATGATTGTAACGCCTTTTCACTCACCGTACCGCAGCGATTTGAGACTTCGTGCAGTTTAGAGCGCATATTTATACTCGTTCTACTATTTGACATCTCTGATTATGTCTTTCTGCGTGCTGCTTCCCCTCAAATACGTTGCATACAAAAACAGCGATCCTCCCTAACCTCGTCCGATGCAATTTCTGCCGACACCGCATAATTCTTTGTATGATTCACACGTGCGACGAATTAAACCCAATCAACACCACCGGATCGTGACCGAACCGGTAGTGTGGATCAAGCCTTATATGGTACGTAAACTCCGATGCAATTTCGGCTGATACCGCATAATTATTTTCTATGTTTTTCGCACATGACGGTTCTACAAATATTTCATATTACATTCGCATCACCAAAAATGGTGTCATCTTGCGCAGTCGCCCGAAACACGATAGTGCGGTTCGAGCCTTATATGGTGTGCAAACTGCGACATCACCCGACTCACTCTATCTTTGAGGGTTCAAAACGATATAGATGAGGAATAAGAGGAGTGATGGGGAAAACGCTATGCACCCGTATTTAAACCAATTCTCGTGCACCATTGCGCCAATCGCTCAGCTGTCGTGGCAATCTTGATAGACAAGCAGTGCTCCAACAATGTGCAGTATCGGTGTTGAAGGGAGCGCTAAAGTATGAATTATTATGTTCCTATAGCTGCGGATGTGTCTCCATACTGGAAGAATACATCTAACAAGCAAGGCATACTTTTCATAACCTCTCATAATTTTTTATTCATTTTTTCCTGATAAGAATAATCATTTTCGTAGCTTTGTTCTTTTAGCCCACGCCAAGCAGCTCGTATCATGGTTAGAAGATACGCGTTAACATCTGCAGCCTACAAATATTTGGAAATTGGAATCAGCGTAAGACCTATAGCGCCTGTAGAAATTGTTCTCGGCGACAATCGCGGAAATCATCTAGTGTTGTCTATTTCAACATGGAATACGCTAATCGAAAAACGCACAGACATCGAATAACGCATGCGATTAGCGGGATTTTTTCCTCCACCGCTATGGATTGACAAATTGACGGTGGGATTCTGCATGATGTATGAAACCCGAATTATAAAGATGACACCACGCAATAAGTATTTCAAACCGGACACAGTAACCTTTTTATTTAATCTCGAGCACTGTATCAACCACGTGTATTCGCGGCTTTATGAAACTGCGCATCTTGGGCATATGAAATTTTCAAATTTTGTTGATGTGTTACAACAAACCGATGTCGTCGGCGAAACATTAGACTTGCGCTCTGCAGCTAAAACTATACGCGACAGCGAATATTTCACCAGCGAATCTGTTGGCGTGTGCCTTGAACGATATTGTAGACGATGTTTGTAATGAATATTAAAAAATAAATTACTTAAATCACAAAATGCCTCTAATTGCGTATCCATCTTCCCCCTTCCCTCTATACCAATAGACGGGCGAGATAGCGCCCTGATGAGTATATGCAATAAGGAAAGGGGTTGGGATATGGTGGGCAGTAAACTGTCGATCATTTGGCTCAACGCAATTTCTATCGCCCGCGGCATAATTCTTTACCAATTATTGAATATTTATATCTTATGGGGCGATGCCTAAGCCGACCTTCTGCCAATGATTTGGCTCGATGAAATTTTTGCCGACGCCACATAATTCTTTCCGTGATTCTCACATGCGGCACGTTTGACTTCCACAGGTATCATATTTCATTCGTGCCTTCTTCACGCCAGCAAATGGTATCATCTCACGCAGCTGCCCCATCCTAGAGGGATCCAATTACGCGGGATCGCGCGATACGCTGCGACATTAACATCAAAAACCTTTGAAAACAAAAATTGGATAGATCGGTGTGGGGAAAATTTCTGCTGCGAATCAGACCTGACAAATTTCGGAGGGGGGGAGGCATGTCTGAAGTTCATCTCCTCCCTCGGTTATGTCTGAAAAAATTTCCCTCGGTAAGTAAGGTCTGAAAAGATTTCCGCAGCGATTGGGTCACGACTGGCCGTTCTGGTCGCTCACGGCCCCCCACTCCGCGGCGCCTGCGAGCGCAGCCGGGTTTCCCGTCCAGCTCGCTCCGCGCCTGGAGTTCTTCCTACCCCACTCCCCGCGCGCCAGCACTGCCCCCGCTCACGCGCTCCTCTCAGCGGACCAACGTTAGCATCTTTTATGTTCTATTACATTTTTTTGTGCGACAAAACGGTTTTCGAAAGAAGTCCGAAATAAAAAAAAAACGATTTTATTTGTCAAATTTTGAAAGTATAAATCCTTCTTGAGCACATTTTACTTATGAATGCGACAAAAAATTGTAATTTTTATTTTCGAGGACTATTTTTTTTAAATTTAAGGGGAGGCATATACCGAGATATACCAACAAGATACAACAATTTTTCTCCATATTTTCAGTATTTAACATTCTATGAATGTTTCCTGAAAATTTCAAAAAAAATATCGAAGATATAGACATTAGAAGTGAAGTATGCTCATTGGTGAAAGAGACGTAACAGTATTAATCTTTGGGGATGAAAATAAAAAATACACATTTCTTTTAGTCTTCATAAATAAGAAATGTTCGAGATACATTTAAAATTTAAAAATTTAAAAAAAAAAACGGACTTGAAATCTTGCACTTCTTAGGCAATAAAAAAGAAGCTATGAATCAAATAAAAAATCCGCGCTGTAAAAAAACTGAGTAATAGTGTATCATATAGCCATGCAAAAATTGAAGTGAATCATTGAATAGTTTTTGAGTAATCATGGGTAATATGTTTGAAAATCATGTTTTCGAGAAAAATACATTTGAATACCTCATTATTGATGCCTATAACTTCTATATTTTATTTACAATATGGAAAAAACATTATCTTTTTGGCATATCTCGGTATAAGCCCCCCTAAATGTTTAAAAAGTGGTTCGCAAAAATAAAAAATACGTTTCTTTTGCTTTTACAAATAGAAAGTGTTCGAGAAGGATTTAAACTTTCAAAATTAGAAAAATATAAATGTTTTTTTTTAGTTTTTCGGAATTTGTTCGAAAACCATTTGTCGCATGAGAAAAAGTAATAGACATAAAAGATGTTCCTTGTCTGGATCTACAATTTGTATTTGACACATTTTTTTATGTAATCAATAATTCGGAGGATATTATAAAATATCGACTTTGTGATCTGTAAAATAATTATTTAAAAGTTAATGGGCCCAGGGGCACCCTTTCCCTTTATCCGATCGGGCTCAAACTTTATACAATTTTTTTTATTATTTAGAACTATTCTGGGGGGTGCCGCGAAGAAAATTCAAAGGTAGTAAATAAGAACCACCCTAATATACAGGGTGTAACAAAAATGTTTCCGTTCCTTGACAGGGGTGATTTGTGGGGCGATTGCAAACAAATTTTTCTTTAACGAAAATATTGTCCGAAGCTTCGTTAACGAGAAATTAACAAAAAAACCCGACCAATCAGAGTGCGAGCCTTCCACCCGAGCTCCCGCGCTGCGACAAGCAAGTCGGCATGGAAGGAAATTGCGTTGAATGGCAAATGAAAAAGACGTACTAAATAAAACCGAACATTTCGTTGTTACATCCTGAAGGGACCTTCTACAGCAGTGATGAGCAGCCCGCGACCCGCGGGACGTATTTGGCCCGCCAACCGCTGACCAGCGGCCCACCTGAACATTGGCACGTATCTTTTGAACTGTAAAATATATCAGAATGAATTTTGCGTAAAAAAATAGGATACAATTATCCGTTTCTAATGTTGTATAGTTTTATATTTTTTACGTTTATTTATTTTTTTTTTCATTTCTCTTAACTTAATTATGATACAAAAATTTGAAAACTGCTTATTTGGTACTTTATTTAATGCCCTTTTCAGTGGTTTCTAATACAATTGTTTAATCTTTCGTCATCGAGTCGATTACGACGATCATTTTTTAAATTTTTCATACATATACCTGTTTATATTATAATATGTAGGTATACATTATTGTGTATATATTACTAATAAACAGTACGTCAAATTTAAAAAAATCGTTTTATTTTAAATCAATGTCAGAAATAACAAATTCAGCTCATAAATTAAAATTCTTAGATTAGTTATATTTATGTATATACGATTGCGGACCGCGTAGTGTAGTAGGTTTTCACTTGTAGCCCACTTCGGACAAAAGGTTGCTCACCACTGTTCTACAGATCACCCCGAGCGGTTGGAATGATCTACCGGGTTCTTGCTCTATTACGGTGCTAAAACACGCCTTGACTATACATACCAGGGAGAAGGAATGGATAAAAGAGGGTTTGAATAAAGTCATACAATGGGAATTAGAGGAATAACAATAGTGTGCAATATATTCTGATAAAAAGCAAATAGCAAACTACATACTGTAGAGACGGCGCTCCGTCTCTGCTGACGCTCGAGTGTCGCTGAACCTATCGTAGGCCGTGTTCGTTCCCGTTGCTCTCGGGTAACGCAGGGAAGTCGGTGAACCTGGCGTCCGTCGTTTCGCTCGCTCGCCATGTCGCTCGTCTTCGCGGTCGTGGTGGTCCGTATGGGTGCGTAAATGCACTCCCGGCGCGTGCCGTTTCTCGGTGTGTCGGAACGGAGATACACTTCGCCTAACCTGATCGGCTGACCGCGATTCGCGAGATAGACGCGGAGGCGAAAACGCGATCGAGCTCTGAATCTGACTGTCGCTTCGAAGACTCGCGGCTGAGGGCCGCGCCTCGCACTACCGAAAGCGATTGGAAAACGCCCCGTCAGCACCTGTCGACCGCTCCATATTAGGAAATATCGGGGCTCGGGACGTCAAAGATCACGTTGCGCTTACAAGGTAACTTCCCCGGTTCGGCGAACTGACTACCACGCGCGGACCGATTCCGCTGAATCGCCGATACGGAGGAATGCCGTGCGCGGACAACAAGCACGGGATTAACCGATAGAGGCATGTAACATTGTCATGGTTTGTTTGACATTTAAAGTGAAAAATGAATAAAGGATAAATGGATGAAAATCATATGTAACGTAATAAGACGAATAGACAGTTTTTTTTAGAAGTATCGAAAATAATAATTATTTGAAGTGAGAGGATAAGGAATACATAAATTTCCTTTTGTGAATAACGTATCTGCGAAAAGGTAATGTAACAGGATATGAACCAAAAGTGATCGTAGTTGGTTAATGTGATAAAAATCCGCAATTCAATAACGGCCAACACTGTTGTTGATAATGAATAACTCTGTTTAAAAACTGCGAAGAAAAATTTACGTACGGAAATTTGGATAATTATCGCCGGAAATAAGACATAGCCTGCGTTAAATTTAAAAAATAATAGTTGCCAATAATGTAACTAAAACTCACCCTTTCGGAAATTCACCTACAGCTTGAAAACCTGAGTCACTAGGTCACTGAACCGATCCTGCTCATCGACAGACGCGCCGAGAGCACAGCTGATCTCAGGTACACGACACTATCCAAAGTTAGAGATCGCAACGTCAAGTGCGTCCGTGTTAATGTACCGAATATTCACTGCACGCCTACTAACACTGACCACTTAATTTATTTTTCACGGAACGTGTTGTTCCTACGTTATAAAAATTGGTGGAAATGAATTATCATGAGCCGATCTTCGCCGAATTCGACGTCACCGCGCGAGCTGATGCAAGCAATGCTCGCCGGCCCCATGTTCCCGAATATCGCGGAATCCCCTCTCCATAAAACCGAACTAATGAGCCTCATTACTGCGTGCACTAACGAGGCAGTCTCTGTAAATATCTCAATAAGACAACACGTGTAGTATTTTCCGTCAACGCATAGGAACTTTACGAATTGTTTGTAGCAGAGTTTTTAAAAAATTTTGAAGAGGAAAGGAGTGGTCGATATAGTACATAGATCATTAAATGAGCAGGAATTCGTAGCCTTCGGGGTAGGATGAGCAGAGGAGTGTTTCCAAATAGACGGCACTGTTCCGGTGGAGAGGGAAAAATTATGAATATATATGAAAGGATTCAGGAAGAATGGAAGAATATACAACCCCTGGCAATAAGTTTGGAACCAAACGCAAAAATACGAAATTAACGAGAAACACCAATATTTTTTATGTATAATATGCAACGGTATATATATATATATGAAACGCGTGGTAATGTTAAATTGGGATAGAAATTCGATAGCTTTGTCCTGATTACGTACATCCAGTCAGAAAGAATTTATTCATACACCTAATATTATTTTTTAAATTTACCGCAGACTATTATTTATTTCCAGCGACATTTCTCCAAGTTTCTTGTATATAAATTTTTCTTCGGGTTTTTTTAAAGAGACTTATTTATTATCAGCAACAGTGTTGGCCGTTATTAAACTACGGATTTTTACCTTAATAACGAACTACAATCACTTGTACATTTTCCGTTACATTACTTTTTCATTTATTCGTTATTTTAAAACGAAATTTACGTATTTCGTGTCCTCTCACTTCAAATAATTATTATTTTTGATACTGCTTTAAAAAAACCTGTGTATTCGACTTTTTACGTTTGACACGATTTTCCTCGATTCATCTTTTATTCGTTTTTCACTTTAAATGACAACCGAAAGCTGACGAAAAATTCGATTTTGTATGTTACCCCTTTTTCATTTGTTATTTTACGCGGTTTCCTCCGATGCATGCCGATTTTCTTGTTCGTAGTACAAGCGCAGCCGCCTGCCGCCTAGCCAACGCTACCACGGGAGCTCGATCGAAAGGCGCGCGCTCTGATTGGTCGGGGTTTTCTGTTAATATCTCGTTAACGAAGGTTTAGATAATATTTTCGCTAAGGAAAAAGTTGTTTGCAATCACCCCGCGAATCACCCCTTTCAAGGAACAGAAACATTTCTATTACACTCTGTATAGCTGCGGTTGCCAGATGTAGAGACCAACAGGGACGAGTTATATATCGTGTCCTTACTCCTGGCAACCCTGCTCGTGAACCCTGGCATGTGCAGCGCTGGTGTATACTATGAATGCTACTTATTTTGGTGTTATCTCTAGTTAGTTTCAGTTACATTTTATATTTTGACTGTAAAATATAACTAAACTATTTTAACTGCTAATAATTGATAACACTTTGAGTGGTATCTGCATGTTGTCACGCCAAGGGATTTGCATCCTGTGCACTAGGGTGTTTCAATTTTCCAAAGGTGCTATTTTCATGTAACTTTGCTCGCCCCCTTGGTTCTATTCATCTAAGTGATGTGTATGCAAAATGTAGAGAATGCACCGTAGAGAAAGTGACGTTGTGCCGTCGGAGATTTACGTCCTCCAGAAAAAGGCGACGCTCTGCCTCACAACATCACCCTTTTCTTCTAAAAAGTAATATCCCTTTAACAATCGTATTATTTTTGGACAGACATGTTTCCCATCTGCCTATACACCTCAGCTCGTTCTGCACGGAGAGACAGATTGAAGTATGTTGCTTTCCGCCTTATGCAACGCATATTCTAAAGCTCTTGAACGTTGCCCTATTCTTCTCCCTAAACCAAAAATGGAAAGGCTCCGTAAAAAATTGGCGGATACAAAATGAAGGCAGTGAAGTCCAAAAGTATCATGTACCGTTGTTATTGTCACTTATTATTTGGCACGAAGATTTCACAGATACTCTGAAAAATGGCTTCAAGATATGCGGTTTATATCCATTTGACGAGAGTACTGTAAATTACACTAAATGCATCCAAGAAAAAAGACTACATGAGGTGGCAAATACAAAGTGCAAGGGAAATAAAAATAATCCAATACGTAGAAAGTAAATTCAATCCTGGTGTACTAGAACGTTTTAAGGAAGCGAGAGATACAAAAGCAGCTTGAAAAACTGACGATAGTCACACGGCATTTTATCATCTCTGGACTATAACTGTTGAAGACGAAACCGGAGGGGCAGGTTATAATGCAACAGCAGAAGGTCCTGATAAAACTGCATTTACATTCCACGGTCACACCAGTTACGTAGTACGCGGTAATACAGGGTGATTCTCTCGGTGCGTCTGATCAAAGAGATGCCGCCTGGTCAACCGTGACGAGGTCAACCCCCCGTGGTACCTCTCCGTATTTTGTGACATTCGACCCTCGAAAGTGTTGGAATACCAGTAAGGAGTGAGAAATATCCAAGATTTCCACATTTCTCACTAGATCTTTACGAAAACGACGCCAATCGATTCCTTATGTTTCGCTGATGAAACCGATACCAAGAACGACGCAATTCGGAGCATAATGAAGGAAATTACATGAAAAATTCATTTGCATAATTTCAAGCGAACTTCGTTGAAAATAGTCGTATTAACATGACATTTGGCATGGTTTTCATCAGAAAACGCAAGGAATCATTCGTGCCACTTCCATATCGATACGATAAAGAATAAAGAATTATTTTATTTCTGAACAGGTATGAAGGGTGAAATATCCATTACAGAGTATTAAGCAATTCTTTTCTTCATCGTATCGAAACGGAAGTGACACCAATGGATTCCTGGCGTTTTCCCGATTAAAATCATACCAAATGTCATGCAAGTTAGTTTGAAGTTAGCTTGAAATTATGCAAATGAATTTTTCATGTAATTTCCTTCATTATGGTCTGAATAACGTCATTCTTGGTGTGAGTTTCATCAGCGAAACACAAAGAATGGATTGGCGTCGTTTTCGTAAAGATCTGGTAAGAAATGCGGAAATCCAGGACATTTCTCACTTCTTAATGGTATGCCAACCTTTTCAAGGGTCGAAAGTCATAAAATTCGGTAAATTCATAATAAAATCAAAACGAAAGTCATCCAAAAACGCAGATAAAAAAATGGGTTCCTAATATGAGACCCAGTTTGTTTTTTCCTGAAACTTATTTTTTCTTTCTTTTTTTATAAAGTCGGCATGTGAACTCTATTTCTTCACTAATGTAGTTTTCGTGGGCCCACCAGCGAAGTTTTCATGGGCTCATCATAACACTTTATACGTACACTTAACCCATTGTTCACCTAGCACATTTGAAGCATAAAGGCCTGTGCAAAACAAGCATTTTATCATAATTTTCTTTCTTAATCACTTTCATCATTCAGAACAATTTCTTCTTCATTCTCATCAGTTGAACTTTTACGGGTCTCATATTCGGAAACAATAACATGATAACTATTAAGTAGCTTCAAAGTTAAGTCTTCATCATTTACTGATATACAACTAGTAAGCCTTAAACACCATTGCAAGCACTATACAACAATATTTGTAAAAATCATTATACACTTACCGCTTTAGGGGTATTTGTAATTTAAAAACTTCAAAAACTTTCTGCAACGTATTTCAGAAATATGTGCCTGCTCAAGACGCTTAACTGATTACAATGCCACTGTGTGGGCAAAACAACAAATGCACGATTAGTTAGTAAAGAAATAGCATCGCTATGACATTCAAAAGTTCTGTAGCGGAGATAAGCTGGGGTCCCGTATTAGAAGAGGTCGTCATATTCGGCTACTTTACCCTACAAAAGCCATCACTGGTGATTTGCTTACTACTAACAATGCTAAATCTGCAACAAGTAGGTATTATGATTCGTGAAAAGTAAAGTCATTCCATGATGTCTTCAACGAAATTCTTTTGTGGCCGGAAAAGCAAGTCATAAAGCGAACGCGGAAAGCAGTTGAACTTTTGCCTGCTGTACTAACATCAGACAAATGGATGGAGATCATGTGGGTCAAAGAAAAAGGAAAGAAGGACAAAAAAAAGGAGAGAAAGATTAAAAAAGAAAAAGACTGGCAAAATAGAAGAAAATGAAAAGATTATAGCCATAAAGGTAGAAGAGAGGAATAAGAAAAAAGCAGGAAAAAGTAAAAAGAATATTGACAGTTAATATTATTTTTGTGCAGCAAGTATTTTATTATTTGTTCAGTAATGAACATTTGTAATGAATTAAAAGCTCCAATTCTTACTGTGGGTGTTTCGTAGGTATTACCAATTCTATAAGTGGTCACAAATGGAAAGCAAGTTGTCCAAAAATGGTACTCTTGTAGCCACAAATGGTGCAAAACAGTCTAGCATGATAACGTAATGATATTTGAAATAATTATGTTTAAAACATTGTTCAACTTAGAATATTTTATTTATCTGTATATTTTGGATTAAACTGATTTATTCTTCACTTTTGTGTACGTATTCTTTTTTAAGTTATGGTGTCAGTGAATGGTACGGAAATCCTTTAAGTGCTCTATTAATTCCTCGTATTATCTTTTAGAACAGCGATGACTGGTAATTTTGTAATTAAATAGTACAAATTTGGTTTTGAATACTTTCGTTGTCGTGGTGAATTACAAGCAATAGGGGAAATGCGGGTAGCCCCGGGCATTGTGGTATCTTCACTATCAAGCTGTGTAGAAACATAAATGACAGATTATAACATGGCTGCCTAAACCCAGAAACAATTTCAAAATACAGTAAATCCTCGTTACCAGCCCGTTTATACAATGCGTTCAGGCTCGTATAGACGGTCAACAATCGTCGGCAACTTTGTCACTGGAGTCGCTGGCAAGTCGGTGGGATAACTGACTTGTCTCCAGCGACTTGTATCCGGCGACATTTGTCCGACGACTTGTCTCCGGCAACTTGTGCTTGGCGACTCGTCCTTTAAAGGTTAAGGAGATATGAATAGACCGGGCTACAGTCGCCGGATACATGTATTAGGCGACTTGCAACAATCTCTGTGGGATATAGAAACTCGATCCTTGCCTCAAACGGCCTTCTAGAAATGAATGTTGGCCATATGTTCCCGAAAAACTGTATTCATGTGGACGGTGAGCAACATTGCCCGAGTGTTTAGTGCCTGTATCCCTGTTTCGCGTTAAGTCGCCGGATACCAGCCGCTCGGTACAAGTCGCTCGAGAAATGTCAATGCATCTCAGCGAGTCGCTGGCGACAAAGTTGCCAGCGATTGTTGCCCGGTCTATACGAGCCTTCAGGAGCTCGGCGACTATCCCCACCATTTCTTTGAATCTTTCGAGGAGACTGAGAAAACCCAATGAGTGAGCGAGGGGAAACGAAAGAGTCGACGGCAACTTCGTGTCAACTGTTTCGTTTCCTCTCGCTCACTCATTGGGTTTTCTCACTCGCGCCATTGGCCGCGTGGAATAGCGTCCACAACACGATAGGAGCCCGCCGCCAGCCCCGTTTGTCGGGCTGGTAACGAGGATTTACTGTAGTAGTAGCGTGCACGTCAAGCGAATTCGATATTATAATTAATTTTCTTCCCGCTGAAAGTGACAATACCGAAACCATTGAATTTCATCGATGCTTGTTGTCTATTAAATGTAAGTAATGTTACATGTTCTATTGACTTTAATATTAACACATCAATACATTTTAAGATTCTTAAACGTTCAGCTAAATTCTTTTCATATTATACAAATGAATGGTAAAAATATTAGATCAAGTCAATGGGGTACCCCCGGTCATTAATGTGGCGGGTACTCTCGGACACATTTAGCAACTTTAATTTTTAAAAACGATGCAGTTTATTATTGTGATTCTTTATCAGTTTATACTACTTTATGGTGCTAAATAATATAAATATATTTGTTTTAAAATACAGTTATAAAAATGCCCAAATTTAAGGGACCAACTAGCAATAGAGGCTAGTGGGATAGAAATGAGATGAAAGAAGCAAACATACAAATGTGTTATGGAGGGCAAGTTGACACTAAGATTAGCTGCTGAAAAATATGACGTGCCATGAGCACTCTACAACATCGAGTAAAAGCATTAAAGAGTGATCAATAAGTGATTTTTAAACCAAAATTAAAGAACTAAACAATAAAAACAAACAATTATACAATTAAGCAATTTAAGGCAAAACAAAACAATCAAAGTCTTTTTAATTATGATGAAGATTAAGGCACTCAATGCATCGTTTGCGGCGAAACCTTTGATAAAGACTGGATCCAATGTAATGCACGCAAAGATTGGGCACATGAAGGATGTGGAAATATTAATCCGCCAATTTTATATTATTACTGTGACGTAGATATGCAAAAAATAAGGATACAAAAACTCCTAGAATTCTAGATGATCATTGAAAATTATGTCCGGGGCTACCCGCCAATTTTTGTTTGTGTAAAAGCAGAGGCTGCAGGTTATTGATGTTTTTTTCTAATATTATTTAAGACATTTGTTCTATTTTCTTAGTTACACTGAATCAGGAAGTTCTTATGTTTATTTTCTGAATGAGTAATTTCATTACAATTTATTGAGTGTATATTGTTTTTGTGTTTCATTTAAGTATCCGGAGCTACCCGGTCTTCCCCTATAATGTGAATTGCAGGAAGCATTTAAATTTTTATTATGTACTATATATGTTGTTTCCTATTGAAAAGCAGCATAATACATTTTGATTTTTGTCTGTTAAAGTGCTTGGTTACATGGTTCATGTTTATGTGACTAGGTACTTCAACAAGTAACCTTCGTTTAACATGTTTGATGTTCCAAACTTTGTTCTTTAATCTTTTCCAATATAGGATGTCATGAATAAAAATCTTATTGTTTTAGGACAGCATATTTCCATCTGTTACACGGATGCATTATGGAGTACTGCGAACAGACGGTATTATCTCTCTGAAACAAAATTTTTTGATTGTGTCTGCGATAGGTGCAAAGATCCTACAGAATTCGGCGTCATGTATAATTCTATAAAGTGCAATGAAATGTAAGTTTTCGTAAGTTGTAATATGAATGAATATTTTAACACTTTAAGTAGCGCAAGTTTCTGAAAAATGTCTCATCAAGTTGGTTAGACCTTTCCGAACTATCGTTTCTATTGGGAAAATATTGTTCAGCTTGCTCCTCGCTTTGAACATATACCGACATTATTAATTAACATTTGACGACAGTACTGCCATTGGAAAGACGAGGTTATTCCGATGGAAATGAGTCAAAATACGATTACATTTAATTGCGTATATTTTGAATCGCTAATGAATTCCGTAGATCAACTATAAATGATGTATGATTAAAAATGAGGTCAGGTATAAACTCATTTTCATCAGAAGAATTTAGCCAATCCACTGATGATACTTTCATGAACATCAAAGAGGGAATACAGAAATTACAATTGTCATTACTAGTTGACTCAATTGATGCTCGACTGTCGCACAAGCAAAGGATCTCTGAGGTGGCGAAGAACAACGAGAATACCGTGCTTGGTTTTTTTTATCACAGAAAAAATTCGAGGTCACTCGGACAATATTATCAATGCATCCCAAAAAATATCGACGTAAAAACGCCAAAACTGGGTACAGAATACAACTCTCCCGGTGTAGAAACACGCCAACGCCATTTAAAGTGTTAATTAGTCTCTAAATATAGGTATAATGTTCCCTATATAGTGTTCGGCAATAGCTAAAAGAAAAGGACAATGTTAAGTTTGTAGAGTGATCACTAACCTGAGCGTGTGTACCGATTTCTACATACATGTCGTTTGAAAAATCTCGTTAGGTCAAATTGATTGACACCATTTTTAACTTTCAAATCAGATGGGATTACTTCGAAAAATGGTCTCGAAATTCGCGATTTTGCGTTTTTGAACAAAAAAAGCAGATTGGGTCTTGTTGTGCCGAAAAATAGGTAGTTCTTAGTGAAATTTTTGTACAAACACGGTTTTGTCAAACTAATTTAAGGTTCGGCAGGCTGTTCTATTGTATCTTGAACTATTGTTCTGAATTTTGGTGTGATAGTGAAAACAAAAACATTGTAGATACAATGTGCTGACTGAAAGCGTTGAAAAAAATGGGGTGGTCCTGGCGTTGACGGAAAGTACTGTAAGGGTTATCTAAAACAGAAAAAAGAAAACAGATTTTTAATAAATATGAATGTGACTATCTGTGGTAGTAGATTTATTGCCATATCTGTTACCGTTCCTTTTTATTTAAAGAAGTTTTCCTGATTCTTGGATGAAATCTTTTTCAGATTCAAATCAGGACGATTCATCTTTTTCAGAAGGCTGCTATTTTAACATTTTTTTATTTTTCTTAATGAATCTACTACCACAGATAACCACATTCGTATAGATTAAGTATCTCTTTTCCTTTTTATGTTTCAGATAACCCTTACAGTATTTTCCGTCAACGCATAGGAACTTTACGAATTGTTTGTAGCAGAGTTTCTAAAAAATTTTGAAGAGGAAAGGAGTGGTCGATATAGTACATAGATCATTAAATGAGCAGGAATTCGTAGCCTTCGGGGTAGGATGAGCAGAGGAGTGTTTCCAAATAGACGGCACTGTTCCGGTGGAGAGGGAAAAATTATGAATATGTATGAAAGGATTCAGGAAGAATGGAAGAATATACAACCCCTGGCAATAAGTTTGGAACCAAACGCAAAAATACGAAATTAACGAGAAACACCAATATTTTTTATGTATAATATGCAACGGTATATATATATATACACACATACTTTTTTCCAGAACATCGGTCCGTTCCATACTTATTTCCCAGACACATTTTGTTTCTTCCATATTTTGTATTATATAATAAACAAAATTCTTAATTATTTTTGGTGCTTTTACTTTCAAATAGACCAATTTAACATTACCACGCGTTTCATATATATACCGTTGCATATTATACATAAAAAATATTGGTGTTTCTCGTTAATTTCGTATTTTTGCGTTTGGTTCCAAACTTATTGCCAGGGGTTGTAGTATGTCAGCCGCAACGTCATAATATGGTCCGGCTGACGCGGGTCTAATGGCCTTCCGTGCGGCCAAGGTGTTATCTCCAGAGATAGGATCAAATTTGAAATGAGAATTACCAGTCGCAAGAAGTAAGTACTTATTTTATAATTAGATCAGGACTTATCGTAGTTGTGGGAATAGCGGCAATGAAATAATTATTAAGGGGGTAGACACGGGTAATGCAGCACGCTGTATACCGACATAATCTGGTCCGAAACACGGGTTTGGGATTTTTCATTTTTCGTCCTTATATGAGCAGATCTTGGGCTGGGCTAGGACTCATTCGAAAGAGAGAGGTTCACTAATGCGGAGCGCTCTGCTCAGGGTTCAACTAGATTGTACTGATATCTAATAATATGAGTATCCAAAGTAGAGCAAAAGTGGACAAAATACACTCGCAGATTCCAAGTATTTTTAGGTCACTAAAAGAGTTTTGTGACTCAAATGGTGAGCAGAGTGCTCAGAATTGAACCTTCCTCTTTCGAATGAATCCTTACCCAGCCGAAAATCTGTTTATATAAGGACGAAAAAGGAAAAATCGTGACTGCATTCCCAAATACGAGTTCCGCCATATTGGCGATAATACAGAGCAAGTCACGTGGCAAATTTAGTTCAGGTAGTGGATACTAGATGGCGCCTACTCAGGAGAACTGACAACGTGGAATCATAGCAAAACTGAAGCATTACCTGGATAACATGGACATCTGGATACATGTGCCACAGTAAATACTTGATGCAGTCAATGTATGCATTTTCGTACAATTGTAGGTTAGGTTTTATGCATTTTAGGCATACATTGAGTAGGAACTGCTAGGAACTGTATACATTTACTAAATTAACGCTTTTACTGTAACACATACATCACTTGAAATCGCTGTCGAATTTAAGTTATAATTATATGGCCTCATTATTTAAAATAAAAAAAAGAGATTGGAACTTTTTTTATGAACTGATATCGTATTTTCAGAATGTGGAAGTTACAGCAATTATTTGCAATTATTGCTCTTGTTATTATTCTTCCGACTATTGTATAAAACATACAAGGAAAAGTCTTCAAACCGGTCAATAGTTGACTCCCTGATTTTTTTGTAAATCTTTATGGTCCTATGCACAGATGGACATTATTTAAATAAAAGTATAAAATTCTCTATAGCTTCGGGTATTTATTAGTTTCCTTTGTTTATTCGAAGAACTTTCATTTTGGGCTTAGAATAATGTTTCATCTTTCATTGTATCTTTATCCTATGGTCGTATTCACATATATTGGCCTGTCGATTCTTTTTCGCGAACAACGATCGAGGAGAAATCAGCCACCACCTTCTGACGATCGTGAATTTGCCAGTTGGAATTGTGTGGCCCTCAAAGTGTATGGAGGGGCAACGGAAATGCTGCCTGGCTCCGTTTGAACGTAGCCGTGTGGCTGTTATTTATTCTTATTGTTAGCGTAATAGTTGTGTACATTACGAAGCTATGCGTAGACCAATACGAGATGAAGCTATCGAGAAAGAATCAATGTTTTGACCAATAAAATTCCTGAATTTTCACGGAACTAACGCACACCTATTCTGATGTACGTATATCTACATTCAGAGCTCGATTTCGCATACATGTCAGGAGCTTGGCGCTATCCCCACCATTCCTGGCACACCCTTGTTCTGCGAGATAGACCGATAGCGATTTAGAAAACGTTGAGAAAAGGAGCACCGAGGCAGGCAAGCGGTATGCTAGGAGAATACGCATGACAAAACTCACCGACCAATATATATATATATATATATATATATATATATATATATATATCTGGATACGACCTTAGAAGCTCGAATAACTGACGAGAGCCTTTGTCGCCCGAGCCGCGCGAGATTGTCGTTGCTCGTCGATGTGTCATCGATTATATAGAAACCAAATTTATTTATTTTTCATCATATCAATATGATAGTGCCACCAATGTATTCCTGGCATTCTCCCGATTAAATTGACAGAAAATAATTTAAATCAGACTATTTTTAACGAAACGAGCTTTCAGTTCTGCAAACAAATTATCACGTAATTTCCTCAATCATGGTCCGAATTATATCATTTTGGGGGCGAATTCGATCGAGAATACATGAGGAATGGATTGACGTCACTTATGCAAAGGTCTGATTATAATTGCAAAACTGCAGATTTGTCACTGTGTAATGAGTTACCGAGGTGGGGCGATGATCTTGCCCCCCACCACGCGCCCGACCGATGTAGCGAGACCGCGCTATGCTAACGGTCTCCCCCCCCCCCCCCACTCGTCCGCAATTACCGGGAACAGGCGCGAGAGGGTCACGCACCGAGTGACTCTTAGTGCTGCGATTTAGAGTGCTTCCGTGCTTGCCTTTCGTCTTGATTTGGTCGGGTAGTACTATAATGTGCTTTGTATGTCCTGCAGTTTTACTGGCCTTCCTCTTCCTTTTCTTTCCCCTTCTTCTTTTCCCTCGGTTATGTTTCTACTTTTGGTCTTAAGTCTGAATATTCTTCTCTTCGTGTTATGTTGTTGATGAGGTGGTATTGTTTGTGTTGTGTTCTTGTCGTTACACCAGGTTTCCTTTTCTTTCATTACTTGTTTCGCAAATTCCTTGAAATGTGGGAATGTGTTTTCTTCCACCAAGTTACGTAGTTCGCAAGGCCAACGGATGTTCTGTTGTTCTATTTGCAATTTAAGTTTGCACCGGGGTTCGTCATAGTGTAGACATTCATATATTATGTGTCTGACAGTGTCATTTTGTCCGCATCTGCATTTGTCCGTAGCTGCTATTTTAAGCATATATAGCTTGTGCCTTATTTTTCCATGACCCGACATCAGTTGTGCAGTGTGAAAGCCCATTTTTATCCATTGTGATTCAAGTCTCTGTTTCATGTTGTTTGTGAATTCATATGTGAGTCTTCCTTTCGTTGAGTTTTTCCATGCTGCATGTCATTTACTTATTATTTGGTTTCGTATTTGTGGCTTGAGTTCCTTAGTTTCCTGTTTTCCAGGTGATTCATTTTGTAATTGGTAGTGGAGATCTCCAATTTCAAAGGTTATGTTGTTTTTCATTTGGTAAACTGTTCTCCTTTCTTGTAATAGTAAGTTAATTGTGGTGACTCCTGGCAGAACTACTAACGCTTGATTAGATATTGTTCTGTAAGCTTTGGTGACGCGAAGGAGTGCAAAACGCTGTCCCTGTTTGAGTTTTCCGAGGTGGTGCGTATTAACTTTATCGCTCCATCCTGTCGCTGCATATGATGTGAGTACTTTGAAAATTCCACGGTAGAGAATATCCATGTCCTTAAAGCCTACTCCTTTTGTCAGTGATTTGTCTGACATGTGGGGTCATATTTAGTCACAGTCCAAAGTGCAGTCCAAGGTATCTGACCGATTGGGTCATTTTAAGGGACATCTGTCCTATTTTTACCGTGGATATCCGCGTGTCTAGAAAGCACCTTTGACTAGGAGCATTTCCGATTTCTCTTCTGAGAGTTGAAACTTGTGCTGCTTGCACCATTGCACGATTAGTTCGGTGATAGAGTTTGCATTGATTTCAAGCTCTCTTCTTGAATTTCCTGTTATTAGGACAAGCAGGTCGTCTGCGTAAGCAATTGGATCTGGACCTTTCGATTTTATTTCCCGGATGATTTCATCAAACACAAAGTTCCAAAAATAAGGTCCCAGTATAGAACCTTGCGGGATTATCAATGTGCAGTTGAAGCGCGCGCCACTTCACATTATCGTTTCTTGGCATTTATACGGGGTGATTAAAGAATAAAGAGCTAAAGAGCTAAAGTCATCAAATGCGATGCTCGCCAACAATCATGTGTCTCGTTGAGTTTCGTGAGCTTCGACGCTCGAAACCTGCGGGGCCATATAAGGTTGCGTACTAAGCAGTGACGAATCTGAAGTTCCACAATTTCTAATCAGATCTTTAGGAACGTGACGTCAATCGATTCCTTATGTTTTCTCGATCAAATTCGCCCCAAAATTGTTATAATGCGGACCATAATTAAGAAAATTACGTGAAAATTTTGTTTGTAGAATTGAAAGCCCGTTGTATTAAAAATAGTCCGATTTAAATTATTTTCTTTTAATTTAATCGGGAGAATGCCAGGAATCCATTAGTTTCACTTTCAAATTGATACAATGAAAAATAAACAAATTCTGTTTCTGTAGAATCGATGACAACGTCGCAGTAGCACCGGCGAGTGCATTAGCGCATATGAAAAGAAACTAAGACCTCATGTTTTGTGGCTTGGAGGATGGTAAAGCCTCATCAGTGGGGTCTCAATGGGGTTTTAGTTTATTTTCATAAAGAATAAAAGGTATCATTAACTTTAATTTAGGTCTGGTCCGAAATTACATATTTTGTGAAGATGCTCGAATTTGTGTTGAATCGATTGGAACCTTCATTTTTAAGTTATCACTGCAAAACAAAGAAATTTTTTTAAAAAACCTCTTTAATGATCCATCTGTAGCATCATATATAATGCATCTTTTTTTACTAAAAGAACAAGTTTTTTAAAGCTTATGATGTTAATATACTTCATGCCAAAGAAGAAGTCTCAGTTTCAATTTGTTTCTTTGTAATTAATTGAAACAAAAATGCTGCATTTTATACAGGAATGACTGCCTAGTACCCTTAAGGCAGGGCCGGCGCAAGGATGGTTGGCCTTTAATTGATGTTACGGTCTTTAAATGAGATGAGGGTTTTGTGAAAAAGATATGTTTAATATTGATACAACTATAACAAGGTATATATATTCGTATAGCGCAGAGCGACCGCTTCTCCCGCGTGACGGTTGCGTAAGACCATACCAATCCCCAGAAACGCTTCACGGTGAGCGCTCGCCGCGCTTGGAGCCGCATGCCCGCCTCCCTACGGCTGTGGTCTACACATACGCCATAGCAGAGCGCGAGAATAAAAAAATTGGTTCCTTTAACCTCAACAGCTCTCATACAAGAAAAGTTTTGGCGCCCCAAAATTTTTGCACCTGTTTTCTGTTTAATATGATTCGTCTTTAAAAATATAGAATTATATTTACATTTTGCTTATGTAGGAGTGGGATTCCTTTATTATTAAGCGTGCGATATAGTTTTTTAGCGCCCCCTTCGGTTGGCGCTCTTTTGCGGCACAAAACTTGCATAATGGTTCCGCCGGCCCTGTTGAAAGGTGTCAGGTAAAAAGACATCTTTAAGATGAATTTATTTGCATGGAATATTAAAAATATAGTAATGCAATTATCGTACACTCAGTTCAAACGATTGTGGCCGATCGAGATTCGATTGTGGGACAGCTTATCACGGTTGGCTTTTTTCATCGCTAACATTCTACAGTACTTCATGAACATGATGAGGGCACTGCCAAGCCACAGGTTCCTGTCTAGAACACTTCTAATTCATGTTGAAACACCACTGTAGCGCCATCTGCCTATGGTTGTCATAATTACATAGATCTTCGCTATCTGCTCTGTTCGCGATGCTGTAGCGTAAATGATACCAAGAATAAATGTCAAATTACTTTTATTGCAATGAACTTCAAGAAAAATCAATAATTTTGATACTATAACGATAAACTTGTAATGTCCACAGTAAATAAATCAACGGATTTATAATGGAAGACACAAATAAATAAAGTGGGATGGTGGGGTAATAAGGAAAATAATTGAAATGAATGTTATGTATTTCGTAGAGATGGTAAGGGTTAGGAAACCAGAATACTGACAAGGAGAGGTTCCTAGATGTCCGTCTCCGATTGCTTTGTATTTTTTATATGTTTTAGAGGACCGAAAAATAAGGTATACGTGTTTTTTATAGCGGCCCGTTTTCATATTGAGGGGGTGAAGCCAACCCCCAAAGTTATAAGATTTTCAGGTGTTCATCTCCGATTGCTTAGGTTTTTGGATATGGTTTAGAGGACCGAAAAAGAAGAAATCGTGTCTTTTTATTTTGGCCTGCTTGAATGTTTAGGGGGGGGGACCACCCCTCCAAAGTTCATACGGGGTACAAAATTGTGTTGAGTAAAACTTCATATAAATTTCGTTTGCATCATAATTTACTGTATGGACGATGTTCTTGTCGTCAGTCACCCTTATTGGATGGTAAACTACCCGCAATCGCTTAAATACGTATTTGAGAGACTTGAAAAGTGTAAAAAATGTCATAAAAAAACTTAAAAAACCATAGACACAAATTATTTTATGATGACACATCAGTGGTTTTATGCCCTCCCATTGCTACTGACAATGAGGGGTGAACAACCCCTAGTTAGTCAGCTACGTCGGGCTTACAGAATTCAAGCAGACTATTTTGCCAAAATTGACAGCAAAATTATGAAGGTAATTTCAATCTTGCTTAATGAGAAAATAGCCTCCAAGTGCACAATTACATTATTGTAAATAATGAAGACATTTACTTATTGCATTAATTCTTTTTAACTTAATTTTTTAATCTGAATTTCTTACAAAATATATACAGTTTACGAAACGATCACTTAAAAGTATTTGTACTCAACGTATTTGTATATATATATTATCGGAGACCTTACGGTTCATATTTGTCACAAAAGTGGTATTCATGAAAAAAAATGCTTTAAACAATATGCTTTTTTACACCAGGAGCATCTAACTATCGGTGTTTCATCGCAGAGTGCACAGTTCATTTCCGTATTTTGTTCAAAAGCAAAATATACAGGATTCACAAAATCTCCTAACTTTTGTTCTGTGTATCTACTTTTATACCAAGGATACTGGAATAGATTTATATATCTGGGTGGAGACAATTGGTTGTGTACAAGTGATTGTAATTTAATTACATTATTTCTTAAATGAAGATTAACGTCATAGTTATGCAAGAGTACATCATCAGAAAAACGCCTAACATAATTCTTCCACACCCTAAATCCATAAACATCTAGAGGTTGGATTTGTCCAGTGGTACCTTTTGGTATCATCTTAATTAGAATTTCTTTGCCCACTGGTGTCGCATCACGTATATCTTGTTCACAGTGCCCACTCCAAGAGTCTAGCAACAACACATTTGTTTGTTTGGTTTTAGGAAAAAAGACTTCTTCCAACCAGGTTTTGAAATGAGCTGCAATATTAAATTAAATTCCGTCGTAACTACACATATATGTACAGTTCATTTTCAATTACCAATAAAAATTATCTTTAATTAAGATAATTTCAAAATATACATTACCAGATATGAGTTTTCCAGATTTTGATGCTGCAAATTCTCCATTTGCTTCTTGCAAGACCATAAAGAGGGGTGACAACAATCTTCCATCCGCAGTTATTGTTGGTTGTATTGTATAGCTATGTGTCGTTGAAAATACAGATTGTATTTTCCCAAATTTTGTATTACATACTCGGAAATTTGTGCTAATCTTTCTCGTTTGGTTCCTCCTGTTTCAATTTGATGAGCTCATCGCCGTAAATGCCGTTCAGAAGAAACATTTCAAATTATGTTGAACTGTGTTAAGCTTGCGCTTTTTCCCTTCACCATTCCAAAATGTAACTGCTCTCCGCTTATAGTCAACATCAACATCTTTATCACGTTGAAAACAAACTCCTGTATATGTTTCTTCAGACCAATTTTCAGCATTATCATCTTCATCAACAGCTTCAACTTCACACTCTTTAAACTGATCCATAAAGTCCAATGAAAACTGTTCCGAAACTTCGTCTACATTAGTAGTATTGCAAGGAGAGTTCTAACTCTGGTCCTCTGAGGGGAGCGCGAGGGGCGGGAGGAAGTGAGGGCGCGCGAGGGAGTGCGGTGGGGGGGAACACTGGACGCGGGGAGCGGGGAGCGGGAGATTGGTTGTGCGCGCACGAGCCGCGGAGTGGGGGAAGCTGTAATCATGAAGGGGATCAGTCCGGGCCGAGCCGCCGCGGAGACCTCTCCAGACCTGGCCCACCGTTGGAAATTTCCACAGAGGGAGAAGAGACGACCCCCGAAAATTTGTTTTTCAGGCGTTGATTCACCGCCAGAATTTTTTCCCCCAAATATTTTTTCTAAACCAGATCCGTCGCCGGAATATTTTTTTCCAATCCAACATATACTTTCTCCCAACGCAGAGAAATAATGATTTGTTAATCAACAATCTACCGAACCATTATGTATAAAACAGACATGTTTTTTTTTTTAAACAAATGTGCAGCATTCTAAAGCGTTCGGATTTAACGCTGCAGCGTATTGCGCGATAACGTGTAATTTGACTCCTCTGGAGCAGCCGTGCCGGATGATATCATTTTCACGGTGTGAAGAAGTAACGAACGAATCATAGAATTATGCGGCATCAGCAGAAATAGTATCTCTCCAACGCGATGTCTTCCTCCATCTTGCCACTCTTCAAAGCCTGATGTTTCTTTCGAATGGATTCGCCCTTTTTTTGCAATTTCCTTTGCTATTCTCTCGCGATCATTAATCTCCAGACTATCGATATCAATCATTGTTGTACCACAGACGTTGCTTTCCCACCGACGTATCGACGACAATTGACCATCTCACGGTACCGCAAACTCGTGAAATCCCTTTCTATAACGTCCATTGGACATCGCGCTATTCGTGTCTATTACCGCGAAACCATACTCCCGTTGCCAACAATTACGACACAATGCGCAGAAATCCTCGTAAGACATATCAGTGTTTACGTGATCGTTGTACACATGTTTCGAGTTGGTACCATCCTGCTTAAACAGAATCAATAGATTCGCATTGTCGCGTATAAGATGTTTTGGAATGTTTGCATATGTCTGACAGAGATAGAAACAGTCAACGTTCGAGTGGCGCTCCATTGCAAAGTATTCCCTTATCGTATCTTGCTTGTCACATGCCACGTCATCAAAGATAAAAATGGAATTCGGAATCGATTCGCTCGGTGGGATGACGTTACTGATATTCGAAAACGTAAGGTAGCCAATTTCATCTATCGGAGTCCATGAATTCTCCAAATACTGATATTTCGGCTGTTGCAACGACTTGGAATACACGTACACGTTCTCGAAGCACACGCCGTGAGGACTTTCCAACAAGCTCACCAGCACGTTGGTCTTTCCACAATATGATGGACCGCAAATGACGCAACGTATAGTGTTTGGTAGCATGCTGCCATGTTTGCGTCTTGTTTTTGAGGACATCATTTGCAATTTAACATCAAAATTTGTCACGCGTATCATCACAGGTTGTCGCACGATTCGCATGCTCTCTCTCTCCGCAAACAGCGAAATTGATTTTGATACATCGAAGCTGCGGTGCGCTCTATTTATAGGCTCGCGCCGGAGCAAAACAGCTCAGTATTCAAAATGCTTCTCGTTCTGTCAGATAATTGCGATATTCGAAACTTAACCTCTGAGCAGCTGAAATATATACCAAAGATTATTCTAGTGCGCGAGTTTGGCAGACACATTGACGATTTGTGGGACAGACTTCCCGAGCATATAAAAGCCGATTCTGAGGTTCAGCAGTGTCGTCGGTGTTTGGAACATTATAATCGCCCTTGGCAGCGAACGCATATCGACGGTCCAGCACCATTGATAAAAAGCTGTGGCGAATGTCCTCGACGAGAGTAAAGAAAGATCGTGGTTTGTTAAATCGCGCAATAAACGCGCTAGCTATCGAAGTACATATCCCCGGATACCAGTTTTGTGGTCCAGGAACTCGTGTGGCAAAACGATTGGCTAGAGGTGATCAAGGCATCAATCCGTTGGACGCAACGTGTCGCGAACATGATATTGCGTATTTGCGTAGCAACGACCTCGGCGAACGACACGCGGCAGATAACGTTCTCGCTGACAAAGAGCGAAAACGCATCGTTGCGCGAGACTCGACTCTGGGTGAAACAGGTGCTGCTACGGCTGTTTGGGCAGATATGAAGGCCAAGACGAAAATCAGAATGGGGATGAAAACAAAAATCCGCAAAAGGACTCCAAAGAGAGCACCGAAAAAGCGGATTCTTCCGGTAGCAAAACGTGGTGGTATATTACCACTTCTCCCGCTGCTAGGTGTTCTCGGATAATTAGCTGGTGGAGCGGCGGGGATCGCCAAGGCGGTAAACGATGATAAGGCGGCCCAACATCAGTTGCAGGAAATGCAACGTCATAATCGCTCCATGGAAGGTCGTGGACTTTATCTCACACCATACAAGCGTGGACAGGGAATATCAAAACGAAAAAAAAAACGCCGAAAAGAAAATAAAAATGCCGGCGGGCGTAACTACCGATGCGCAATTGGAGGAGTTGGCAAAACGTATGCATATTTCATTCTTTTGAGCTGTTTTTATGCGCAATGCACTACCTGTCGGAGGTGTATGTCGAAACGAGAGCGGTATCGTAAATTTGGACAATGTCGAGGGGTCGGGGACTCATTGGGTGACGTATGCGAAGAGAGGGTGTCGAGCTATATATTTCGATAGCTTCGGGAATCTTTGACCGCCTAAGAAATTGGTACAATATCTGGATAAAGATGTTGTGAAAATTGAACACAATCGAACGGCTTATCAGAAGTATAATCAGGGCAATTGCGGAGAACTATGTCTACGCTTTCTACAAGCGATCGGCACCAAATTTAAGGATTGACTTCCCACTACTCTGATTCAGTACTAGTCGAGTCGTACAGCTCGGAATATGTCGTTAAAATTCACTCCAACCGGTAAGAGTAGCGCCCTCGCGGTGAACTACTTTCCACCGATAGATTTGCGAGATTATGATTACGAGCTTGGTCTAACAACCTTTGAAACTTATCATACAATATCGAACATCGACTCGAGCAATGATAAATTCTACTTCACCACAAACTATGACCTCAACAACAACAGCGTCGATACCGGTCATGAATACATTAGGATTCCCCATGGCTCCTACGAACTAGACGCCATCGCCAAGTAACTGAAGCAGCGATTACTCGAACGGTATCCTCAAAATCTCGAGGACACTGACAACGGTGACAATGATGTGTATCCTCTAGTATTGCATCCCAACAACAACACCATGAAAAGTGAGCTGTACTGCTCGTTTGCCGTAAATTTTACAAAGTCCAATAACATTGGATCGCTACTGGGATTCTCGACAAATCGGGTATTAGAGCCTGGACGGTGGCACGAATCGGACGATCCAATAAGTATCATGAACGTAAACATTATTCGCATCGAATGTAGCGTGACCGCTGGTGCGTACGGCAATGGGAAGCGCGTACATACGATACATCAATTTTCTCCGAGAGTCCCAACAGGATATAAGATATCGGAAACGCCCGCACAGATCATTTACCTTCCGATCACCACACGGGTCATTACGGATCTAACGATACGCATTGTGGATCAAGACGGACGGTTGCTCGATTTTCGAGGTGAAAAGATTACCATCAGACTGCACGTACGACGGCGTCGACGATAATACGTGTGGTGTGAATGAATGAGATGCTTGTGTTGAACGACTCCAGAAACACGTTTCTTCCAAGTGAAATTGTGTGTAACTGCAACTGCAACAACAACAACAACAACTCCTCTGATTACGCTAAAAAGAAGAGGCTCAGTGCTGCAAACATTACATTTTTTAAATCACTGGGATTCATTGTGCACATTTAAGTTGAATAATGGCAGACATTCTAAGCATTGGAGGGAAGCCGACGTTTGATGATCGCATCGTCACGGTTGAGACTCATACATACAACCCATACGTCAACACGACGTTTGGACACAGCGATGAGATAAGAATACCTATACAGCAGCAGGATTTATACACACTGCCGCGTGAAAGTTTTCTCTACGTGGAGGGGAAATTGACGATAAATAAGCCGAATGATGCATCAACGGTGATGTTGGGAAATAATTTCATGGCATTCATATTTGATGAGATTCGATATGAGCTGAATGACGAGGAGATTGATCGCAACCGAAATGTTGGAATAACCAGCACGATGAGTGGATAGTGAAAAATCATTTCAATTTTTGCATCCCGCTCAAATATTTGCTGGGATTTTGCGAGGACTACAGACGCATGGTTATTAATGCACGTCACGAATTGATTTTAATACGATCGCGCAACGATAACAATTCTCTAATAGGATCACCGATGTTAGAACCAGAAATTGACTTAGTTAAAATGCACTGGTGGATGCCTTATGTGACGCTGAATGATGTTAATAAGCTATCATTGCTACGTGCTTCGGAAAGTGGACAAAACCTGAGCATTAGTTTTCGCTCCTGGGATCTGTACGAGTTTCCCCTCTTACAGAGTACGACCAAGCATTCGTGGGATGTGAAGGCAGCTGCACAGCTCGAGAAGCCGCGATACATTATCTTTGCTCTACAGACTGCTCGAAAGAATGTGATGACCGGAGATGTTACTCAGTTCGACAACTGCAAATTGACTAATGTAAAACTTTTTCTCAATTCGGAATTTTACCCGTACGATGACATGAACTTGTACTTTGACAAGAATAGGCACGCCATCCTGTTTAACGTGTACACGCATTTCCGTAAATCGTATTACGGACATAGTTGCAACGAGGCATTATTCACCGTGGCCCAATTTTTGCAATTTTGTCCCCTCGTGGTGATTGATTGCTCGCGACAAAATGTGTCGATCAAGCATTGCACCGTGGACGTGCGCATAGAATTCGACTGTAATGAGAAGGTGCCTGCAAGTACTACAGCCTACTGTCTAATTCTGCATGATCGGGTGGTTGAATACAATCCGCTGACAAACGTTTTGTGCAAAATCAATTAAATTGCTACGCTATTTGCCCACCCTCTCATGTGCCAAATTCGTACAAAATTTCATCGTGAAAATCGAGTTGCCTTACGAGAAAGAACACATTCTCCTGTCTGTCTTTAAAGCGTGCGGACTTCTAAATTGTATCGATATTGGGCATACCAACATTTGTTGATCTGCAAGGGTTCATCGTTGATGGATGATTTGTTGTCAAGGAAGTGGCTGTCCTACGAATGGGAACAATTCTTTCGCACTATATTTTTGGGAGTTTGATGCCGCAATATGTTCTTACGAAATCCGACAAATCGAGCATTCGATGGTTGGTGGCAAAACATCATGGACTACGGTGGGAAGATGGAGACGTTCCGTACAGTATGGTTAAACAGCTAATTACGAAAGCTGTTGTCGATGCGATCGATGAAGAAGATGACACACCTCATATCGTATACGTTAAAGGTCTGTGCTGCAGAAACGCGACTGGTTTGTGGATTTCCTCGATGAAAATACGAGAGCGGATGTGATCATTGAGACGCTGGACATTGACTACAAGGATATCAAATCTCTAAATAAGCTAAATGTAGTTAATACTCTGCGATGTAACAGACATGCAAAGCACTGTGCTTTACAATATGTGTTTAAAATATTCAACTGGTGGTCTAAGCATCAGAGAGAAATGCATAAATAAAAATATAATCAATTTTACTGTATAATAATATGTTTTACTTCATCCTCCTCAACCACCTGTATGCGATGTATGCTAGATTAAGACAATTGCTATAATTATTATGTCAAAGTGGCTCAATGCACATTCGATACGTGTTCAGATTGATACCATACACGTTCATGGTGGTACGATAGAAGACAATTGCTATAATTATTATGTAAAAGTGGCTCAATACACATTCGATACGCGTTCAGAGTGGTACCATACACGTTCAGAGTGGTACCGTACACGTTCAGAGCGGTACCATACACCTTCACAGTGGTACGATAGATGTTCAATACGTGATCAATGTTGTTCGATAGATGCTTGATACACGTTCAGAGTGGTACGATAGATGTTCAATACGTGATCCAAGTGGTTCGACAGATGTTAGATACACATTCAATGTGGTATGATGTAGCCGAATGATGTGTTTAAAGAAGAAGGGAAGCGGTTCGGTTCAGCCAAATGGTGAGTGCGAAGGAGAAAAATGGAATGGTCAGCGAAGATGAAGGTGATGAGCAAAGACATCCTACTTTGCAAAGCTACTTACGCACTTCTCGGTTTCAAGATAAGGGTTTACATCCGTGAGCCTGGAGATGCTGCGAGACCAGTTGTCTTTCAATCGCGGACAACAATTGTCATAGAAGTGCTCCAGTACTCTGACAGAAAAAAATGGGTCTCGAGCGTATAACACCCCAGCGTGATCCGTCGCCATGTCGGGATAACCCAGAGGTATGTACTTTACAATATTTTGACATTTATCATGTTTAACCTTTGAAATCGAGTGAGATCAAATCATGTGATCGTTCCAATATTATATCGCGGGTTTCTATGTTTTAGCACTTGCCACCATTGTTACCATCCTCATCATCGCCTTCGCCGTCACCGCCTCCAGTGGTATGTAATACATTGTATTGCTATGTGTGTGTGTGTGTGTTTCTTTTTGCTGTATTAGTCTTACATCGACGTTTGTGTTCTAGAACCAGGAAATGCTATTCGCCCAACTGATGCTGCTGGCGCAAATCATGGTGGAGGCTGCACCCCCGGTGGAGACTGCGCCTCCGGTAGTGCCTCCCCACGAGCCAACGATGCGGCGGCATTCGGGCCCGGTGGTCGGACCGATGCTGGCGGCTCAGCTGCGGCAGCCCTGGGTGCCATATCGGCGAGTGGGGTCCCCATCGCCACCGTCGCCGCCATGGAATGACGTGCGACGGTTGCGGCAGTCGCTGCCGCAGCCACCGGCGGCGTCAGCGGTATCATCATCGTCACACCCCGAGCGGAGTGGATTGTTGCTGCCGCCACCACCATCGCCGCCATGCCCATCTCCATCCCCTGACCGGCCCCTCGGGCTACTCAAACCACCGCCGTCGTCGCCATCTCCACCTCCCGAGTGGCCCGAGGGGCTATTCACACCATCGACGTCGCAATCGTCGTCACCAAAGTGACTTTTTTTTATATATTTTTTTATTTTATTTTATTTTATTTTATTTTATTTTATTATTATCATTATATTTATATTCTATTTTATATTCTTTATTATTATTTTTTCTTTTATTTTTCATTATCATTACATTTATATTCTTTATTATATTTTTTCATTATCATTATCATTATATTTATATTCTATTTCATATTCTTTATTATTATTTTTTTTCTTTTATTATTCAGTATCATTTTTTCTCTGTAACAATATACAGGGTGTCCCAGAATTGAGGGACATCCCGGAACATGCAATATTCTGATGCAAAAAGACATCGAAAAGTCCTTAACCGTTTTGGGATCTGGGGTTTCGTTTTCGAGATATTAAGAAAAAAGCCCAACCAATCAGAGCGCGAACCTTCCGCTGGAGCTCCCGCGCTAGCGTCGCCGTGCGCCGGGCCGCGCTGCGACTACGAACAAGCAAGGCGGCATGCACCAAAGGAAATTGCGTAGAATGACAAATGAAAAAGACGTAACAAAAAAATCTAATCTTTTGCCATGGTTTGTTTGCCATTTAAAGTGAATAATGAATAAAGGATAAATGGATGACAATCATGAGTAACATAAAAAGACGAATACACAGTTGTTTTTTTTTTTTTTTTTAGAAGAATCGAAAATAATAATTATTTGTAGTGAGAGGATAAAGAACACGTAAATTTCCTTTTTTAATAACGTACAAACGGAAAGGTATGCAACAGGGAACGACCGAAAAGTGATCGTAGTTGGTTATTATGATTAAAATCCGTAGTTACAAATTCTGTGAACACGTGAAGCACTCGGATGTGACTGAAGAACAAACCAATTTTCGAGAAACAACGTACTGCAATCTTGCAGAAAATATCGCGTAACTCGATATAAGTGCTATTTTTAGCGTCATTACAATAGCGTGGGGAAAAAGATTCAAGTCAAATGCAGCTGACCATATATGTTCTGTATGAAAGAAAAACGCTGCCAATTCATTGGCACTTGGCTTCCTCAATTTTTTTTATTTTTTCCAATATTTTAATTTTAGCTTATTTAACTCCCATTGGGGGAGTTTAATGAGCTAAAATTAAATTATTTTGCGGGTATTTGTAATTATAATGACAATTTAGAGCTCCATCTTTATAAAGTACTATTTACCTGAATGTCCTTTGTATTCGCTCAAAGCTACGCGCCTTTTAAATATTTTATATAAGTCCGACGTAGCTGACTAACTGGGGGTTGTTCACCCCTCATTGTCAGTAGCAATGGGAGGGCATAAAACCACTGAAGTAGTCATCATAAAATAATTTGTGTCTATGGTTTTTTATGTTTTTTTTATGACATTCTGTACACTTCTCAAGTCTCTCAAATACGTATTTAAACGATTGCGGGTAGTTTACCATCCAATAAGGGTGACTGACGACAAGAACATCGTCCATACAGTAAATTATGATGCAAACGAAATTTATATGAAGTTTTACTCAACACAATTTTGTACGCCGTATGAACTTTGGAGGGGTTTCACCCCCTAAACATTCAAGCAGGCCAAAATAAAAAGACACGTATTTCTTCTTTTTCGGTCCTCTAAAACATATCCAGAAACCAAAGCAATACGAGATGAATACCTGAAAATCTTATAACTTTGGGGGTTGGTTTCACACCCTAAATATGAAAACGGGCCGCTATAAAAAAGACGTATACCTTATTTTTCGGTCCTCTAAAACATATCCAAAATTCAAAGCAATCGGAGGCCGACACGTGGGAACCTCTTCTTGTGAAATGAACATAGTGTTGTAGTATTTTATTCGTAGCAGGCTTCATAGATTATAATCTAAGACGCTCGTTATTAGTGGAAATGTGTAGAGCAAAGAAATACGCATTTATTTCAAAATCTACTATCCGTTATTTTATGTTAACAACGGGAAAATAAACATAACCGAAACAATGTAAATTAAATTTTGTGACAGGATTGCGCAAACGTGTCTCATATTAAACATTCTCTGTTTACTTCACGCTATATTTGTCACTATTATCCCTACTATCTAAATTTCGCAGCAGAGCGCCTCGGGGGGGGGGGGCGGTTCTAAGGATAACGCAGGGGTTTTTTTGCTGCTATCAGCAGACTACGGCTTAGAATTTTTCGAAGTATACCTTTGAACCCGCGAAACTTCGCGCTCGTTCCACGTGGGTTCTCTCTCCTGTCCTCGTGGACGGTAAAACGGGTAGGTAGCGAGGAAGAGATGTAATAACGAGAGGACGGAGTCTAGAAATTATTTGGGGAGTAGGACAGTGTGGTACCAGTTCTACATCTATCTTTGCATCTTTCCTTACGGGCTCGCGATGTTGAGTCCTGAGTGCGCTCTAAAAGCGGTATCCAATTCAGACAATAAGGAAGATGATGAAAATTCCTCCCAGTCCCCGCAGTCCATAGGTACCATAAGTCGTTAGGTTTCCAGTTCCGTGGTGGGTGGCTATCCCCCTTGCCTGTCTCTCTATGTCGTCCAGTGGGATCGCGTTTGTTATCGCATGGGCATCTTGAAGGGGCCCCTGAGGTTCCTTTTCCTGGTGGTCGGTCAAGATTTTCACCCGATGTTCCGTGAGAGTCGGCAGGATTTCTGAGATGTTTATGCCAATAGATGGTTTGTAGATAGTTGCTAATGTCTCGGTGTCAACTCCTGATGTCCAGATATGATCGGTCCCGATTTTGGCCTGATAATCCCTCCTCAGTTGTAATATTCCAGCACCCTGGAGCACTTCATATTCGGTCGCGTGCTTGTTGCATTGTTCTTGCAGTGCCAGGGTATCATTTATGGAATATAACCAAGTGTTGGATGCGACCATCTTCTTGAGAAAGGTTCGGCTTCCGGGAAGGGCTTGGATGTTACAACTGGACCACTTGATGCTCTGTGATTTTAACAACGCATCCGTCTCGCAGCTTGGGGTGGGTGAAAATTGAATGATATTTTCCTACTTCTCCTTTCGTACAAACTCTAAATAAATTTTATGACGTTTCGAAACATTAACGGTACGCTTCTCGATACGGCAGATGTACCTACCTAGCATTTGTGACGGAAAAGAATTGTCCAGCCTGTGGGCCTGCCGTTCGTGGCGTAGACCTTTGGCAGGTAGGTATCTGTTTCAATAGGCAATGCCCAACGCGTACCATCCGTGGCGTGAACACGACCACCCCCCGGTGCTTGCTATTCCAGCGGGTTTTCTTCCAGTGAAAATCAGTAAATTTGCAAGCGCAATATCTCGAAAACCAGTGGAAATAAGGTGTATACAGTATAGGTTGTTGAATTTGTCTTGGAACGCACTATCAAGTGACTTCTAAATAAAATGGTTCCATTTAAAAAAACCGAACTTGACTATCGTATCGTTTAAAATAATAATCGAAAATAAATCGTCTTGACTAATAAATTTGCCCCCTCAAACCATATATTTTTTTTTCTCCAATAAGTTAGGAGATATCCAGGTGTTCAGTCTTCCCGCGGACACCCTGTAGGTCGGCGCAAGGATCTATTCGCGAAAGACCGCCTAAAGCGTTAGTACGAGCAGTACACCTCTCCCAGAGACCGCCTGTGCGATACGACGTTCGATGTGCCGACACCAGCCCTTGTGAAAGACCAAGCTCTCGTGTAAGCACCCGTCCTAGTGTGGCGGCAGGGTGAGTCCCTGCGCCTTCTTGAACTCTCCTCCTCCACGGCTCCCAAAAGGACAGCGTGAGCCATCGTCTGGAGACGCAGGCCGATATCTGTCATCGATCTTCCAAACAGATTCACCTCTGATCTCGAGAGCGTCCCTACAGCCTCCGTCTCACTCGCTGATTGTGCCCACTGGGTGAACGGACCCCCGGCTCTCCGGCCAGAATCCAGTGGCAGGGTTGGCCTGCCAGTACACCGAACGATCAAATCATCTTTCCCCTTCCACTTCGCCGAACCGCTACCGACGATCGCGATACGCGGCGCGATACCGACCGTGATACGCACTGCGCGGCGCACCACGGTACGCGCCGCGGTACAAACCGTGACTGGCGATAGTCTAAGGTTTAGGTTAAGCCGACTTCACACTGTGTGCTAGCACAGACCTGGCGGTGCTACTTGTATATTAGCAAATAAATTGTCGTACTCCACCTTACTCCAGCGTACAGTCATTCGATCGGCGGCCCTGGTCCACTATCCTGAGCTGACGATATGGTTTCTCCAGCGTGCCACCAGTAACCCCGCTAGTAACGGTTACAGTTTTATGTAAATGGTTGCTGCAAATACAAAAAATAAGTGAGATAAAAGGGAGGACAGGAAGGAGTCGGATAGAAGAGCCTTCTCGCCGGTCCGTTGTAAGCTTAAACCACCTTGCATACGCTTCATTGGCGTCAGGCAGGTTTATCTTTAATATATGCATGTTTCAACTTATCGAAATGTCTGATGATTTGTTGGCCCTCATCCGAAATAAATATTACATTGTTTTGTTCGGTAATTGCTATTATCTGATAAGGGCCGATGTAATGCAGATCGAATTTGTGGACCCGAAGCTCTTTATGTACGTAAACGAGGTCGTTCGTGGCAAATGTTACTTGGTTACTGTTTCGGTCATAAATCTCCTTCGAGCGTGATTTACTTGCGTCTAAATTTGATCGTGAGGTCGTTCGGATTTCGTCTAAGCGCTCTACTAGATTCTGCACGTATCCCGAGTACGTTAGTAGTTCTTCGCGGGACATAGGACTTCCCGGGTCATGTCTCTGGAGTTTTTCGGCATTGAATCGATGTAGCGGATGTGTGCGGACGCATTCGGTTTTTACGGCGTTCCTGAGTGCGGCTAGTGCCGACACGAGCTCGCCTTCTCCCATTTCACGGTAAAAGCTGACTATACTAAAAATTTAGTATCTTCTGTGTTACGGGTGATAATTACGCGATTTCCTGGCAATTTCTCGGAAAATAATTTTGTTTCGTCGAGATGTTCGATAGCTTTCAAAGTTTTACAAATTGGGCTAGTTAGTATTCTGTCGGAGGATATTAAATGGGCAGAATTATCTGGAGCAGACGCAAGCGTGGTATTTACGATTTTTACTTCGCAATCTTTGGCTAGGCTTCGTGTTCTGAGGCGTCCAGTATGTCTCTCCTGGATCCGGGTGATTCCCGCATGGTTGTTGCAAAATTTGGCGGGTAGATGAATGGTCCGTAATTTATTTCTTGGAACTCCGTTAAGTCAGGCATCTTAGTCATGGCGGGCCTCAGGCTGATGCTTGATTTCGCCCTGGGAGGCGATTGGTCTTTCTGCTCCTCCAGGGTCTCGCCCTCAGGACAAATCATGGTCGACCGCGGGATGTCCAAGGCTTTTGTGTGCAGAGGTATTCCCCATGACACCCGCTTCTTTGGGCCTGATAGTAGGTCCTCCGTCTTCTGAGAATTGACGTTTTCGTGGGGATTCGATGCTTCCCCCTTTTCCTTGGAGGGGTACTCTTCGTCAAGGCTCTTCAAGGAGGTGATTTCTTCCTGCTTAAGTGAGCATATGCGCGAGTCATTGCTTTCAATGTTGGAGTCCTCGTTACTTTCTTCTGGACCGTCGTTTTCTGTATCCAAGAACTCGGGCATTCCCATCTGCCCTTCTGTTGTATTCAGAACGGTAGAGTTCGCCCTGCTCTCTATACCGGCTGCGTTGTCTCTTTCTGGCGGTTGCAGCACCTGTGAGTTCGTATCCTTCTAGCGTGGAATCATCTAGGAGGTTGAACGACGGTGGTTCTTCATCATTCGGTCTGGGCATGCCATGAAGACGCGTACCTACGCGTGTTCCTATACCTTCCTTCTCGCTCTCCGGGTTTGGCGAAAGCGAGTCTGCGTTCGCATTTACTCGGCCGGGTTAGTCTATAAAGACGATTTCATACTCGTAATCGGCGAGCATAACCTTCCATCCGGCGAGTCGCGACACCGGGTCTTTTACCGAAAATAGCTATTAAAGCGGCCAATGGTCGGTTACCAAGAAATTTTTTTGTCCATATATGTACGACCTAATTATTTTACAGCGTAGATTTTCTCGAAGCATTCCTTCTTCGTCGTTGAATAGTTTTCTTGAGGAGGTATCAGTACCTGCGAGGCATACCCTATTGGCGGGTCTTCGCCTATTTTCCCTTCGTTCAAAATCACGCCGATCGCTACGTCGAACGCGTCGGTTGCAATGATGAAGGGTTCGTCATACTTAGTATATCGTATGACCGGCTCTTTGCAGAGTGCTTGACGTAGGTCATCGGAACTTTCCTGCTGTTTTTCAGTTAAAAAAAAATTGATTTTTCGTATTTGTCAAATTCGTAAGTGGTCTAGCGCGTTTCACCATTTCTGGGATAAAGCGGCGGTAGTAATTCACAAGATCCAGGAATTGTTTCAAATTTTTCCTGTTTCTTGGCACGGGGAAGGTAGAGATGGCCCTGATCTTCTCGGGATTGGGTCTTACTCCGTCAGCGACTATTATGTGACTAAAGTATACGACCTTGTCCTTCAAGAACTTTGCCTTCTCCATCCGTAGCGTCAAGTTATGCTCGCGTAAGCGTTTAAAGAATCTCTCGAGTCGGTGTTCGTGCTCCGCGAGCGGGCGCGAATATACCACTACCTCGTCGAAATACACGAACAACTCCTTACCAGTAAGCACTCTCGGCACCGGGTTCATTATACGCTGGAAGGTGGCCGAGACATTTTGTAACCCGAATGGCATGCGGAGGTATTCAAAGTAGTAGTATAACAATGGGGATTCTAATTTAATTTTGAGTTTCAAGGTCATGATAAGGATTTCCCCCGACCTCGAAATTCAAATTTGAGTTTGAAAATTTTCAAAATTTGTTTTTTGCCGGCGGGCGGCGGCAGGCGACAGCGGCGGATGACGTCATAGAGATGGCGGAGTGGTGGGGGGTATAGTGTGTTACGTATGTGGAATTTCCCATACGCCGCTCTCAAGAATTTTTCGAGCTCGCGTCTGCGAAGGGAAAACACCGTAAAATTCTTTCGCTTATCACAACCCACTAAGGGGAGCGATGATCTCGACCATCTGGATCACGACCATGAGACCGGGCGTAACGCGATGACGACGCATACGGATTTCCTTATATGGAGATTCCTAATGAATCCCCACCCATTTTTGGACTATATAAACCCCTTAGTTTCAACCCCCTTTGGTTCAAAGCAGTGAAGTCACGCGTAGAGTCACGTCGTGTCACGCTCGTACAGAGTTGGTTAGATTCAGTAGGATCGGGCTCGAGTCGCCTTACGAACCAATAGTTAACCTCACAGAATCCGCTAGTTCAGTTATATTCTGGGTTACGATTGAAATAACCATCCTTACGCCCCGCATCGCCAGTGCGTTAACACCGTGCAAATATTGGTAACTACATTATTTAATCACTAATCGCGACACTTACATTTGTACAATAATTACTTATTGAATACACGAATGGTGTTCACGTCTAAATCGAGTAGATTCGTTAAAACCCATCTTTTACCCAGCGATCCTTATAATATTAGTAGCACTCACCCACTGATACAACTTTACCGTTCGAGTTGTATCGAACATAAATTAAGAGTTACGAGGCATTACTAACATTTCCCGCGACTCCCTGATTTCGCATCAGGTTCGTCGGCGCACCTAACTAACAAATTCATAAACCGTATTCCTAGGGAAATACCCCTCTCGCCGGCCTCTCGCGTTGCCGCAACCCCGGCTCGTAACAAGCGTGAGAACTGATATCGAATCAATTGACACCGAATCGATATCGAACCGATACCGAAGTGCGTGGAGGGGGAAACCCGCGGGTGAAGTCGGTAAGGAGGGAAATATCAATTTTAAGATATTAATATATAACAAAAAACAGAAACTCGGGGCAACGGGGCTCGAACCCAAGACCTCCGCGCGTTACTGGTCAGCCGTCTAACCAACTCCCCCAAACGCCGGTTCTCTGGCATTAGTCTTTCCCGAATGGTACATATACCGAAACCAACGGAGCGTCACAGATGTGACACACACACACACGCGCGCCATGAGCTGTTGCCAAACGTCAGCGTCTAATAATTTATTTTTATGAGAAATTGTATCGAGTGGTGTCGGATGATGTCGGGAAAGATCGGCGTTATACATACCACGTATTCGGGGGACGGGATATGGGGAAAGAGAGAGCATTTCTTAGCGGTACAATCACAGTTATTTTAAAGCTAAATTCGAGGAGGGAAAGAGAAGGCACTACATAGTGGTACAAGTACATTTATTCTAAAGCTAACAATTTTTCAAAGTGTTTTTCAATCTTCACGTAGCAGCGTATCGCGCTATCACGTGTAATTGCCCCCACCCTCAAGGATAAAGCAGCTGCGCGAGATGATGTCAGCTTTGCGATGCGAATATAACATAATACTTTTGGAAACGTCGTCCGCGAGAATCAAAGAAAGAATTATGTCAAACGTCTATCGGACCACTTTGAACATCTATCGAACGTCTATCGGACCACTTTGAACATCTATCGAACGTCTATCGAACCACTCTGAACATCTATCGAACGTCTATCATACCACTTTGAACGTGTATTGAACCACTTTTTCATTATAATTACAACCATCGTCCTAATTTAGCGTACGTCACATGCAGGAGGTTGGGTGGGAGGGTGATGAAAAACATTTTTATATGCATTAAAAGAATTGATTATATTTTTATTTATGCATTTCTCTCTGATGTTTAGACCACCAGTTGAATATTTTAAACACATTTTGTAAAGCACAGTGCTTTGCATGTCTGTCACATCGCAGAGTATTAACTACATTTAGCTTATTTAGAGATTTGATATCCTTGTAGTCAATGTCCAGCGTCTTAATGATCACATCAGCTCTCGTATTTTCATCGAGGAAATCCACAAACCAGTCGCGTTTCTGCAGCACAGACCTTTAACGTATACGATATGAGGTGTGTCATCTTCTTCATCGATCGCATCGACAACAGCTTTCGTAATTAGCTGTTTAACCATACTGTACGGAACGTCTCCATCTTCCCACCGTAGTCCATGATGTTTTGCCACCAACCATCGAATGCTCGATTTGTCGGATTTCGTAAGAACATATTGCGGCATCAAACTCCCAAAAATATAGTGCGAAAGAATTGTTCCCATTCGTAGGACAGCCACTTCCTTGACAACAAATCATCCATCAACGATGAACCCTTGCAGATCAACAAATGTTGGTATGCCCAATATCGATACAATTTAGAAGTCCGCACGCTTTAAAGACAGACAGGAGAATGTGTTCTTTCTCGTAAGGCAACTCGATTTTCACGATGAAATTTTGTACGAATTTGGCACATGAGAGGGTGGGCAAATAGCGTAGCAATTTAATTGATTTTGCACAAAACGTTTGTCAGCGGATTGTATTCAACCACCCGATCATGCAGAATTAGACAGTAGGCTGTAGTACTTGCAGGCACATTCTCTTTACAGTCGAATTCTATGCGCACGTCCACGGTGCAATGCTTGATCGACACATTTTGTCGTGAGCAATCAATCACCACGAGGGGACAAAATTGCAAAAATTGGGCCACGGTGAATAATGCCTCGTTGCAACTATGTCCGTAATACGATTTACGGAAATGCGTGTACACGTTAAACAGGATGGCGTGCCTATTCTTGTCAAAGTACAAGTTCATGTCATCGTACGGGTAAAATTCCGAATTGAGAAAAAGTTTTACATTAGTCAATTTGCAGTGGTCGAACCGAGTAACATCTCCGGTCATCATATTCTTTCGAGCAGTCTGTAGAGCAAAGATAATGTATCGCGGCTTCTCGAGCTGTGCAGCTGCCTTCACATCCCACGAATGCTTGGTCGTACTCTGTAAGAGGGGAAACTCGTACAGATCCCAGGAGCGAAAACTAATGCTCAGGTTTTGTCCACTTTCCGAAGCACGTAGCAATGATAGCTTATTAACATCATTCAGCGTCACATAAGGCATCCACCAGTGCATTTTAAGTAAGTCAATTTCTGGTTCTAACATCGGTGATCCTATTAGAGAATTATTATCGTTGCGCGATCGTATTAAAATCAATTCGTGACGTGCATTAATAACCATGCGTCTGTAGTCCTCGCAAAATCCCAGCAAATATTTGAGTGGGATGCAAAAATTGAAATGATTTTTCACTATTAACTCATCGTGCCGTTTCAAGCCTCATCCTGCATTCTCCATATTTTTGTCCTCGTTGGATGTCAGCGATACATAGTTTTTAAGCGTGCTGGTTATTCCAACATTTCGGTTGCGATCAATCTCCACGTTATTCAGCCCATATCGAATTTCATCAAATATGAATGCCATGATATTATTTCCCAACATCACCGTTGATGCATTATTCGGCTTGTTTATCGTCAATTTCCCCTTCACGTAGAGGAAACTTTCACATAGTAATGTGCAAAAATCCTGTTGCTGTATAGGTATTCTTATCTCATCGCTGTGTCCAAATGTCGTGTTGACGTATGGGTTGTATGTATGAGTCCCAACCTTGACGATGCGATCATCAAACGTCGGCTTCCCTCCAATGCTTAGAATGTAGGCCATTTTTCAACTTAAATGTGCACAACGAATCCCAGTGATTTAAAAAATGTAATGTTTGCAGCACTGAGCCTCTTCTTTTTAGCGTAATCAGAGGAGTTGTTGTTGTTGTTGTTGCAGTTGCAGTTGCACACAATTTCACTTGGAAGAAACGTGTTTCTGGAGTCGTTCAACACAAGCATCTCATTCATTCACACCACATGTATTATCGTCGACGCCGTCGTACGTGCAGTCTGATGGTAATCTCTTCAACTCGAAAATCGAGCAACCGTCCGTCTTGATCCACAACGCGTATCGTTAGATCCGTAATGATCCGTGCGGTGATTGGAAGGTATATGATCTGCGCAGGCGTTTCCGATATCTTATATCCCGGCGGTACTCTCAGAGAAAATTGATGTATCGTATGTACGCGCTTCCCATTGTTGTACGCGCCAGCGGTCACGCTACATTCTATGCGAATAATGTTCACGTTCATTTGCCCCGTGCCTTTCGCTGAGGTCGTTGCTACGCAAATACGCAATATCATGTTCGCGACACGCTGTGTCCAACGGATTGATGCCTTGATCACCTCTAGCCAATCGTTTTGCCACACGAGTTCCTGGACCACAAAACTGGTATCCCGGGATATGTAATTCGATAGCTAGCGCGTTTATTGCGCGATTTAACAAACTACGATCTTTCTTTACTCTCGTCGAGGACATTCGCCACAGCTTTTTATCAATGGTGCTGGACCGTCGATATGCGTTCGCTGCCAAGGGCGATTATAATGTTCCAAACACCGACGACACTGCTGAACCTCAGAATCGGCTTTTATATGCTCGGGATGTCTGTCCCACAAATCGTCAATGTGTCTGCCAAACTCGCGCACTAGAATAATCTTTGGTATATATTTCAGCTGCTCAGAGGTTAAGTTTCGAATATCGCAATTATCTGACAGAACGAGAAGCATTTCGAATACTGAGCTGTTTTGCTCCGGCGCGAGCCTATAAATAGAGCGCACCGCAGCTTCGATGTATCAAAATCAATTTCGCTGTTCGCGGAGAGAGAGAGCATGCGAATCGTGCGACAACCTGTGATGATACGCGTGACAAATTTTGATGTTAAATTGCAAATGATGTCCTCAAAAACAAGACGCAAACATGGCAGCATGCTACCAAACACTATACGTTGCGTCATTTGCGGTCCATCATATTGTGGAAAGACCAACGTGCTGGTGAGCTTGTTGGAAAGTCCTCACGGCGTGTGCTTCGAGAACGTGTACGTGTATTCCAAGTCGTTGCAACAGCCGAAATATCAGTATTTGGAGAATTCATGGACTCCGATAGATGAAATTGGCTACCTTACGTTTTCGAATATCAGTAACGTCATCACACCGAGCGAATCGCTTCCGAATTCCATTTTTATCTTTGATGACGTGGCATGCGACAAGCAACATACGATAAGGGAATGCTTTGCAATGAGGCGCCACTCGAACGTTGACTGCTTCTATCTCTGTCAGACGTATGCAAAGATTCCCAAACATCTTATACGCGACAATGCGAATCTGTTGATACTGTTTAGCAGGATGGTACCAACTTGAAACATGTGTACAACGATCATGTAAACACTGATATATCTTACGAGGATTTCTGCGCTTTGTGTCGTAATTGTTGGCAGCGGGAGTATGGTTATAGGGTGATAGATAAAGATAGCGCGATGTCCAATAGACGTTATAGAAAGGGATTTAACGAGTTTGCGATACCGTGAGATGGTCAATTATTGCCGGCACGTCGGTGGGAAAGCAACGTCTGCGATACAATGATGATTAGTAGTCAGGAGATGAAGGATCGTGAGAGAATAGTGATGGAAATTCCAAAAACCAGCGAATCCATTCGCAGGAAACATCAGTCTTTGAAGACTGACAAGATGGATAAAGATATCGCGCTGGAAAGATACTTTAAACCTATTCCCGAGCCCTTAAAACATATTGTGGAAAATACTGCTGAGACAGAAGCTGACATGTCACCTGCGACGAGTATGAGCATTGAAACATTAACGCCTAAATCAAAAATCCGGCCGAAATGGAACGCATCGCGTAAAAGAAATAGTAAACAGTCATACATGTCGTTGGAAAATTCGCTCGTAACCTCTACACCAGTTCAATCGAAGCGGAAACGGATGAATGTCACATCAAACGATTCCACGGTTCCTCCTGCGTCAATAAATACATTTCCAGATGTACAGTCGCTCACAACCAATGATGACGAAGACGTTTTCGAAATTACTTCAGATGAGTCGTTTGTAACATCTATTAGAGAGCAACTACAAACATCCGAGGGGCAAGAAACGTTTCGCAGCCGTTTGGGCCCGCTGGGGCAAAAATACATGAGTGCAATCCTAAGTGGTGATAGAGATACGACCATAGATTATGTGTACGGTGTACACTTTGGTGGTAGTGGAATGATGCTGGGGGATAAGGCTTTCGATATGGACAAGGATGATAATATAATCATAGACGGTGTAAGATATGGAGGAACGCCCGGTCCGTACGAATTGATTTTCAAGAGAATTCCCGATGATGCTATACAGATACTGATAAACAAATATACAAAAGTATACTGCTGATGACGAATGCTCACAGACGTGGCCAAAGCGCACAAAATCCCATATTTGGTAACAAGGGATACAAATACAAACATGTAATTGCGCCACTACTACCCCGTGTATTGACCAGTAAAGCGGGGAAAGGCCTAACGGCACCGCGAGTCATGGTGGTAAACGATAACAAGATCGATTATGTGTACTGGGATGATCCCAACGAGCTGGTGGATCGATTCCGTTTGCTGGAAGCGTCGCGTCAGGCGGGTAACAACTCGCACGACAACGAAATTCTATCGATTACCGAGGAACCCCGTGAGGCATGCCTCATTATAAATTAAACTGCGCGCTGGTGAAGTGCTCTGTATGCATCGAAATGCCGATCAACAAATTTGGGGTATCGTTGGAGAAGAGTGGAACAGCTAGAATGGACTATTACAAATGGAACGGCATGCTTCGAAATTATATGCGTGATAACGCTCTTTGCGTGACCGGTGCCGACTTTGATGCAAAATCGCGCAAGATACGACGCGTAGCTCAGCCGATGGCCGACACAGATGCCGTTAATAAACTATATGCGAAAAAGAGCATTAAACTTTTGAGAGAGCAGCAGGAAGAATTAGAGATGAAGCTGGTCGCGTTTCAGAGACATATGCTGACGTTATAAAACAGCGTTCAAAGGATATCGCAAGCATTGAATCCTATCCCGCAGCAACAATGTGAAGGAGAATCATGCGAGACGGTTGAACTTGTCCAGAATTTCCTTGAGGCGGTGGAGAGCACATAATGCACGTACACGATAATTATCGCATCATTCGTGGCAAAGATACATATGCGATCGAACATGCAGCCATTATCGAAATCCATGAGTGAAGCAAACCATGGCCACAAGAAGCGACAACTTGTGGAGGAATTGCACGTTCCATCTCGAAGACATTTCTTGCGGAGACTGTGGCAAGCTGACATTATAGAAATGCGTCCGTACTCGCGATTCAACCAGGGTCACCACTACATACTCACCGTCATCGATGTGCTGAGCAGGTATGCATGGGCAGTACCGCTAAAGACTAAAAGTGGTGCTGATGTGACTAAAGCGTTTACAAGGATATTTAGAGATCGATATCCGAAAAATTTGCAAACCGATCAAGGAAAATAATTTTTACAACGCCGATGTGCAGAAACTCTTGACAAAGCATGACATTAATCATTATTCGACGTATTCGGTGATGAAGGCCTCCGTCGTAGAACGTTTCAATCGAACTTTGAAGAACAATATGTGGAAACTGTTTACGCTCAATGGAACCTATAGATGGATCGATGCACTACTGCGTCTACTTGCAGAGTATAATGCGCGAAAACATAGAACCATCAGAATGCGTCCTTGCGATGTTACCCCTGCGATCGCCGATAAGCTGCTAGCCACCGTATACAGCAACATAAAGATCGCTGCTCCAGCAAGATTCAAATTGGGCGAGCTTGTGCGTGTGAGCAAATTTAAAACCATCTTCGATAAAGGCTATACGCCGAATTGGACAACGGAGGTGTTCAAGATAGCCAAAGTACAAGCAACTAATCCCGCAACGTATCTGCTCCTCGATTCCTGTGGAAAACCCGTTGCCGAAAGATTCTATGAACACGAGCTGCAACGCGTCACCGATCCTGATGTGTATCTAGTGGAAAAAGTGTTGCGTAGGAAGTGGGATAAGGTATATGTCAAGTGGCTGGGGTTTGATAATTCACACAATTCATGGATAAATAAAAATAATGTATTGGAAAATACAATGATACATGATTCAATAAAATACAATGATACATATACATGTGTGAACAATTTTATTTTACATAATTCCACTATTTATAAGAACGAGATAATAAATATAATAATTTCTATACGTGTGCAAAGAATTTTATTTTTATGCAATAATTCCGCTATTTATAAGAACGAGTTAATAAATACAATAATTTTTATTTTACAATGGTATTCTATAATGTCCCCAGGGCAGCGTGTTGGTTGAATCGAGTACGATATACCGTTTGTCGTCGTATGGACTTAGAGTGATTTTGGATTCCGAAATTGTGTACACTTTGTGTAATTTCGACCGTATGCATGATTGCCTGCGAACTATTTCGATTTACTTTTGCAAACACTGCGCATAGTCGTCGAAAGTTATCGTTCTGGCTATGACGTTGATCTTGACGCCTTTCGCCTTTTTCGTATCTTTTTTGCCATCTACGCGGAGTACATACATTTTCGCTCTAAGACCTACGACTTTGGTCATTATCATCCCATTATTTTCATCCTTCATCAGCCCCGGAACCTTCCTATTTAAGCGCGGCATATCATATGTATTGTCGATAGGATAATCGCTTGTATCAAATCTATCGATATTGTGTTTCATGGACTCGTAGATATCATCGCATTAAATGTGATAGATGAGGCTATCAGTGTCTGTATATAGTATTTTACATTTTTGACCATGCAGTGGAGACATGTACTCGTGGTGAAATTCGTACAAACAAATGTTTTATATGTCCAGAATGCACATACCCACGTATATCGGTTTGTTGAATTTCACCTCGAGTTTTCGCATTTCAACGGCGATTAAATTTTCAGAAAAAACACTTCTGCTGTGGAAATTTGGTTTCGCGATCATTGCCTCCGCACCATATCGCCCATCCCAGTGTGTCAAAAGTTTTACATCTACGTGATTTCGCACATTTTCCATAGATTTACCTAATACTGGGTTGTTCATCAATTTGTATAATTTTTTTTCAAAGTCGTTTGTCGCGCTTGTTCTAAACCGTGTATTGAGTTCGATGTAATCGCGGAGCCAGGGAGATTGAGCGAATTGAAGCACGCGGTGTATCTTTGTAATACGAAGACCGTGATGCGTGCACTGCTGCAGGTTGCGGTAATGGATAACGTAACGCTGCTTATCGTATAATATCGCGAATAGCTTCTCCTGTCATTTGCCAGGTGGTTTGGCACGCGTCGGGTAGAACGGCAAGTCAGCATGAGCATCGTGTAGACGTTGCGGATATTCCAGATCTATCTCGAGAATGTACCCGGTGGGCGAATCGATAGCGATCGAAGACACGTCAAAATTTGCGACATCTTCAACCCATTGAAATTTGGCGTATGGTAAGGGCTGGCACATTGCCCATCCATACAAATTGTTTACGTCAAAGTACATCAAGTACGATGACCGTTCCGATGCGTCGTAAGATGGCATGTACTTGTTATTGGCTTGTGCGTATCTTCCGGAACATTGGCTTAAACTGCCACGTATACCGCGTTCGATAAACATGACCATATCAACGTCTGTGAATAATTCGAACGTAATTTTGAAATGTTTCAGCATGGCATCCCATGTAAAGCCAGGTGAAGTATAATAATGCGCGGAATCTAATTCGTAACTCTTGATACAACTTTTGCGAAAATTTTCAAAAATATCTGCCAATAACAAGACATCTGTTTTCAAATACAAGTCGCTGTATTCGCCCAAGGTTCTAATGCCGAAACGCTGCCAGACAGTCTCGGCGTGTGCGTAATCGCTTTCGGATACAGTTTCACCCGTTAACGAACTGTAGAATGACTCGCGCGGTGGTAAGCATGGATCCTGCAGCTTGTTCGCGCAATCAAGATATTCATACGGAAATACACCCTTTCGCATCAATAAATTGAAATCTTCGATGGATAATGTTTCGAATTGGGATCGTAAAATTTTTAATTTATGTGCGCTAAGAAAATATGCTAATTTGTCGAGACTGGTATTTAAAAATTTGTACGAATCGATGAATCACAATTTAATACAATTCCGCGAGTCTGATTTTTCAGCCGTATCTTCGACATTTTTCGTGAAAGAAATATATTTTTCTTTAGTTATGGGCAATACATCAACGCTGCCTTCGAAACCGGTAGCTATTTCCTCGATAATAAAATGCGAATCATAGCCGGATAAATTATGGAAAACTATTGGGATGTAAAAGGAATTTTTATAATTTAAATTGCACTTCGAATGTGCGGGGCCTCTAAACCGTCCGGATAGATGGCAATGATCACGCACTCGTTTATCATCGGCCTCGAATGGCTTTTCACAAATGTGGCAATGCTTCGCGCTGTGAAATGCCCTCCACTGGTCTTTCGACAACTTTTCCATGGGAACATTGCTGGCCAGGATGGGTTTAGCAAAATCCGCAAAATTTTTCAGCTCTTTCACGAACCAAGAAACGCAATCCACATCGCGATGATATCGATATGCTGATAATGATGCATCGTACGAGCAATGCATATAATAGCCAATACTATGCACCTTATGTTTCTGGTACGTGCACAATTTGTGCTCCCCCGCATCCTTCTGGACATCCTCCGTTTTCTCTAGGATGCACTCTAGATTTGCGTACACTACGAAAGCGAGTCGTTCCTTCCTGCCGTGGCCATCGAAACTGAGCAAATTGTTGTCCTGGCTGGGCAGCAGAATGGCGCAGTCGTTCTTCTCTCGGCAATCCACTGTGTGGGCCTCCAACTTCTCAGCGGATCCAAAGTAGTGCAAGCACCTATAAAATCAAATTTTTATTTCATCTTTTTCATGGGGACATTTCAATATTTCATAATTTTATATACGCACCGATCACAGATGAATTTATTTTCTCTGTGCCTGCTTAACTGCATGCTCACCAGTCGGGACAAGTTCTTGATCAGCACAAAGTGTCCCACATTGCTGTCCCCCTGTTCTGGCATGTAGAGCAGGTTTGCGTGCCGATCTCTCTTGTGGCTGGTGAGATGCAGTGGAAAGATTGTCAACCCTTTTTCCGTCTTCTTCTTCTCCTCGAAGCTATAGACGTTGATGGAGATGTTGTTCAACCCTTCAAACTTTACAATTTGCTTCGTGGACATTGGAAACACAATGCCCTGGAGATTTAGCACCAATGTATAATGTGGATATGAACTTGGCCGATGAGGGTTTCTTTCGGCGGGATGGAGAGCTGCGACCACTGTCTATGCGAAACAGGCGTTTTCCTCGGATCGCACGGTAATTGTCGCTTTCTTCATCAATATTTCCCGCGGCAACTTGCAGTGGCACCCCGCGTGCAGTGGATTGTACTTACTCACGTTGACGGTTAGGTTGAGAATCCTCGTCAATGCCCATCCGCTGTCGCGTTCCTGGAACTCTTCCAACGATGCCAGGGTAGGTTCGATGACACATCGTTGGTACCACTCCCGTAGATCGGATGTACCGAAGAGTTCGCAGTTTCGGGTATTGATGCTTTTACAAGCATGCTTGTCCCCCGCCACAAATTCGCCGTTGAACACAGTATTCACTTTGAAGTTCTGATGTTTCCTCAAGGCGCCTCGTATATATTCCAACACAATGGTCTCCGCATCCTGGAGGAAGTTGCGCGGCTCGATATAATTCGAATTTAGCACGGTACCGGTTAATACGCGGCTATCGAAAGCAGTGCCTATTTCGCGCCACAAAAGTCCTGTGCTTGAATGCCCGGCACCTTCATACACGAAACGTCCGCGCAACGAATATTTTAGTCCTTCAAGCTGTGCGATTCGAGCAACCAGCGATTGCTGAACAACCGATCGATAATCGAGGACGTTTCACTCGGCTGTGTTCTTCCAACGATTCGATACTCTCGTTACACCGTTCTTCCCACGCGAGGCATTCTTCCTGTGAAATCAATCGCGCAGATTGATCCAACAATTGACATTCTAATTGCGTGAATTCTTCCATGGCTGTAATGTTTTTTCCACGCAACACGTTGGAGCGATTTGAGACTTTGTACAGTTTAGCGAGCATATTTTATACCTACACCACGATTTGCTATCTCTGTTTATCTCTTTCTGCGTGTGTCCTTCCTCTTTAGATTGCACGTAAAAAGCCGATCCTTTCCGATATCATTCGAGACAGTTTACGCTGACAGCATAATTCTTTCTAAAACACCAGAGAGAAATGCGTAAATAAATATAATCAATTCTTTTAATGCATATAAAAATGTGTTCCGTCACCCTCCCACCCAACCTCCTGCATGTGATGTACGCTAAATTAAGACGATGGTTGCAATAATGATGAAGAAGTGGTTCAATACCCGTTCAAAGTGGTATGATAGACGTTCGACAGATGTGCGGAGTGGTACGATAGATTTCGATAGATGTTCAAAGTGGTACGATAGACGTTTAATACACGTTCAAAGTGGTTCGATAGATGTTCAAAGTGGTTCGATAGACGTTCGATACACGTTCAGAGTGCTACGGCAGATGTTCGATACAGGTTCAAATCGGTCCGATAGACGTTCGATAGATGTTCACAGTGGTACGATAGACGTTCGATAGATGTTCAAAGTGGTACGATAGACGTTCAATAAACATTCAAAGTGTTTCGATAGACGATCGATAGATGTTTGATAAATATTTGCATGCCAAACTCCAATCCTTGCGGACATCACCCTACACAGTTTCTGCTGATGCCGCATAATTCTTACTCTGATTCTCACGTACGACGTTTCCAAAAGTATCATATTACATTCGCATCGCAAAACTGACATCATCTCGCGCAGCTGCTTTATCGTTGAGGGTGGATTCAAATTACACGTTTTCGCGCGATACGCTGCGACGTGCAGATTGAAAAACACTTTGAAAAAAATTTAGCTTTAGAATAAATGTACTTGTACCACTATGTACTGCCTTCTCTTTCCCTCACCGAATTTAGCTTTAAGATAACTGTGATTGTACCACTAAGTAATGCTCTCCCTTTCCCCATATCCCGTCCCCCGAATACGTGGTATGTAAAACGCCGATCTTTCCCGACATCATCCGACACCACCCGATACAATTTCTCATAAAAATAAATTATTAGACGCTGACGTTTGGCAACGGCTTATGGTGTGTTTGTGTGTGTGTGTCACATATGTGACGCTCCGTTGATTTCGGTATATGTACCATTCGGGAAAGACTAATGCCAGAGAACCGGCGTTTGGGGGAGTTGGTTAGGCGACTGACCAGTAACGCGGAGGTCTTGGGTTCGAGCCCCGTCGCCCCGAGTTTCTGTTTTTCGATATATATTAATATCTTAAAATTGATACTTCCCTCCTTACCAGCTTCACCCGTGGGTTTCCCCCTCCACGCACTTCGGTATCGGTTCGATATCGATTCCCTGTCGATTGATTCGATATCAGTTCTCACGCTATACCGCCCACCACTCCGCCGTCTCTATGACATCATCCGCCGCCGCCGCCTGCTGCCGTCCGCCGGCAAAAAACAAATTTTGAAAATTTTCAAACTCAAATTTGAATTTCGAGGTCGGGGGAAATCCTTATCATGACCTTGAAACTCAAATTTGAATTAGTATCCTCATTGTTATACTACTCAAAATGTCCGTTGGTGTCAGTAAACGTGGTTTTTGCACGATCCTCGGGGGGGGGGGGGCATAGGAATTTGATGGAAACCGTTCGCTAACTCGAAAATCGAGAAATATTTGGCTCCACCTTAACTATCGAGGATGTCCGAAATTCACGGTCATTTCTCTCCCGGGCAGGCCCCCGCTAGGGACCCAACGGTCTGCGACCGTCGTCTCTCCAACGCTCACCTTTCCTCGTCATCAGAGTCGTGGGCCCGCCCGGCGATATCGGTTCGCGATAATACGGTTCGAGATAATATGAATCTCAGTAGCGAAGGTATATATACGCGGAGTACGAGGATTGGGGCTCTTCGTAGGAGCCCTCCTCCATCGGTTGCCTCCATTCCGTCCATCTTCGTTGAGGATCATGCGGGGACGTGGGACGGGCACTCCGGGCGTCCGCGTAAATACCGTCGTACGGCAAACCGGAAGATTCTAGTTGTCGCCTTTGCGTGTGCAGCGCTAAATCAATCAACGATTCAGGATTTAGTAAAGCTACCTTGGTCGAAATCCTCTGGGGTAATCCCAAGATGAACGAGGAGCGAACCAGTCGCTCCACGTCTTTCATGATCCTTTCGTTATTTTCACTGATCACTTCTCTGGCCTATACGTTCCCAGGGAAACATGAGTATACGTTCTAGTTCCAATCGTAGCTCCTCATAACCGCGGCATGGGGCGTTCGGGTCTTTAGGAGGGCGAGCAGATCTGTTAAGCTTCGACACTCTGTCTTCGATATAGTATATTATGGATTCGGCTAATTTGTGTATAAGCCCGATCAGAAATCTATCCTCCTGACCTGGCGGTACACGGTGTATATGTATCGGGGCAGCGAAGTCCTCCAACGTTGCGTGATCAGGGTTAAAACGGGGAATGTGCTCGAGAGCCCGATATACCCTCTCCTCATCTTCGCGGGAACACCATACTTCGATTCTAGACGTTTTGGGATAGATCGTTCGGAAGGCGAAGGAGGATCCACTACCCCCAGGTGGCGGGGATGGAGGAGGGAGGTGTGAAGGGGCGGTAGTTGGGCTTCCTCAAGTGGAGGACGGTTGAGTTGTGGGGGATCTCAATCAACCTCCCGTCATTGCTATGCATTGCTTAGCAAAATACGTTGTGTAGTAGGAAGCCTAGTCAAGTTACGAGCAGATTGCGGCAGGTTGCGACTGTTAGCAACGGCGCGGTTTCCACTTTTAAAGGGGAAGGATTAAAAGAATCAAATCCCACTTCTGACACCAGTTTGTTACGTCCTGAAGGGATCTTCTACAGATCACCCCGAGCGGTTGTAATGATCTGCCGGGATCTTGCTCTATTAAATTGCTAAAGCACGCCTTGACTATACTTACCACGGAGCAGGAATGGGTAAAGGGGGGTTTGAATAAAGTCGTACAACGGGAATTAGAGGGATAAAAATAATTTTAATATTCTTGTAAAAAGCAAATAACAAACTACATACCCTTAGAGACGCCGCTCCGCCTCTACTGACGCGCGAGTGTCGTTGAACCTATAGTAGGTCGTATTCGTTCGTGTGGCTCGCAGGTAACGGAGGGAAATCGGTGAACCTGGCATCTGTCGTTTCGCTCGCTCGCTCTGTCGCTCGACTTCGCGGTGGCGGTGGTCCGCATCGGCGCGTAAGTGCATTCCCGGTGCGTGCCGTTTCTCGGTGCGTCGGAACGGAGATTACTTCCTAAATCGCACTCCAAATCTGACTAACTCCTCGGAGAGCCGCGGTTGCGGGCCGCGCCTTGCTCAATCGTAATCGATTGGGGGATTGTCGATCGCTCCTTATTTGGAAGTCGCGCTTCCAGCTGTCGATGGTCACGTTGTCCTTACGATCGCTTTGCGGTTCGGCACAACCTGACTGCCACGCGCGAGGCGATTCCGCTTACTCGCCTATGTGGAGGAAAGTGACACGCGGACAGCAAGCACGGGATGGGCCGAAAGGCCCGTGTAACATTTTACAGACATATTTAAGATGACCTGTATAATACGTGAAAACGATGTTTGCAGACGTCTTAAAGATGTCTAGAACGTCTGGTTTCAGACGTCTTTAAGATGTCTTTTAAATGTCTGTGTGGTGTCTGGGATAAATATTGTAGAGAAATATTATAAACTGGCCGAGTTATGTGTTGCCCGGCGAAGCTCTACCGCGTGTACTGTATATCAAATTATTACTCCCAGGTTCGTCTGAAATTAAAAAAACCATGATTTTATTGTTCATTGATAAAATATCTAAAATGTAGCATACGATTTTTTTTATGTGATAACCCATTTGTTTCTAATAAAGGCTTTCCTTTGCCTTGTTACGAGAAAAATTATTAATAATTTTCATCTTGCTCTTATTTGTACAAAGATTTTTTTTCAAAATCGGTATGCTACATCGTAGATATTTCATCAATGAACAATAAGGTCTTTCTAATTGGTCTTTAATATGGTCTTTCTAATTTCAGATGAACGTGAGCGTCATAACTTGATTCGGAGAACAACACATAACTCGGCAATTTTTTAATATTTCTGTACAATATTTATACCATATATTCATTAATACCTGCACTAAAGACAAGAAGTATAGCAATAATTTTCAACAAAAATTCGTGTAATTTGGTGCTGTTTTGAGCGTCCCAGAGTAACCTCTTAAAAAATATGCATTTTCACACTTGATTTTCTTGAAAATTTAGTCGAGAATGACAAAATTTTATTCCATATTTTTTTCTTATTTTTTCATAAGTGTAGGTGTTTGGGAATGCATTAATTCCATTTACCGCCACACTCACTTTCGCCGCAGCACCTCGCGGACTCAGGACAGCGATGCGGATAGACGATAGATCCACCAATTAGCGATGCGGATCTACGATCGATCCTCCAATTAGCCTCCCTCAATGTACCAATCAGACCGCATTCTAGATCGTTCGAGACGACGCTCTAACGGAAGCACGGCAATTTCACATTCTAGTCACTCTTGTTTTCTCAGCGCACGGCTAGCATGTGTTGTGATCAGTCAGCTCTGTCGCGAATCAAACTCATGTAATCGCGTGTATCTCATGTAATCGACTCTCATCGCTCACTCTCAAGTGCAATCCGTGTGTTAAATACTCACAAAGTTCAATCAAGTGTCAGCTCACGCGCCCTCAATTAATATAATCGTAAGGGACGCCGCGTGGTCGCAGATCCACGCAGATACATTTCGTATTATCTCACTTTCAGCAGTCAATCATTGTAATCAATAATATACGTGTAAGGCTGCTGTACAGTTCCGTTCAACTAGTGAAACTAAACGCCCCGAGGCTCGTCTCACGCGGTGATCGGTCTCTTTCCACCATCAGTGAGGGGTAGAATTTAGAAGGCTACCTCAGCATCATCGCTCAGTGTACTCTCAATTGTGTTTTAAATAAAGTGACGGAGGTCTGGGTTACATCTCACCGCAATCACTGCTGTTCTTTCACGCCACCCATAATCTCATCCGCGAATCACGTTCCCGCTTTCCCACCAACTTTCGCAATCTCAAACAGTAGGAGTTCGGCGTTAAGCGCGCAGTGGATCCGATAATTGAGGGTTCAAGTCCCATCACCCGAGGCTCCTTTTCTCTCCTACATAAGGATCCATGTGGTGACCGCTTTTACATATTATTCAGCCGGATCCTGTATATGTATGACTTATCGATAAAACTCAAGTAGAAACGCTGATGCAAAATGAGCAATAATATTAGCAACACATATACATTCAAACCTGAGAGAACAGATAGGAAGCAAGATCTTGCAATGCGAGATACAATTGTGAAATACCCCCATACCCGAAAAATATCCAATCATTTTTTTCGATAGCGAATTGTTACTTGCGCTACTAGTTGTGAGACATCCTGTATAATATTAGAAATAAATTTTATTACTAATATGTGACATTAATATGTGATAATAATTTTTGACGTTTAATGAAAAAATTGTATGAGGATTAATCTTTTTTTCAGAAATTGCTCTGGGTTCATGTTGCCAAAAACGTATCTTGATCCAGAACAAAAGGAGTACGTATGTACAACATGTGGATTAAAACTATGCTATGATAAGGTTGAAGAAATTCTTGAGAAAATTGGCATAGATCTCTCAAATATAAAGAAAAACGATATTACTGCATGTAAAGAGTTTTTGAGTCGTTACAAAAATGTTCTCCATGCAAATCATTTTTATATTATTGATGTAACTATTGCTTTATCTCAACTAATTGGTGTACAGAGTGGAGGATTACAAGCAATCGATGAAGATCTTCTTGTGGAAAAAATTGAGCTTTGCAAAAAAGTCAGTGATGTACTCAAGATTCTCGCGCCCGGTAATTTGAAACATAATATAATTTCATAATAGTAATCCATTCCGCGGTTTTGTTTATATACTATTACAGTATTTCATCGTTACGAGCTCGGTTTGGTGTACACGATACGGACTTTTCGCTATTCCCACCACTTCTGTCCCACTCTTGTCCGGCGAAGGCGAGAGCGAGATGGAACGTGAGCGAGCGAGAGGCACTGAAAGCGAGCGAGAACGGTACGAGACAGACGACGCGTTGATGTTTTATCTCGCACCGTCTTTCGGACACCTGACACTCTATCCTTCGCATGCGCGACAGGCGAACGCGATGGTCGCAAGCGCTTACTGTGAGCCGGGCCTGCGTCAAAATTTTGTGAAGCGGTTTTCGTGCTCACGGTAAGCGCTTGCGACCATCGCGCACGCTCGCCGCACACTCAGTGTTCCATCTCGCTCCCCCCCTTCGGCCAGGAAGAAGCGGAATTAGGGCTTTGTTCATGATACGGGCTTAACGCTGGTTCCGACCTGCGAGCCGCTAACGACGAAATACTGTACTCGTTCATACACAAACTCTTTAGAGCAATCAGAGCCACTTGGAGCATTTGGGAGCACGAGCATCCATTGTACATATTTTCCAGAGCCGCGCGGAAGAGAGCTCGAAGCCAATAATACCGTGGCGTACAATGGATAGGGTAAAATGTAATAGTGGAAGTAGTGTCGTTTGCAGAAAAGAAGACGTCCGGACACTAAGGGGGCAAGGGGGCTACTTTGCTCGCGACAACGTCGACCAATACAAAGTAAGTGAAAGGGACACAGGCGGTGGGAGCCAATGTGAGCAAAGTAGCCCCCTTGCCCCGCTTAGCGTCCGGGCGCCTTCTTTTGTGCAAACGGCAGTAGAAGTGTGCGGTTCAGGCTCGTACCCATAGGCTGACATAAGTGGCCCTATTGAGAGCCCCAGTGGCAGCGAACACTGGAGTCCCCAAGAATCCCAGTCATTCAAGCCTACCCTACAGGTATGAGCTTGCACACACAACTACTAGAATAGTAGTCACTGTCATATAAGAAGGAACCCGTTTCGCGCATTTAGAATAAGCTCTTCGACTGTCGCGAGGTCGCTGTTCCCCCAATTTACCACCCAGGATTCCCTCTCTCCTTGCACCGTTCCGATTCTCTCTCATATACTGGGTAACCAAATAAAACGTGTATTCTACTAAATTCTTACCATATTACGAATTTGTTTATTAGTCGTATTATACTGAAAAGTTTATGGTATTAATATTATAAAATATAACAACAAAGTATGAAATACAAAAATAAATTTGATTATATAAAACTTAACTACTAAGATACAATTTATATATATTTGTAATACATTTGGTAGTGCGTACAGACAAGATAGAATCGTTCCTTTAATCATCGCACTTTCCCCAGTGAGGAAAAATAAGAAAGGAAAGATGAGTGAAAAATGTATACTCCATTTTAATGGGAAACATTTCTCTCACACATAGTCCACTCTGGACAGAGGAAGATAATAATAAATATTTATAAGGAGAAGAACGCACTGTTTACGGAAACATGGTACAAGGAAATGATGAAAGCAGTTGGAAAGACATACGGCGCTGGCTATCGTACCACCGTAGACAGCATAAAGGAATTTAAAAGGACGGGAACCGTGACTTCACCTTCGAAGAAGCGGTTAAGGCCTGATGTAACTGATATAAGCATGTGCATGCCTTTTGGGAACGAAGAGAACAACCGACACTTCCGAGAGTGTTGGTGACGATCCAAAGAGAGGAAAGTTTACCGATTATATCGTAGAGCACATTACATCGCCTCTTGAAGAAAATGAACCTCAAGTATGTATAGAGACAACGCAATAGTGCCCTGATCAAGCGGGAAGATATAATTCGGTGGCGCTGAACGTTCATCGCTAAAATTCGAGAATTCAGAGCGGCGGGTAGGCCCATTTATTATTTGGAAGAGACATAGATAAATGCAGGCGACACGCGAAAGCGAGTGTGGGTGAACAACACCATAGCTTCGGCATCGAACACCACAGAAAGGGGCCTCACGACTGGCCCACCTACTCCGACTTGGAAAGGAAACCGCCTCATCGTACTCCGTAATGGATCGAAGGACGGTTTTGTCGAAAATGGCTTGCTGTGTTTTGAATCGAGTACCAAGAGCGGTGATTAACACGACGAGGTGAATGGGCACACTTTGTCGAGTGATTTCAGCGCACTGTACCACATTTAAAACTCAACGCCGTTATTGTAATGGATAACACGGCATACCACTCTGCGAAACAGGAGCGCTGTCCCATAAAGAGCTGGAACAAAACGCAGATAAGAGAGTGGCTTACCAGCAAGGGAATAGGAATGCCAAATATTGGACGAGGTACGCAGAGTTAAGGGGGCCGTCTCCTTTTTGTTATGGTCCGAATCGATCGAAGCGCCCTTGTAAACAGACGGACCCTAATAAAACTACTGCGGTCGGTAAAAAGAAGTTGTACAATGGTGACATCTACCGGTACTCTACGTAGACGAATTTTTGACAGCATAGTTGCCGCATGTTCTGTTGTCTCCGTCTCTGCCGCGCTGTTGCCACAGCTCCTTCTATTGAGAAGCTTGGAGGAATACGGCACGAGAGCTGCGTCTAGGCAGCGATCGCCGGGCTCCATGTACCGCTGATGGAGGGGGGAACATCGACAGGAGCGGTGGTTACGTGTGGGGAACTGCGGTGCGTCAGTCACGCACACATAACCACCGCTGTAGGTGTTTCCTCGTGCATCAGCTGTAGCTGGAGCCCGCCAATTCCTGCGTCTAGCATCAGAGCACTATTGAAAGATAGAGAGGTTGAGTAGTGAAGTTAGGAAACATGTCAATGAAACAATACTAATTTAGTATTTATTTATACATAGAACGATGCAATACTTTGTATAATCAATGTGCAAATTCAAAGCATACAATTTGAATAAGGTACATCACCGAAGTGTAACATGCCGATCGTAATGAAATTTATGAATGCTGTAATTCTTCTAAAAACATATGCCGCTTTTTTTCATCTAACTATACATCAAATTATCTTTTATATCAACAAGAATTGTCTGTTTCAATAATAGTTTTGTACATGGTTTTCTTCGGAATTGTTATTCCACGGTTGTAAAAATTTATCAATATAAACCAGAGTTCAGTACTAACAATACTGATATTTGGGAATGTCCCATTAAACGATTTTATTTAGCTACGATCCTCTGTTTGTTTGTTTGTTTGATTCAAATGTGGAAACTCAATTTTAAACCACTTCCAACCATCCAATTCCCTCGAAACTTTGCAGAGGTGCGTAGTTTGGTTGACAATACAAAATTATGAAAAAACTCCGAGTGGGTGAAAAAATTACCTAGTCACCAAGAAATAATAACCCATAACAATAAATCAACCATTCTTCAAGCAAACTGTTAAATTACATACAGCAATAAGAGTAATGTAAATCCACAAACACTAAAAACTAGAAAAAGTATATTAAACAATTTATAATAAACGATTTTATGAAAAATGCATTAAAAACTAAAAAATATTTATTTTCTTATACTATAATTTCGATGGTGTATTTTCACATAAAATCGTGGAGCAATATATCTCGCAACAAATTCATTTCGACACTTGAGGCTATACTAAATTGATTCATATTCTGTTATGAAATATCCTGAACCACGTTTTTATTTAAAGTTGAAAAACACCATCGAAATTGTAGCACAACAGTAGAAGTATTTTTTAGTTGTTAGTGCCTTTTTGACAAAATCGTTTAACACAACATTTTTTTATATTTTTTTTGTTTCTAATCAAGTTATAGTCATTACAATAAATCAATCCAACTTCATTGGAGAATTGAAATTCGACATTCAAGCTTTCGCCCCTTTGAAATGGACAGATAAAAATGGTGTATTTCCTCTTCTTCTTTGACGGTCTTCCTACAATTTTCTTAGGTCGCTCGTACCGAAAGATGACATAGGCAGTGTGGATCTGTAACACATTATGAAGTTCATTAGGAAATACTTAATTGTAGTTTTGTAAACGTACAAAATTTTACTGCAGATGTATAAGCTGTTAAACTTTACCTGAAATATGGTACTTATCATTCCATTTGTCCTGACATTACTGTCCCATAAACCATGTTTGCAGTAATTTGGTAAAGAATCCGCCTGTAACAAATGATCGCAGACATTTCTGTAAGTTTTATATAAAAGTAAAAATTTGTTTCAATAATTCGTCGAACATCATGTATACCTGCGAGGCCCGTGTGAATCAACCTGGCGCATTTGATCGAGCCCGATTCCGTCTGTCTGCTCCTGTGAACTAGAGCTGTTACTTTTTTACCCGTCGGGTACTCGGCTACCCGAAACAACTTCAAGGAATTGAATGCTTTATTGTCTATGGTATTGTTTGATATTAGGTAAAAATGATCGAACAATACCACATTCAATGGCTTGAACTTATTCCGGGTAGCCGGTTACCCGACGGGTCAAAAAGTAACAGCTCCGCTGTGAATTTAGAAATGTGTCTGAAAAAATTAAAGGGTGAATTAAATTTATTATTTTCTTCTTCACTTCTTCGGGGAAGTGACGGCGGCGTCGATCGACTCGCGTGATCATATGATCCGCGAGTAAAAGTGCCATCGCTGGCACTTGTCACCACTGACGATAGTCAGCGGTGCGACGCCGGATCGATCATATTTATTATTTTCTTCGTCACTTCTTTGGGGAAGTGACGGCGGCGTCGATCGACTCGCGTGATCAGATGATCCGCGAGTAAAAGTGCCATCGCTGGCACTTGTCACCACTGACGATAGTCAGCGGTGCGACGCCGGATCGATCATATTTATTATTTTCTTCGTCACTTCTTTGGGGAAGTGACGGCGGCGTCGATCGACTCGCGTGATCAGATGATCCGCGAGTAAAAGTGCCATCGCTGGCACTTGTCACCACTGACGATAGTCAGCGGTGCGACGCCGGATCGATCATATTTATTATTTTCTTCGTCACTTCTTTGGGGAAGTAACGGCGGCGTCGATCGACTCGCGTGATCAGATGATCCGCGAGTAAAAGTGCCATCGCTGGCACTTGTCACCACTGACGGGGTCAGTGGTGCCGCGCTTTACAACGCGGTGCGACGCCGGGCCGTTATAATAGTTTAATTATTTCTGGAGAGAGACCTTTTTCGCTTTTTCAAGCTTTTCGGTTTTTCTTTCGCTCTCTCTGCTAGAATAAATTGTGGCTCCCGAATAGTCATGCACCTATTGTGCCGACTATCTATTAATTCGGGTAGCATGCATTCTAAATAAAATTGAACAAGTTTTGGCTCCATTTCTCTTTTCCAAAACGCATCATCTCTCTCTACTTTTATAGATTTCAACCCTTTCGGGGTCCAAAGGCAAAATATACAGTACTTTCTGTCAGTAATGTGTAACTGGCCTTGTATTTGATAAAAATAGTGATGCGTTTTACTTATTGAAATACCTGCGTTACGCGTGAACATGCGCCGGACAGCGGGAACTTGTTCAATAGCTTCTTCAGGCGTAAAGTTCTCCGCTGATTTGGGGCATTTGATTTCCAAAATACCCTCTTGACCGATGATTCCATCCGGTGAAGCTCCTAAGAAGGCGATGCAGCTGTCGATGAAAAATCCACATTCCGCAATATCTGTATATTGCTTCTTCAATTCTTCGCGAGCAATATTCTCGCATTCTTTCCCGTATTCCACCGCGGGTGCACTAATTATCTTCGGATAAAGAATTGATTTTACTGTATTTGCGCAAAGCGTGTCAGGTCGGCGACGGCACACTTGTCCAAAATTGGATGCTGTCAACAATTTGGACCTGTACTGCAACCATTTGCGGTTCTTTGCTTGTCCGATTGTTTCATCTTCAATGGCATGTCTTTTCTCTTGCCAGTCACTGAGCATTTGCATATGCTTTTCCCGCTCCAGTTCGTACATTTCGGATGGCATGTCTGGCTTCTGTGCATTTTGTCCATAATCACAATCTTTCTGCGAGGGCAAATGCTTGCGTACATATCGCGCAGCCTTCGTTTCCTTCTGTTTTGCAGCTTTCTTTTCCTTTTCTTTCTTTTTCTTTTCTTCCATTTGGTGCACAACCTCGGGCGTTTTCTTCTTCATAACCGCATCCAATCGCGAGTGCACTTGGTTACTGTTGTACTCCACGACAGCAGCAGCACATCTCCCTGTATAAGATCCTCTTTCGGCGAAATTTAATCTTTTTCCGCCAGTGTACTTGGCAATTAGTCCGTTCAAACTTTCCACAGCGTTATTAGTAGTATTATAGAGTAAGCTCTCCGCATGAGCTAATAGTGGACGAAGTATTTCTTTCACGTCCTGGTACACTCCAATTTTCATCAAGTCTGGAACGATGTTTTTCTCATTCTCTTTATTCTTTCCATCGCAGAAATATTCTAGTCTTGCACACTCTGCGTGTTCACCAAACACGTGGCTTGGAACATTCTGTATGTCGCCATACAAATTCTTCGTTCTCTCGTCGATTGATACATTCTGATTGTATCTAAACTTTGCGGCTTTCACGATGTCCGTGCGCATCCGGCGAATGCTACTTTCCACAGTTTGTCTCAATGGTCCAGATGTGGTCTTTTTTACAATCGCTTTCATTTTTGTGCAAAAGTTTCGCAACAAATGATTCGTGCATTCAATCTTTTTTACACGAATCTGTCTCTTATATGGGTCCGCATCAATAATCTTCTTATACACGCTACTGTCCCCATCAGCAATCAGTGTAGAATAAACGAGCCCACGTTTTTCCACGCTAGTGTTGAATCCTTCTACTATAGCATCGCTTTCCATAGCAGTCGATGCTCGAGATGTTTTCCAGTTTTTGAAACATGTGTGCTTTCGGGGTTCTTTCTCGTTTTTCGCAGCAATCCGACAAATTCTGCAAACTTTGTTCCGAACGCCGTAAAATAATACTTTTTTCGTGTGATAGCCAACTATCACGCCGACTCCAGACGCAGAATCGTAACATCCACTGCGGTAGGATCTCTTCATCCAGCTTCCGTCGGCCACAACGGGGATGTGAGGGGTCCCTGACCCGGGAAGAACGTCGCCTCTCTCAATCGCCAAACGTTTTTCTTCTTCAGCCGCTGCTAACATATCTTCTTCTGCAGCGGCAATTGCGGACTTGACGAATTCATCTTGATTCTTCACGAATTCTTTCTTCGACATGCAACGTATGTTCACTCCTGCAAAAGTGTGTTCCAACTGAGCATAACTGCCTCCACATAAAATTGTTGAATTAACGGCGCCCTGATTGCTATCCACTTCTTCGGCTTCGTTCGATTGATTGTGGATTTCAGCTTTGTAATGGCATAAAGTGCACATTACGCTGAAGATGCTCTTGAAGCCACACCGTTTCACACCAGTTATTCGTAGGTGTTCAATGCCGCAGTCTTCTCTATGTTTTGCATGTTTACCTATTTTCTGCAATTGAGCAAGCACATTTTGAAAATTCATTACATCGTTGCTATTTAGGAGACGCGATTGCTCTTGCGACTCGTTCTTCGCAACTTTTTCTATAACGAAGTTTTCTTCTTCGTTACTTTCAACATCAAATTCTTGAAGCGCCTCTTCAGTTTCTCCCAAACTGGCCGTATCAGTGTCTTCGTCGGATGGCGAGTGCATTATCTCTTGGTACGTATGATTTTGTCCATCGGATGTTGATGGTTCCTCTACCATACGTTCCTCGGCCACTTCTTCTGAATGTCCTACGGCAGTGTCGTCTGCCGTTTTTTCGTTTTCTTGTTTCTTCTGAAGGGCTGAAGATCTTCTCTTTTGGCGATGTACTTTCCGTTTCGAAAATCTCCTTGCGGACGGACGTAATTTTCGTGGACGAAACGGAGAATTATTGTCCATATCTTCTTCCACATCCTGCATATTCGCATTTAGAGTGTCACTCATTCCACACTAAACCAACAAACACAACACAAACACAAACACAACGCAACACAACTCAAAATCCTACTGCCCGTTACAAAAAACGTAAACGCGAACCGTGAACGTGAAACGTGAATCCGAAGGAGTTGGTTACGTGCGCGTGACTGATGCATGCGCAGTTTACGCAACACAACCACCGTTCCTGTAGATGTTCCCCTCCATCAGTGGTACCTCGAGCCCCGCCGATCCCTGGTTATTGAGGAGCCCGGCGACTATCTCCACAATTTCTTAGAATTCTTTGTTCGAAAGTGAGAGATAAAACTTTCGAATAAAACTTTCGAATAAAAAAAAAAAGGTAATTATGCAGAACTGGTGTTTCCTCATCGATTTCAATTATTTTTGGATATGTTGCCGGGGACATGATTCTGAACAACTTTTTCCTATACATGTTACCACCGCTCGACCTTCGTTGCCGAGATATTTGCCAGAAACTATCGGTATTATTATTATATTATTTTATTATCCGGGACAGAAAATCCCATAGTTACAGAAGAACTATATGAACAAAGGGCTTACAGTTACTAGCGCTTACTAAACTAAGTTAACACTAAGGTTTTCAACAGACTATATAACAATGGTCGGATTATACCGATAGTTTCTGGCAAATATCTCGGCAACGAAGGTCGAGCGGCGGTAACATGTATAGGAAAAAGTTGTTCAGAATCATATCCCCGGCAACATATCCAAAAATAATTGAAATCGATGAGGAAACACCAGTTCTGCATAATTACCTTTTTTTTTTAATTCGAAAGTTTTATTCGAATAAATGCAACGAATAAAGGATATACTTCCGAATGGCACCAGTGGCCGATCGAGATGAGGTTTGGGTGTGGGGTGGGGTGGGGAGGGGGTGTGAACCCTAAATCTAAAATTGTAGCTTCGGGTATTCTTTAATATTTCGTTTCCGAAATATTAATAAAAAATTGTTAATTTATTTTGGAAATTTATTTACGTTGGTGGAGGCCTCCCTACCCGTGAGCCCTTCTGCCCCTCCCCCGCCATTTTCCACTTTTGAAATTTTGTAATACCCCTCGTAATACTCGGCAAGTTTCGTCTCGATCGGCCACCGGTTGGAGCTAGACCAGTGCGTGGGGCGCGGAAAGCACGACAGCGAACCGATGTGACTTTGGAAATACTCTGGTATTACTGTACTGTATTGGGAATAAAAACTGATGCAGTTACAAGCATCGCGCGATGAGGTCAATATCGTACATTGTATCGTCGACTGTGAAACGAAGAAGATGGTTGTGTTAGTAACGTCTGTGTACATAGGTAGATTTCAATGTATTATGCCGAAATTTTTTTATTAATATCTCAGAAACTAAGAAATATCCGCAGCTGAAATTTTATATTAGAGGGTCTCTCCACCTCCCGCCCAACCCCTCAAAATTTCAGTTCATTCCGTTGGTTGGGTCATACCGTAGTATATCCGCGGATTCTCTCACTCTGGAATAAAGAATTCTAAGAAATTGTGAAGATAGTCGCCGGGCTGCTAAATAACCAGGGATCGGGTGGTCGAGGTGCCACTGATGGAGGGGAACACCTACAGGAGCGGTGGTTGTGTTGCGTAAACTGCGCACGCATCAGTCACGCACACGTAACCAAGGCTCCTGTAGGTGTTTCCTCCTCCACAAATAAGTCTGCCCAAGGACTTGTTGCGTGGCAAGCAACAGTTGGCTCACGAACTGCAGAGCAATAGCACCGAAGACAATGGATAATTCACAAAATGTAAGTATTATATTGTATACTATTATACAGAGTGACTCTCTGGCTAGAGTATTCAAACGCGATGCCGCCAATAAGCCGCGCCTCGCTGAGTTTCGTGGACGTCAAAGCTCGCGACGAGATTCATTACGGTGTATTAAAAAATTCTTTATTCTTCATTGCATCGATATTGCAGTGATACCAATGCATTCCTGGCATTCTCCCGATTAAAATCATGTCGTGTAATTCGGACTATTTTTAACGAAGTTAGCGTGGTACCATTTTCATCGGCACGACATCGATTGACGCCATTTTCGCAAAGATCTGTTGAGAAATGCAGAACGTGGAATTCGTCACTTCCACGTAACTCAGCGAGGCACGGTTTATTGGTGGCATTGTAGATCGAGAGCTGGCTATATAGGGGTCAACGTGACTCGATGCAGTCACAGTTCTTATTGTTGGATTAGTGTTGCCGAATGCGAAATCCCCAGCTGCCGAGTCAGTCCGGAGAACTAACGCGGGGGTGGGCGGTCAAACAGGTAAAATTTTGCAGCATAATAACGTGATTCTTGCTGTTCTGAAATTTCATATACTTATTGTTTACGCATTTAATGAACGATATGCAAAATGGCAGACCACCAAGTGGGGGATAAGACGTTGGCAGATGTAAGAAGATCCTAAAGTTGAGGGTATTAACTCGCTTTCTAAATTATTCGTTATAGTTTTATTTCTTCCGTTGTTAAAAGTCGGTAGAGTCGAGAAGGTTTTTCTCGAGTCCCGGTCTGTAATCGACTGACTTTCCGTCCCGTGGAAAGTCCCCTCTTGTCCTTTTGGGAAAACTCCTAAGGACCCCGATGCCAATTTATGATGTTTATGGCGTCGCACTGGTCGGGCCCATCGTCGCTGTAGGCGTCACGCTGGCCGCATCTGCGTAAGCTCAACCTTGCAGCCCCTTTTACACGGTGGTGCTTCAATATTGCTAACACAGGCGTCGATGAAAAGCGCGATACGTGGCTTGCGCGCTAGTGCAAGGGAGAAATATACATTTGTTTCTCCTTTGCCCTAGTGGGACCGCCGTCGGCCGCATATTGGAACGGCAACCGCCTTTAGGGCGCACTTGGTGGTCTGCCATTTTGCATATCGTTCATTAAATGCGTAAACAATAAGTATATGAAATTTCAGAACAGCAAGAATGACGTTATTATGCTGCAAATTTTACCTGTTTGACCGCCCACCCCCGCGTTAGTTCTCCGGACTGACTCGGCAGATGGGGATTTCGCATTCGGCAACACTAATCCAACAATAAGAACTGTGACTGCATCGAGTCACGTTGACCCCTATATAGCCAGCTCTTAGACTATTGTCTTTGAGGACTCTAGCGAGAGAATCACGCTGTACCATCTTACTATTTGCCAAAAATAATACATTCAACATTTCATTTCCAGATGAAAGATACGGTCCCGACCCCGTCGGGGGGAAGTGGAGGGGGGGAGAAGGAGAAGAAGGAGGAGAAGAATGAGAGTAGGGAGGACAAATTAGAAAAGGCTGTAGCAAAAGTAAGTTATGTTGAAATTATGTGTGTGTACAGTATTATCTCCGTAAGTGTTCGCTGGTCGGGCCGGCGTTGAGCTCCTGTCGTGAACAGATCTCTAATTCCGAGTGTTCGTTTCTCGCTTCTTCCTGGCCGAAGGGGGGAGCGAGATGGAACGCTTTGCCTGCGCGACGGCCGCGAACGCAAAAGACGGAGTGTCAGGCGTCCGAAAGACGGAGCGAGATAAAACATCATCCCGTCGTCTCGCTCGCTTTCAGTGGCTCTCGCTCGCTCTCGTTCCATCTCGCTCTCGCCTTCGCCGGGCAAGAGTGACACAGAAGTGGTGGAGATACATAGCAACAAACCCGGATCGTGTGCACCAAACCGAACACTTACGGAGACAATACTGTATTATTATTGAAAGTGGTATAAGTCGATCTGTAGCTAAAAAATCGTTTGTTTTCTTTAACATTTTTATTGATTATTATTCCATAATAAAATTACACAAGTTTATAGTTTTAAAAACATTACCCGATTTGATTTACGGATGCGAATATTTTGTTGATTCAAAAGCATACCCTTAAATATCCCAATGTATGAATAAATGGACTTATACTAGTTTAAGAAATAACGGCTCATATGTAGGCGTAGAACTAGAAGATGTAATTTTTATGGTACTGTTTCAGTTGAAGAAGGAGCTGAAAAAGTTACAATACGGCCGTGGAGGCCGCCGAGGAGGCCGCCGAGGGGGCCACCGAGGGGGCCGCCGTGGGGGCCGCCGTGGGGGCGGCGGCGGCAACCCCATAATTATTAATAATTATTAAATTTTCTATATAAATATTAAATATTTAAAAATATAATATTTCTAATTCATCAATGCTTGTTCATTTTCTTTGTTTCAATGGAATGTAAAATGTTCTCATTTTCTATTGTATCGACATGAACGTTTCAGTAACATACTGCTGAGATTTTCCAGATGAAAATGAATTTAAACACGGTATAAATCGGATTATTTTTAGCATTATTAGATTAGAAATGTTTCGCATTTATATTTAATTATCTAGTACAGTTCTAGAAATAATCCGATTTATACCGCATTTGAATTCATTTTAATGTGGAAAATCTCAGCAGTATGTTACTGAATATTGAAAACGTGACATTTTACATTTTATCAACATTGTACGCCTCTCCAACCGAGATTACAAGTTGCCGCAGAGTGGGGCATTTCGGGTCGAAACACAGCACAAAACATTTTCTCACCCAAATCATATATTTATCGTTAATTTTTCCATTTCATTCAGTTAGGACGTATGCTTGTGATCCTATTGGTACAGAAAAATTAATGAAATTTGTTTATTTAATGGGTCATAGTACTTTTTTACAAATTGCCGACAATATCGTGCACACTGTACATAGGAAAAAGTTCCGCATCTTTCACATGTAAAAAGACTTCAGTTACTTTGAATTTCAATGGCAGGAAAGGCATTTTTGTAACAAAAAAGCGTCATAGACCCCTTCTCGTCCCTCTAACTACCTCGTTTGAACTCCCGTTAAAAATAAACAATGAAAATTGGGACATTCAGTAAGATATAATTCCAAAAATATCAGGGATATCAAAATCAAATTTGGTACACTTCAAATACATACCTCAACACTTAATTCCACCAAAAATTAGTTGAATTAAGCAAACAATAATACTATAAACAACAATACAAATTCTGAAGAGTTTCGTGGTTCTCTTCTTCGAAACCGTGTAGTCGCGTTAAAAATTAATGAATATGAAAAACAATCATAATACCTGCAATCAACTACCTGTAAAAGAAAATTTGCAGTTTAGCGATATTTTTGTAAAAGGACTTAGTGCCGTGTTTCGACCCCAAATGCCCCACTGTGCGCCGCCGAACAGCCCAAATCCTCGCTGGTCGGGACCGGCGCGGCGTTGAGCTCGTATCGCGAGCAGAGCCCTAATTCTCAGTGTTCGTTTCTCGCTTCTTTTTAGCTGATAGGGGGAGCGAGATGGAACGAGTGTCAGGCGTCCGAAAGACGGAGCGAGACAAACAACATCTCGTCGTCTATCTCGCACCACCCTCGCTCGCTTTCAGTGCCTCTTGCTCGCTCTCGTTCCATGAGACAATACTGTAGTATCTTTTATTTGACTTTATCCAGATATTATCTTTGCCCATCTCTGTTCTCCAACTGCTTCGCCGTGATTCATTCAAGCCTCCTCGATGGAAAAATATTGATAGGGGAAATGCGGCAACAGCGCGATTCGACTCTCGATACGTCTCGGCAACTATGTCTTTCCTACATTTATCGGCTAGATTGGACTTCCACCGGTTTTGATGGTACAAGGCACGAATATACCATCAACGCCGGTGACGGAGAAACCTTGAAGCTTCATTCTGTCATTTTTCGGGCTGTCCTGAGTACACGATTCGTAAATTCATTATTATTTCAACGTACGGTGCTTATTAGCGTTCAAACGGACCAGACCACCCTGCACGAAAGTCTACTGAAGGCAACTAAACCCGCAAAAACGTCCACCGTGCCGATTCCAGGACGAAAGTTGTAATTTACGGTTTGCTTACTACATCGCGTATACGCAGGCCCGGCGGAACCATGCGCCGCACAAGGGCGCCAGCCGAATGGGACGCTAAAAAAACTAGATCGTACGCTTAATAATAAAGGAATCTAACACCTCACATAAACTAAATATAAATGTAAATCTTTTAAACATATTAAATAGAAAACAAGTGCAAAAAATTGGGGACAACAAAAATTTTTTTGCACAAGGGCGCCAGCTAACCTCGCGTCGGCCCTGCCTACACGTCACGCTGGTGCTACATGGCTGCAGTGCACCATTAGCGCCACCAACGGAGAAGCCTTGAAGCTTCATTCGGACAGTTTTCGAGTCATAAATTCATTATTATTTCAAAATGGGGTGCTTATTAGCGTTCAAACGCACCAGACCACCCTGCACAGATGTCTACTGAAGGCAACTGTACCCGCAAAAACTTCCTTCGGGCCGATTCCAGGACGAAAGTTGTAATTTACGATTTGCTTACTACACGCGTATACGTGCACGCTTTTCCTAGCTTGTGTGAGCGTACTCACACATTCAAAGGCCCGCGGAGACGGCCCCCTTAAGACGAATTACGATAAATATGTGATCGATGAATTCGCAAAGACAACGGGGAGAACTATTCTCCGGCTACTGCCTTACCATTGCGACTTGAACCCAATTGAGCTCGCGTGGGTGGTAGTAATGGGGCACGTAAACGCCAATAAGAAGACTCTCCACCTTACCGATGTAAATCGGCTACTAATACAAGGGGTAGAAAAGGTAACACCCGAAATGTGGAAAAATTTTATCTGCCACATGCCGAGGGTGGAGGATAGACTGTATGACCTGGTTCAAATAACCGATAATATGCAGGATAACGTGGATGATCCTTCATCCGATGAAGACGACCCATACCACGGCGGAGGTGTGCATTCGGAATTGGAGCCGAATACGTATTTGGAACCGAAACCGGAATCGAATATAAATTTAGAATTGGAGTCGGATTCAGATTGAAACATCAAGGGAGAAAACTGATCGAGGTGAATTACACTTCCAATCCCTCCACTGCACAGAAGTCCGATAAGCTGCATTTCATGGGAACAATCCAATCTTTCAATCTTTCTTTCTTATACATATATATATATATATATATATTCACTATCTGAAAGAAGTACTGAAGTACATAAGTATATATATATATATACTTATGTACTTCAGTACTTCTTTCAGATAGTGGAGTTGTAGCGAGTAAATTTACCAAAATAGTGGCAGTGTTTTCTCGAGGAAAGAGCACTCCGAAATCAATAAATGAGAGCGAAGTTCCCGGATCAGCCAGAGAAATATGGTATCTTTGAACTAAGTGTGCTAATAGGACATTGAATCTGGAATTAATGTGATTTTTATTTACTCTTGTAGATGTCTCGATCTGAATCCGGATCCGGCTCCAATCCCGAATGCGCACCTTCACCGTGGTCTGGGTCTGTTTAGGAATGTGGTAGTTCCTAATACCGCCACTCTCAATCTCACCGCAGCATCTCGCGGGCTGCGATACAGCGACGCAAATCGATGAGCGAGCCGCCAATCAGCGCCAATCGATCGACCAATCACCGACGATCGATAGGCCAATCAGCGTGCCGTATCAACGCTGTAAGAGAATCGAGAAGACACGCGAAAGGAAGTCAGCCATTTTCTGCACTCTTTGGTTTCTAATTGTCGGTAACGGTTCAGCTCACGCGTTTAGTGAAAATTATTAAATGTACCTTTGTAACGCTCAGTCTCAAGTGTATCAACTCACGATTTTACTCCGTATCTACGATTTCGCAAGATGCTCACGCGCCTCCGATTAATATAATTACGTGAATGCCACGTGGTTGCACCCACGCGGCCACAGTTTTGCATCTCACACTCACGAGTTGCAGTTAATCAAGCATAAGTATTATCATTGTGCAGCTTCAACAGTCTCAATGATCTCAGTTCTCATCTTGTGTGTTTCAATAAATTGACGAGGTGTCTCACCGAAAGAGTATTGTGTTCACATAACCTGTCTAAGACTCCTCTCACCTCTCATCCTTTGCTCAATTTCAAACAGGTTCACTTTTATCGGGTGAAGGATGCTCCGCATTATCCTGCATATCGTCGATTACCTGGTTACACATTTCGGGTATTGCGTTTTCCACCCCTTGTATCAGAGTGGAAAGTCTTGTTATTGACTTTTACGTGGCCTTTTACTACCTTTACTCCCGTTGTCTTTGCAAATTCATCGATCACATATTTATCGTAATTCAGCTTAATCCTCCGTACCTTGTCCAATATTTGGCATTCCTATTCCCTTGCTGGTAAGCCACTCTCTTATCTGCGTTTTGTTCCAGCTCTTTATGGGACAGCGCTCCTATTTCGTAGAGTGGTATGGCGCGTTATCCATCACAATAACGGTGTTTGATTTTAAATGTGGTACAGTGCGCTGAAATCACTCGAAAAAATGTGCCGCATTCACCTCGTCGTGGTAATCACCGCTCTTGGTATTCGATTCAAAACACAGTAAGCTATTTTCGACAAAACCGTCCTCCGATCCAATATGGAGTACGATGAGGTGGTTTCCTTTCCCAGTCGGAGTAGATGGGCCAGTGAGGCCCCTTTCTCTTGCGTTCGATGCCGAAGCTATGGTGTTGTCCACCCACACTCGCTTTCGCGTGTCGCCCGCATTTACCCATGTCTCTTCCAAATAATAAATGGGCCTACCCGCCGCTCTGAATTCTCGAATTTTAGAAATGAACGTTCGGCGCCAACGAATTAGATGTTCCCGCTTGATGAGGGCACTGTTGTCTCTGTACATATAGTGAGCCACGAAAATATTCGAACGACCTAAAATGAAAAATTTGAGGCTTAAAAAATACGAGTCCGATTACCAATTATAAAATACTTTTATTTCTATAATAACATATAAGTCTCTGATGACGTCAACAATAATTATAAAACATTTCTTTGTAACATCGACTAAATGACCGTTACAAAAGTACTCGAACGACAACCCTTGTAATACGAAACAATCCTTGAATATGATAAAATGTAAACATTGGCGTTTTCAGTTGGTTTTTCTATTGAGCTGTAAACATACCTGGAGAGTGAACAGAGCACTGGCGACCTGTTTTTTTTTTGTTAAATCGTTATTTTGTTAAAGTTTTTATTCTAGATTAGTTAGCCTTAAGTAGTTTTAGTTTTAGAATAAGTATGTTTAATTAATTATAATTAGGGTTAGTTAATTGTAAGTAGAATTCCAGTTTTCTCCAGCACTGGTATAGTAACCGGTATGCAACGTTTTCAATCGAACTTCAAGCCCACCTTCTCTCGGACGGAATACGTCAACGCGTGCTTTTGTTTTGAAATTCGAGCGCGTGTTTATACTCGTGTAACGTTTTCAAACGAGGCGTTGCCGTTAATTACAGGAGATTCCACATATAGAGCGGTTACCTGTGGAATAGTGGGATTTGATTCGGTTGGCGTGCGATTAAGAAATGAATTTCAAGAAACGAGAGTCCTTCTTTTAACAATAAATAACAAAATAGTTTATTCAAGAAAGGTTTTGACACTAGGTCTAAATGAACATAGAATTTACTCAATATAACTGAATGCAAGATAATTTCGTGACGACGTACTAGTCGGTACAAATGAATTATGTTTGTTTCGTTTTGACGCTAAATTGGTGTAGCGGAACGTGAGATTAACCAAAATAACGCTCGGTTGGTTAAATAGAACATTAAGATTGTTTGATGCTAAGTTGGTTTAGCTGAACGTTAGATTAACGAAAATAACGCTCGGTCGGTTAAACAGAACATAAGATCGTTTGATGCCTTCGTTATAGAGTAATTTGAACCGTGGCGTTAATTAATATAAAATATATAATATATAGTTACGACACGAAGTCGTAATAACGTATAATACAAGAAATGACGCTTGGTCGAATTAGAATTCGAAGGTTTTAGAAATTGAGAGGATTACTTCTCCCGGATTGCATTGGCTTAATGGTGCCTATCACCTGGCCCACGCTTTTCTAGGATGGAAGTAAGAGGGGCTAACTACAGCGTTCTCGAAATGGAAGCTGAGGGGCTAACTAAAGCATCCTCGAAATGGAAGTTCAGGGGCTAACTAAAGCGTCCTCAGAGGTTGGTGCGGTGTCAGGACCGAGTCTGCTCTCTGCTGCTGGCAGTCCTATATTTATACTCCTCGCTGGAGCTTGACCCGCGCCAATCAGTCGCTGCGTGATTACGCGTACCAATCGGATTTAACATTCGGTTCCCGCCATTCGCGCACCACGCTTAGTTTTATTCGGATTCCGGTCGAGCGTGCGGTCTGCGCACACGCGCTTAAATCGTTCACGACGCTGAATTGATAGTTTGAATGGGCGGTTATGCGCATGCGTTGCACGTGATTGAATACAACTGTTTCCCGCTAGTTAGCGTGTCCCTCGCACGTGTCTTAATTACAGTTTGAACATAATAGAACGGAAATAGTGATAAATATAAAAGGAAAAGGAAAAAATTTACGGCGGTTAGTAGTGCTACGTTACACTCAAGAGATAAGGGATCTGTCTTTATTTTGAAGGAAGGACGAAGCAGGCGAGACTAGGCGCAGTCAGCGAGTTATCCCCTTTCTTCCTGTGTCTCTCCGCGAGGCGTTTTTAAAATTAATCAGGCTCATGGGCCAAAGCATTTCACCAGGATCGCTGTTTATGACGGTATTGTTCCGCGAGTCAGTGGTAGAGAACGATTTCCTACAGTTTTGAGTAATTTATGGCTTAGCTGGTTCCGCCTCGTAGCCGACGTGAATGCAGGATATCGGAAAACGGAAACAGGAATGGTATGCCTTTTCTTCTTTATAGCAACTCGAAGACTTCCTGTTTCTCCTCTCTTCGGACCCTTTCGAACCGAAACACGTGGTTTCTGCTGTCTATCTCGAAGCAATGGGTACATTGGCAGTAAAAGGACCGAGCACGGGCTTTTGTGAAAGTGTAGGATGGTTCGTTCGTTGCATTTCTGCAATGCACGTGTGTTTCGAAAATGTGCTGGCTTCTTTTTACCTAAAGCCTCTTGTCCTGGTGGGAGTTAACTTATAATGGAACGAGTGAGACTACTTGGGGATAGGGGAAGCTTCTTAGAAAAAATCCTTTCACTCAGCTAGCAATCTCGTCCCAGAAATGTTCTCGGCTCAAGAATATTACGCTCTGTTCTGGGTGTACGCCCGGAACAACGGGGACACAAGTGCTACTGTGCGAGCGTTTGCACGGGAATGCCCGCACATCCAAACCCCAAGCGAGAGTACGATTCGGCGTTTGGCGTCAAGATTATTCTCAACGGGGTTAATGATGTCGCAAGGCAGTGATATGGGTAGACCCATAGCCGCGCGGAAGTTCAACTAACACCAATTGTTATAACGTAGGAACAACACGTTCCATGAAAAATAAATTAAGTGATCAGTGTTAGTGGCCGTGCTATGAAATGAATATTCTGTACATTAACCCGGACGCACTTGACGTTGCGACCATTACCTTCGGGCGTTGTCGTATACCTACGATCAGCTGAACACTGGACACTACACAGTGGTCCGATATCCCCATATCAAGGAAAAAATATGATACCATCTATGTGAAACCTTCAATTTATATAAAACTTGGTATCCCCGGATTTTTGAGGCCGCTGATTACAAGTCTGAAGTCAAAATTAATAAAAACAAAATATCTCATTAGTATGGGAAATATTTGTATGTCAATATTAATGATTAAATTAAAATATCTCCTAAACTAATAGTTTTTCGACATAAGTAGGTTAATACTTTATCATAGAAAATGATGAACTGAATCCAGTAATTGTAGTATTTTTAGTCGGGCCCGATCGCCCGACGGAGGTACTAATCGGTACGGCACTGGGCGAGAGAATACGCGAGAAGCGCGGCGTCACTCGCGACGTTTTTTCGCGAGGACCAGATTCGGTGCGTGTTAGCGAGCGCGAGGAGGCTGTCCTCACGTCGCGCCCTTTTACGTTTTATAGTACTCATACGTTCACTATTTTACGCTGTATTAACCTAAACCAGACATTCCAATAAACTATCTATTATTTTATTACCACATAATGTATTAAAAAATATATGGTTCCGTTTAACAAAACATCGGTGACCTTCACACATATGCCTTTATGCGTCCACATATAAAAAACTAATTACATTAAATTATGGCCTCTTATGAACCATTCAACTTTTATCTAAACCATTTTTCGATATTATGAAAAACGAAAGCAAGATACTTCAAATACTGATAAAATTTATAGAAAAAATGCTCCCTACACCAAAGCCGCAGGTTTACGCAGCTGAAACCTGTTTGGTTATGTACTTAAAGGTATAATGCACCACTAGTATTAAGTCCTACCTTGACGCTAGCTGTCGGGAAAAAGTTATGTCTAATTAAACTTCGATTCTATTGTTAAAAATACCTATTTGTTCAACTTATGTCCTATTGAAATCAACGGGGGTGTCATTGACTTAATTCATGTAATATGTATATATGTTCAGTATGAACATAATCAATTTTCAAAATTGCGTTTTCCTTTTTAATTTGCAGATAGTTGAAATTCTACTTGAAAGATAGTGCGTTTGTAACTCAAAATTGCAGGTGTTCTGTTCCCCAACTTTCATATTATAATTTCCTTACAAATTAATGGTATTTACAGATAATTCTTGTTGATTCTGGTGCGTCAACTATCCTATCATGGAATTGTATTAAAAAAATTCTGTTTACTTAACACTCAAAAATGACTTTTTCCCTCTATTCAAACCACTGTCCGCTACCGTACCATAAATCTTTTCGTCCACCGATGACCAGGCTCGGCACAGTGACCAACTTAGTGACACAGGATTCCGAAAAGGAAGGAAAGGAAGGAAAGAAATGCTCGTAGGCTTGAGTGTTATTTAATTTATTAGTGATTATTAGGTGTAGCAATAAATTCTCTTCGATTTTAGGATTCAATAACAGTTTGATTTAAAAAGTATGAAAACAACTCAACCATCGAAATAATTTCCATTATTGTTAATTACCTTTTGCCATTTTTCTGGTAGCTCATGAATATCACTACGATAGAAATTCAATTGCTTTATACTGATTATGTACATCCAGTCGGAAAGAATATATTCATACACCTAATATTATTTTTAAATTTAGTTGTGTTGGCCGTTATTAAACTACGGATTTTTACCTCAATAACGAATTACGATCACTTGTCGTACATTTTCTGTTACATTACCTTTTCATTTATGCCTTATTTGAAAATGAAATGTATGTATTTCTTGTCCTCTCACTTCAAACAATTATTATTTCAGTTTCTGCTTTAAAAAACACTGTGTAATGCGGTTTCCTTCGATGCATGCCGACTTGCTTGTTCGTACGTTCATAGTACAACCGCAACCGCCTATCGCGTAGCCAACGCTACCGCGGGAGCTCGAGCGGAAGGCACGCGCTCTGATTGGTCGGGTTTTTTTGTTAATATCTCGTTAACGAAGCTTCGGACAATATTTTCGCTAAGGAAAAAGTTGTTTCAAATCACCCCCTGAGCCACCTCTTTCAAGGACCTCCGACATTTTTGAGACATCCTATATACATAACTAAACACGGCTGGTCCGAGAAAGAGGGAAGATAACGGGTGAACCTATCTCTGTCTTACAACGGGCTATGGATGTACAGTGCATATGTGTGAAGTCACCTGTGCACAACATACATACATAACATAGAGAGTACAGAGTAATAGGGATAATAGGAAGAAGGATAGATTCACAGCTTATCTTCTATTTCCTTCGGACCGCTGTCGCTTCTACTTCTTCCCACTGCTGTTAACTTTCTAGGTATGTTTAGATCTCAATGGGTTTTTCACACTTCCCGTGTTCAGTACTGCGAGTGTTAATAATATTACAACAGTTTTGGTAATAATGTGTCCAAAATAATCAGAAGCAAACATCACTGACAGGAAATTTATCATTAAATGGCATAATGAAGGCCAGAGCTATGGCGAAATAGCCAAATTGTTAGGGAGAAGTTTACTACATAGTACATAAGTTAAAAACCATTGGAATTCTTCGAAATAAAGTTCGATCTGGCCGACCCAAGACGTTAACGAAGAGGGAGGAGAATACAATTGTGCGTGAAATCAAGCAGAACCCAAGAATTTCTGATCCAAAACTTGCAACACTAGTCGCTGATAGTTTTAAAAAACAAGTTCATCCTGAACTTTGTCGAAGAGTTCTTCGTGAAAATAATTTTCATGGTCGGACTCCTCGAAACAAACTATTCGTTAGCAAAGTGAATAATCAGAGACTAAATTTCGCAAAAAAAATATGTCGACAAGGATAAGGACTTTTGGAAACGTGTTATTTTCTCGAACGAGAGAAAATTTAACATATTTGGTTCAGATGGATGTCATAAGGTTTGGAGATTAGCAAACAAAGAGATGGATCCTAAAAATCTACGTCCAACCTTGAAGCATGGGGGTGGATCCATAATGGTATGGGGGTGTATGAGAGCCAGTGGTGTCGGAAACCTCGCCATTATTGAACACATATTAGGTAAATATAAATATATGCAAATAGTAAAAGATAATTTGATGCAAAGTGCGGAAAAATTAGGGCTGGAAGGAAATTTTCATTTTCAGCAGGATAATAGTCCGCAACATACCGCATATATTGTTAAACACTGGATATACAACGTTCCCCACATTTTAGAAATACCCCCCCAAAGTCCGAACATCAACCCCATAGAACACTTATGGGCAGGAATTGGCAGACAACTTAGTAAATATAATATTAGTTCAAAGGAAGCATTAAAAACCAAAATTGTTGAAGTTTGGAGTAATATAAAAGAAGATATTACTGAAAATTTGGTTGACAGTATGCAACGACGTTTAGAAGCAGTGATAAGTGCTCGCGGTGCATAGTGGCACGTCCTGTACGAAAATATGGCCAAAATAGAATAAAATTTTTTTCTGATTTTTATAGATCTATGTATTGCATTTCATTTATGACCTATCAAAACATGATTTTTCACTAATACCAAGTTTTATTGTACAATTCTCTTACAGATATGCGATCTCAAAGTTGCTAATGTCATGATCTGCAACTTTCAGACCAGAATTGAAAGTAACTTTTCCATTTAATGCTGAACTATGATCCTTTTTTTCTGTGCTGGTAGCTATTTAACATACTCTAAGTTAATATATATTCTGGTCTTATTGGTTTACTTCACTTTTTACAGCTATGGTAAAGGAGAATACGCGATCTATATTTTTTCCCCTAAGCAAATAGTTATGTATTAAGCGTCATGAAGCGACAATTCTTGTTGCAAAATAAAGTTTGAATATTCTTGAAGAAAGGCCTGTTACATTTTCCTGCGATAAATTGCGATCTTATGAGTTACTAGCATAAAGCACCCGGCATTGTCCGGGCTTCTCATGTGTATTTATAGCGGTAGCATTAATATTTAAAAATTAACTGGTGCCTTCATTAATTATTACGCAGTGCTTACTTACATATACTTCATTACCCATTGCTTACGTTCATTATATCTGTACATAATCCAGACTCGCGCGCTAGGACCGCGCGATTGTCCTTTATCACGGCGGAGACTTTACGCGTATGTACAGTTTTGGAGCGCACGTCTGGAGTGTACGTTTCAAAACAGTGAGAAAAACTATTCGATTCCCGAAATGCATAATCGTGAACATACGTACAGAAGAACATCCGTTTATAACACTGGCGGTTAGTAGAACTTATGAAAAGAAAAGTGGTGCTACGAAGTCAGTGGTATAAATTGTAACAATACTGATAGTGGCAACAGTGAAAGCGCCAAAAACATTATTTGGATGAGAAGTCCACCTGCAAAGCCTGCATGCGCGTGAATGTCAACACTCATAAACAGCTAACGATGTGACTGTGTCCGTCAAAGCATCAAGCATCTCCGCCAGGCTTGCCAGGAGTATGTATGTACGTACCACGAACGCGGTGGGGAGCGCTGGAGGGGGAATCCTTACATGTATAGAGTTATACATACTAATTCGGCTCCCCCCCCCCTGCTACCCACGCGGCACGTAGTCTGTACTCTAGGCAACCGTGATCCCCACCACATTAGGGGGAACCGTACGCGCATCCATTGCGCGCACCGCGGTGAACACCACGTAAGATTTATCTGCCTCGCTTCACTATTTCGCTTATTACTCAGACCCATTCAGTAATATCGATATGCTATATAGCCTAAACCCTTCTCAAATGTTGTTTCTACAAATCTGTGGAAACTGCTGAAGAATTGGTTGAGAAGTTTCCGAGTTTACCGCGTACAGACACAATAATACTTTCCGTTTTATATGTATATAGAGATTGTCATTTCTTAGCCGTCCGCACCGTTTATGGAAAAGTACACTGTCACGTCCCGGGTGGCGGAGGTTAGGACAATGACAATGTGGGGTTGTTGGGAATGTTAGGCACAAAGGCAAGCTTCGTAGCACGAGGCAACCACGGCAGGTTTAAGCAATAATCGCGCACCAGGGTGACACCCATTAGAGCACAGGCGTGGGTATTTAAAGGCTTGGTAATTGGACTTACTGCTACATTAATATAAGAAGCAGCTTGTAATATTTCTTTGAAATAGAAGTAGCCGTATGGTCGTACAAGACCTATGCGATAGTAAGCCTTGTAAACACTATAAGAAATTCCGGCGTTCGCGGAGCGAGATCATCTGTTGCAACAGCTTATTATGGTTTGGAATCTTCGTAACCGAAGGATCACTACAATAATTCGAAGCGCTATTTAGAATAAGAAGATTTAGATTATTCAGTTTAAAGCACGAGAATATGCCATGCACTGTTAATACGATAGCGGTAGTATTGTAATAATGCGTGGGAAGTTAAGCATTAGCACATAAACATTTATATAAATGGTAATCAATAACAATATATATAGATGAACATGAAATATGCGAGTATTAGCAATAGACAGGAATATGAAATGCAATAAATATTAGTAATGGGTAATAATATATAACAATATGCGTTTAGTAATAGACAGTAATATGGAAAGCAATAAGCCTTTGAAGTGTTAAGATAATATAAAACGATAAGCAATAATAAGAAAAGCGTAAGCAATGAAATATAATATAAATGACGATGATATGCAATATTATAATAAGTAATATTAATTGCTCACAGTCGGCGTCGAAGATAACTTGCTCGATGAGCGAAGTCGTACTGAATTTAATGTTGGTTAGGTTTAAGAACTTTTTACGCAAAGTATGACTTCCGTGGAAGTGTTTCCATCGAAGAGAGCTACAGCCTCTGGGGCCCTTGTATTTATGCGGTACAGTATTTCTTCGTTAGCGGCTCGCTGGTCGGGACCGGCGTTGAGCCTGTATCGTGAACAGAGCCCTAATTCCGAGTGTTCGTTTCTCGCTTCTTTCTGGCCGAAGGGGGGAGCGAAATGGAACACTGCGTGCGCGGCGAGCGTGCGCGGTGGTCGCAAGCGATTACCGTGAGCACGAAAACCGCTTCGCAAAATCTTGACGCAGACCCGGCTCACGGTAAGCGCTTGCGACCATCGCGCACGCCCGTCGCACATGCAAAGGACAGAGTGTCAGGTGTCCGAAGGACGGAGCGAGACAAAACATCAACGCGTCGTCGGTCTCGTACCGTCCTCGCTCGCTATCAGTGCCTCTCGCTCGCTCTCGTTCCATCTCGCTCTCGCCTTCGCCGGATAACAGTGAGACAGAAGTGGTGGGGATAGCGAAAAGTCCGTATCGTGTACACCAAACCGAGCCCGTAACGAGGAAATACTGTATTTAGGTATGAGGGGTGTTCGCGGTATGCACCGTGACTCATGCACGAAATATGCGTCGCAATAGGATTTCCGGGGTTTTTATTTTGGGCGTTCGAAACGGGGTACTCAACCCATTAGATGGATTTTGGGTGTTTTAATTAGAAAGGGGTGCGAGTGGCTTGTACTTGATGAGTCGTAGAGGAGGGATGAGACGTGGTCTCGATTTAAGAGGGTTTTAGGACGAAGGACTTGTTTAGACTTAAATATGAGGGAGGAGATCACGCCTCGTATGGCGACGAGGGGGAGGGGAATTTCGTCGTTGACCATCTCGAGATGGGGACCACTAAGGTACATCGCCTAGATGGTCAGTAGTTGGGGAAAGGGGTATGAGTTGAAATTTAAGGATTTCGGTAGAGTTGTGGAGTGATTTATAGAGGAGAATTTAATTAATACCGTGCGAAAAATACTGGGACTTCACAACACTTATGACATAGGATCGGAATATCTTGTTTCCCCTCATTAGTACGCCTAATTCTATACCTAAATGCTACCCTGCTAGTTTAATAAGTAGTACATTTACAGCATATGGTAAAAATCCGAAACAGGCAAAACACTTTGACTCATTCAACGACAACAATAGATACCAGCGGACACCTAAAGTCTATTGACCGTATTAACCGGGGATTCTTTGGAGAAGAAGAATACGTACCTGCTGGTCAGTTGTAGGTATGAAATTGCAAATTGTTTGACAGCTATTTACAAAAAGTCCCTTTCTTATGCTTGCACCGAAATTTGAGTAAACTTGCCGATGAACTGGGCCCTCGCCGATTTCTATGAGCTTCACATGTGTTGTCAAAGTCGTCATTCAACAACTTTTTCCTTTGACAATATTGGCGATCGGCCTTACTTTCCGAGATATTGAGGAAAAACTGTTGCTACTAATACATTTAGTTCTGCTTATATTTTTACTCCATTGGGGCAGCGTATGCGTACATATGTCGTCAAGGTCATCATTCTAAACAACGATTCCCTTTAAACCTTTTGACGGTCGGCTTTGGTTTACGAGATATTTGCAAAAAGTTTAGTTAACACTAGAACTACCGAGTTTAACACATACTCACATCGGTTCGCTACCATGCTTTAGGGTACGTTTATGTTGGAGCAGCGATAAACGATCAGAGCGACGATAAGAGCGAAGCGTCGAAATACATTATATTGTTTTATAATGGAACTGTTTACGTTGGAGCAGCGAGTAGAGCAACGCTTACTACATAGACGACCAACGATAAAAGCGTCGAGAAAGAAATATTTCTTTTTCTTCGCTATTATCGCAGCTCCAACATAAACGTACCCTTATGCCCCCCCCCCCCTCACCACCATCTAGCCCCAACCAATGCTAATACCGTCGGCTGTGAAACCGTCGGTAGTTCTAGTGTTAAGTAAAGTTTCTTCCGAATATCTCGTAAACCAAAGCCGGCCGCCAAAAAGTTTAAAGGGAAATATTATTTAGAATGATGACCTTGGCAACATATGTCAAAATCATTGAAATCGGCGAAGAGATAACTTTTCGACAAGTTTACCGAAACACTGGATGAGCGATGGTCCCGTGCTGACGCTCTGCTTACAGTTTATCTGTAAACAGTAACGCAGCAACATTTTCTTGCTGCGACACCACGCATGCACCCGCTAGATACGCATGATGTAGGTTGCCGCGCAGTTTTTAAGAAACAGAAGACAATCGCCGACACCGTGGTGTTGCACACACTGTCTTGAGCGCGCATGTATTCGTAGAGTACGATTGTATAATATCGAATGTTTTCCTGCGAATATTTCGTAAACTAAGGCCGACCGCCAATTTTGTCAAAGGAAAAAGTTGCTCAAAAGGTCGAGTTTTGCAAGATGTGTGAAGCTCATCGAAATCAGCGAGGGCCCAGTTCATCGGCAAATTTACAGAAATTTGTAGTGAGACAAGGGAAAATTAAACACACTCCCATGAAACATTCATAAGACAAATACACCACTCCCACTATGTAAAGTTAACCAATAGAAACGAACCAAAGTTAGGGATTATAAGAAACAAATAGTCGTTGAAGCGGCAGACATAACTCAAACTTCGCGATAGTTACATCAATCTCCAAATCGATTTTATAGAACATCGGAGTAGTGCAGTTTGTTTGTGCAATTTGTACGGTTTCATTGTGCAGTTTGCCCACTTTGGACATACGTTGTTTTGAATTGTATGAAGTGATAGTTTTGGAAAGTGCCAGGAGGAAAGTGAAGGAACCAGTCCCTGGCACTTCTCAAACAGCTTTGTTGGGAAGTCATCTAGTTCTGCTCACCCCCACAATCTCGCTCACCACAGCACCTCCCCAACGGAAGAACTCACGGTTGATCCACAATCGATCAGCCACTCAAAACTCACCACGTCAATCGAGCAACCAATCAAAGTTCCCCACGTCGATCGATTCTCGAGAACGTTCGAGACGACGCCGTGCCGGAAAAGGTTTCCATCTTGATTTTCACTCTTGTTCACACATCTTTTATGAAAGCACGTGTCGCTTGCGATTCTTAAATTTCGTCAACTCGTGAATTTTCAACGCTCACCTCGCAGTAGTGCATTGATATCATTGCTCTTCAAGTACATTTTTTTCACGCTTACGTGCACGTCTGATCGCTCTCGTCGATTGTGGTTCGTCGTGAGTAAAGCACGTGGTGGTTCACGTGAGAATTCGCTCATTTTCATGTATTAATGTAATCGCGAGTAGCTAATCAAAACTGTACTCTCACCGCCTCACGCTCTTAAGTCTTGCTCATGTTTTAATAAACGACGGAACTCATTTTACGTATTGTGTGTGTTGTGTACCTTTTTCACTGTCGACATAACCTCTCCGGCATCAGCGCGCTCAAACGCTAGAATCTCAAACAAGCTTACACTTCATTATCTAGGAATGAACTTGTAGAGTGCTTAGAAGTTGTCCCTCAACCAGTTTTAAAGACAAATGTAATCATTTGAACCAGTTCGTAAAAAAAGGCTGTTGGATGTGATGCACTGTCACAGGCAAGCACGCAAAGTATACGAAAGTTTACTTCCCTATGGAAAAGCAAGTGGAACGCGTGTGCTAGAAATTACAATAATTTTTGCAAAAAAAAATCGATCGTAGTGAGATGGAAGAATTGAATTTCTCACAAGTGCAACATACAGTGAAAGATTTGGAAGACCATCGATTGAGTTTTCTGAAGTCAGCGAAAAATCCAAACGTAGAAGGACTGAAGAAGTACAAGCATGTTTCAGTTCTAAGGAGCTCTGTTAAGTTGCTCAAATGCAATACAGAAATGACAAAAAAGTAGATGCTGCCAATGTTATAAAAGACATAGTTTCCGCGCCAAAACGTGTTAATTGTCAGAATGTGCAATCTAAGTTCAAATATGGCGCGTGTGAGAGTAGCGAGAGTGCGTGCGTGTCGTTCGATAGTTGTGGTAAGGAAGATTTTCCGGTTAGAGACCGTCTAGCGATAGATCGATGTGATAGAAGTGAGCAAAGAGAATAGAGTGTACGAATGAAAACTATAATTTACGTTATTTCACTTCAGAAAAGTGGATTGCATTAAATAAAGTCACATTTATATTAAGGCAGATTTTCTTTATTCCACGCCACTGTGGGAACAGTAAAATTAATAACCCAACATTAATCAATACATAGATGCACAGAGGCAATCCTGTCTCCTGATAAAGCCGTACTCACGTGATGAGGCATTATCTATAACAGTGGGGGCAAAATTAACAAAATATCAGTATAACATTATTAGAGATGCAACCAAGATGCACAATAGCAACTTGTACCCGTGTTATGGATCTATGACTAACGCCAGAAAGGACTGTTATCCCAAAAATATACTTATTACTGAAGCATACGCAGAAGTACCTTTGCAAAGTTTGCTGGATCATACGGTTTTGAGGATACTTCGATATCAAGAGAAAATAATTACCGTGGACAAAAATCTGGAATAAGTGAGTATAAGCAAAAATTTGAAAACTCTACTATTTGCGATTCAAACATATTTGCTTCATCTATTGTTCTGGTACAACTAATGTCAGGTGATCCAAATAGTAAAGAAAAGATTCTGTTCTGGCAGAATACTCAAACATCCTCGTCCAGATTTTGCAAGCTTATTCGAATATACGCGAAACAACAAATATAATAGTACAAGAAGTAAACAAAATTGAAAATCAAATTAAACTTTTGAAGCCGACAACAGGGAAAATGAACGGCAACAATGTATCCATACGCCAAACATTGCTATGTACAATGATTGATGGGAAGGTATGTAGTGCGATAGCAGAAAATCCTGAAACTCAAAGATGTTACCTTGGCCAACTGACCTGCAAAGATTTTAGTAAACTCGATTTGAGAAGAAAACAAAAAGTCGAGGACGAGTCAAAAATGAGATTTGGATTATCGCCGTTACTCGCGTGGATAAGATTTTTTTGAATGTTTACTGCATATATCGTATAACTTGGTCATCTGTCAGTGACAAGTTCAACGGAAAGCCAATAAGAACAAGATAGTGAAAAATAAGAAGAAAATTCAAGAATCTTTTAGAATTCGAATGGATTTGCTTGTAGATAAACCGAAGCCGGGATTCGGTACAACTAACGATGGAAATACCGTTCGCCGATTTTTCACGAATTCTTCTGTGTCAGCAGAAATTACAAGAGTGAATAAAGACATAATGAAGCGTTTCCACGTAATCTTCGTGACAATTTCGAACGTGTACCGAATAAAAATAGATGTTTTTAAAAAATACTGCTTAGAAACTCCGCATAAATTTGTTCAACTATATCCGTGGTATAATATACCAACAAATGTACACAAAATATTAATTCATTCCGTGAACATCATGGAACAGGCAATAAGGTGAATGTCCCAATTTTTGCTCATTTAAGGGGTTACTCGTCGGTAAGAAGATGTAAAAGCTTTGTTTGTGATCAAATTTTGCAGAGTAATTGATTAATTCTTTAATAATAAATCAACCAGTCGAAAACTATTTAAGAAAGATATTCCAAGATGTTTAACTACTAGTAATTTGTAATTAAATATAATGTTTTAAATTTCCGTATTTCTGCTCACGAGAAATAGCGATGTACATATTTCTACTCACCATTTATACCAATTTCTGCTTACATAATATGTTGCCTTTTCAGGTTAAATAAATTACATATTTTATGAAAATGTTTCATAACACAACAGTAAAGCATAAAATAATGATAAACAAAAAATAAAATGCCTTCGAATAGAAATAGAGGTTACAGTATACAGGGTGTCCCACTAAGGAGTGGACAGCGCGATATCTCTTAAAGTATTGTCGATAAAAATATAAAAAAAATAGGGAATAGCATGGTTCGAGGGGGCCCATTTATTAGCGCGAACGAATTTTGTTTTCGATTATTATTTTAAAAGATACGATGGTCAAGTTCGGTTTTTCAAATGGAACTATTTTTTTTGAACACCTGAGTTGATAGTGCGTTCCAAGACAAATTCAATAAGCTTTAATGTATACACTTTATTTCCACTGGTTTTTAAGATATTGCGCTTGCAAAATTACTGATTTTCACTGGAAGAAAACCCTCTGGAATAGGAAGGACCGGGGTCGGTCTTACTGGCGCTACGGGTGGCATTGCCTGTTGAAACTGATACCTACCTGCCAAAGGTCTACGACAGGGTTCGCAGGCCCAAAAGCTGGACAATTCTTTTCCGTCGGAAATGCTACCTAGGTAGGTACATCTGCGGTATCGAGAAGCGCATCGTTACTTTTATTTCGCACTTGCTTCTACGCTCGGATAGCCGGTTCTTTTGGGAGGGATGCAAGTTGGATTGGTTAGGTTAGGAGGAGTGAAAGTTGCTAGACTAAATTTCAACCATAGGGAGCAGATTGTATCAGAACCAATCCAACTTGCATCCCTCCCAAAAGAACCGGCCATCCGAGCGTAGAAGCAAGTGCGAAATAAAAGTAACGATACCTACCTAAGTAGCATTTCTGACGGAAAAGAATTGTCCAGCCTTTGGGCCTGCCATTTCTGGCGTAGACCTTTGGCAGGTAAGTATCCATTTCAACAGGCAGTGCCACCCGTGGCGCCAGTAAGACCGCCCCCGGTTTTTGCCATTCCAGAGGGGTTTCTTGCAGTGAAAATCAGTAAATTTGCAAGCGCAATATCTTAAAAACCAGTGGAAATAAAGTGTATACATTAAAGCTTATTGAATTTGTCTTGGAACGCACTATCAACTCAGGTCTTCAAAAAAAATAGTTCCATTTGAAAAACCGAACTTGACCATCGTATCTTTTAAAATAATAATCGAAAACAAAATTCGTTCGCGCTAATAAATGGGCCCCCTCGAACCATGCAATTCCCTATTTTTTTTATATTTTTATCGACAATACTTTAAGAGATATCGCGCTGTCCACTCCTTAGTGGGACACCCTGTATATTGAATTGTGAGGTTATGTTGCTAAAATTTTGGTGAGTAGAAATTCGGACACGTCGGTGATTCACTTGACCCTAAACCTACTCACATATTTTCTACTTAAAATAATAAAAAATAGTACAAAATCTACATTGGGAGCACAATACGGTATCTGTTTTTGTTAATAAATAAGAACTTTTACTGCAAAAACTATTTTCTGCCCAATTATCGAATACCAATAGTGACCCTGTTCCTTACCACAACCAGCTAAAATACGGTCGAAACATCATGTGTCTCTCATTTTAAAAGTTTTTCGTTGCTTATGCTGCACTTTGATTAGCCCCAAGCTCGTGCAACACTCGCGTAAATGTTCAAATAATTTGGATTTTTTTTGTTGTAACTACAGTACAAACGTGATGCTTATAATAATAAGAAAAATACGAAATGAGCAGAAATGGGGACATGAGCAGAAATTGGGACATTCACTTTACTTCCAATTGGGCAACTCGGAGAAGAAGCACAAGAAAGCCGCGACAAAGATATCAAAGGCTTCAGACATCACTCTAGACAATTTTCTAGAAAAAAAAACAATGAAAGTTATTTTCCATAATTTGCTTGTTTCTTCAGATCCATATATAAGCAGCATGAGAAAAATATATCCCAAAAAGTCACAAAAATATCCTAAAGATGATGATGAGGAGGAGGAGGTGGAGAAGGAGGAGGGGGAGGAGGAGCAGGAGGATGAGGAATATTCAATATTTAACATTGAAACAGTATATTATTACCATTTTAGAGTCATAGTATTGCAATTTATTCCAAAAATTTATCTTAGATTCAAAAATATTATTTTTGGCCAGATTTCCCTATAAATACGCCACTGTGCGGTGGTCCGACAAAATATTAAAACACTACATTTATTTAAAATATCTATTTTGAATTTAGTCGTTCGAATACTTTTGTGACGGTCATTTAGTCAGTGTTACCAAGAAATGTTTTATAACTATTGTTGATCTCACCAGAGACACTTCAAATTTTACATGTATAATCATGATACTATAGTATGTATAATCATGTTATTATAGAAATAAAGGTATTTTATAATTCGTAATAGAACTCATATTTTTTAAGCCTCAAACTTTTCATTTTAGAGCGTTCGAATACTTTCGTGGCTCACTGTACTTGTAGTTCATTTTCTTCAAGGGGCGATGTAATGTGCTCTGCGATATGATCGGTAAATTTTTCTCTCTTTGGATTATCACCAACAGTCTCGGAAGTGTCGGTTGTTCTCTTCGTTCCCTAAAGGCGTGCACATGCTTCCGCATTGCTCCAATTTCTTCTTCCGATACCTTGTGCATTATATCGAGCTTTAGCCGCTTCTTCGAAGGTGCAGTCCTCTTAAATTCCTTAAAGGGCTGTTTATACAGCCAATGAGGACGGGCCGGGGACGAGCCAAGCCTATGGCAAGCTTATGGATGGCGAGGAGCCACCGAGCTCGGTGGCAATGATGGGACGTGGGACAAATGCTTACCCCCACTGTGACCTACCGTCGTCTCCCACTATGGCCTACCGTCGTCCCCCACTTTCTTCCCATCGCACTGCACACAAGCATATCCCTACTCCTGTCCGTGTGCTCGGCAGCCCAACAGACAGCTCACATGGACAGGAGTAGGGATATGCTTGACCGCAGTGCGATGGGAAGGAAGTGGGGGACGACGGTAGGCCATAGTGGGAGAAAGCATTTTTCGCGAAGATACAGTCATTTCAAAATGACAAATATTTTCGGGAAATTATAGTGCTCCTTTAATTTTGACCAGCAGTGTATTTTGCCAATCTTCCAATTGACTAATTAGGTGGAGAGTATATAAAATTCCAATTCATATTTTGTTGTACTTACGGTAAGGGGCACAGTGTAACGGGGTACAGTGTAACATGAATATGACAGTTATTTGTGCAAAAATGGAAAGGTAAATCATATCTTGTACTTTCCGCTGGAACTGGGTCTAGAACTGTTGTAATGAATGATATAGAACTTATATTGGCATTTCCTAAAATGGCTAATAAGACAAAACGTCATGCGCATTCTTCTTCATTTCCAGATAATATTTTGAAAAGATATAGTTTGAGTTAATGTTTTTTTTTTGTATTATATTGTTATTTTGAAAGTTTTGTGCAATTGTTATAGCGTGTCCTATTCTGTTATATTGTACCCCTAAGGGCGTTAAACAGTACCCCAGATCTGGGGCACACTGTGATATCAGAAAAGTGTTAAATTGATTAGCTTTTAAGGATAATTGTTAACAACTGCTAATTCTGATTTGAAGGACCAAGACTGTTGATTGTTTAAGTCCAAAAGCAAAGTTGATTTATTAAACATTCTGTTGTTTGTATTCATTTTAAACTTTTTTGATACACTCTACCCCACCTGACCCTATAGTATTTCAGTTGCTTACCTTTCCCTTCTTATTTTTCTGAATTGGGGAATGCGCGATGATGTCTATCTTGACCCAACGATTATCTTGTACGCCTTAATCACCATTCATTACAAATTTTCAGTAGAAAAGAGACAATCAAGAAAATCCGACAAAAAAGTTGAAACACGCGGTATATACAAAAGTGGCGCCACGGCAACGCTTTCAGCGCAGAACGAATGCGCGGCCGAAGTAGTGTTGGTGATAGCATAGCCAATGAACGCCAACATGCGCAGAACCGGTCTAAACTCGTCGGTTGGCAGGTTTCTTCTTATTTGACAAGGATAATACAGTTTTCTCTATCTGTTGTACGCCCACCGTATCATTGGCTTTCGAGCTCTCCTTCCGTGCGGCTCTGGCAAACATCATGGAGGCTGTGCTCCCAAATAGTCCAACTGGCCCTGACTGCTCTAGAGTTATTGTATACCAAATCAATTATTGCGCACTTCGTGTTAGGAATTTGGATAAAAATTAGTAATGATGTAATTTTATGTTATGACATACTTTTGCTTGTTTCATATTTCTTTAAAACATGGATTTGAAAAGCACACAGGGGGTGTGAACTTGACTAATTTAAAAATTCTATAATAAACGTTGGGTATCACGCGCGCCTCCGCATGACTCCGCGTGCTGCCAGAGGGCGTAACGGGAGGGAGTAGAAACATGGTGGCCCTCCACGGCCAACGCGGGCTCTTGTGTTTTTTTTTTTTAAATATATCTACTTTAGCCGCGATAGCTTAAGTTTCCTCGGGTGAGACGAAAAATGAAACGCTTCTCCCACCAAGAGAATATGTATTTTTTAACAGCAAAAAATACATATTCAACGATATATCATATAATGTATATTTGTGTCAAATTTTAAAAACTCAAAGAGTTCCCGTAGTCCAATAGACCCCAAACTTTTTCCAGATTATTTTCTCGCCAAATGTTGCAATTATAGAGGTTAGACTAAAAAATCTGATGGTCAAAAATAAGGTCCACCCTAGTGTACTGCACAGCTCAAACGATTGTGGTCGATCGAGATTCGATTGTAGAATAGCTTACCACGGTGGGCTTTTTTTCAACGCCAACATTCTACAGTATTTCATCACCATTGTTCAGGGCACTGCAAAGCCATAGGTTTCCGTCTAAAACATTTATATTTCGTGCGGAAACATGACTGTGATGACATATACCGTGATCCTATGATGGTCATAATTATATCAAGTCATAATTATATCAAGAACCGAAATTTGCAACAATTATCTGTTTCAGTTACGGTTCCTATTTACCTTCTCATATCGGTTCCATGGCCGTTATTTTTTCGGTTCTGTATCGGTTTCGAAACAGTTCTAGAGTCAATTCTTGCATCGACTTTTCCCTAATTGATATCATAATTATAATTGTAGCTGCAGGTTACTGTATATGTGCATATTTTTTACAAAATCCTTATAGAAAAAAGTGAGACATTCATACATATCATTGATTTCTAATAAAGCGTTGAAATAAATAAATCAGGTACATATTTTTTACATTCACACACACTATATTATTCAAAATATGAAGTTAAAAGTTTCTCCTGTTTCTATAAAGATTTTGTAAAAAAATATGCACATATATAGTAATCTGCAGCTACAATAAATAATAATGTCAATTAGGGAGAAGCCGATCTTGATTCTAGAACCGTTTCGGAACCAATATAGAACAGAAAAATAACGGTTATGGAACCAATATGAGGAGGGAAGTACGAACCGTAACGGAAACAGACAATAGTTAGAAATTTCGGCTCTTCATAACAGTTATTTGGAATAAAGTTTCTCCATAACCGTTTCAAGCACTGCCTAGTAGGCGCGTTCGTGCGGGTGTCTTATTATAGAGTGTCTGCGTAAAATAAGAATCTGTGGTCTGTGGGGCGTAGAGACACCTATCTGGCGTAGGTAGGACGCAAGATTTCTCTCGGCTTATTTCGGACGGAGACTGGGAATGGCGCAGTAGTGGCTATGGCCGAAACTGGCACACCTCAGGAAATAAAATTGTGAACATCTCGATTTGCTACTTGAAGCGGTACAACTATCAAGCACGGGAGCTCCTGATTCTGCTCGCCGCGGCTTTTATATCTCTACCGCAGTGGATCTTCGCCCGCGAGTACAGTCGCGTGGCCGCGGCGCGTGACCTGACTTCGTCACAAACGCTCGGACACCTATTTACTTATTTTCGACATAGATCCATCAGGCCAAGGCTCATCAAAATCTATGTCTACCAGATCCTGTTCTCCCCTTGTGAATTAAAAAGTTTCGTTTGTCCTATAGAATATGACAAAGTTGAACAAAATTTTTTCAAATTAACAAAGTGCTCTTTGCAGCGCTAAAAATTTGCCGAAAAACAATAAACCTAAAATCTGAAAAACCAGCTGAGAGTAGAAATTCCACACTTTCAGACGGTATTTTGAAGATATCGATACGGCCACTTTTGCCGGAGTTATGACCAGTTGAATTCGGCCCCATTTTTCAGAGGTGATCTATTAATTATTTTGGGGAGTTTATTATTTAACCTAATATGTACTTATAGCTACTGTTACCTTCTATGTTTCAGTTGCATACATATGTTCAGGTGGTAAATAATCATGTCAAAAAGTAAAAGTGTACGCTTCTTTTCCAGCTGAAAATCGAATTAGAGGGTTGATTCTTTTTGAGACGCACGCGACCCTTGCGGAGTACAGCAGAAGGCACACAGAAGAGGATACATTAGTACTATTGCTGGTAAAATAAAGTTTTACATATACATTATAAAAAATGAAATCCTCTAAATATTAATAATGTAGGACACAATATGTGCAACGCATATTCTTGCCTTGGGAATTGTAGCGTATGTTATGTGCCCCGATCTTTAGTGTTCGAGCGACACAATTTAAACACGCAAATCCTGACTAGGGGAATCCCACAGTTGATTGACTGCCAGAAATTATCGTTAAATACGCATTAAATATAACAGTGACAAATAAAATATACAGAAACCGATAAGGGGTGCAACTCACCAGACAGTCACAATAATGTAAATGACAATGTACTTGAAATTTCCTTTTTGAAGTTTGGATAGTTCTGAGTCGCTGATAAAGCTGAATCAGAAAGAGGAATAAGACGCGAACACGCACACACTTGATTATACGATAAAATATACACGAATTAAACTATGATATGGATCCGAAATAATATTACATTTAACTGAAAAAATACAATGAGAAATTAGACTAAATCGTTTTAACAGAATAAATTATTTGTAAGTTAATAGAGTGAATTGTTTTGTAAAGTTAATAGAATGAATGTTGCAAAATTATTAGACTAAGTTGTTTCGCAAAGTTGAGTCTTTCCATGCGGTTACATAGTAGACCGGAGAACTCTATCTCTAAAACACTTCGCGGACCCAGTCACACGCACCTCACGATTTACCGGCACAGAGCGGCCAGAGTGGGTCCGCGCCGAAAAGGCCTACGCTGCATTTTATCGCTCGGACTAATCCGTTCGCGAGTTGTCGCAAAGGCGTTACCATGGGCCCCTCTACTTAACGAGGCGGTGTGTGCGTGTTCATGTCCACCCATCAGACTCCCGATTCAAATATACAATCGATCTCTACGGAACATACGCACGGGAAACCATGACTCACACATCTCGTAAACCATACAATTTCACACAGCTGAGGCAGTTCCCTCAAAATTGATAAATTTATACATGCAATTTCTGACTAGGGCAATCCCACAGTTGATTGACTGTTAGAAATTGATGTTATGTGTCCAATTTAAAAAAATCTAAACCTATATATATATAAATGTATGTTTCTGTGTTTGTCCCGTATGCGTTCCTATACCATTCATCCGATTGCGATGCAACTTTGGTGAATTGTTGTACGCATGCTCTCGAAGATTTCTGAATTAGTACAACAATTTTGCAATAGGTGGCGCGCGAGTCGTTTTAACAAATGCGTGTATTTCGTATAGTTTAGCGGCAGTTCATGTGTTTTCGGTGTATGAGTGCGCACACCTGACAGAATTGAATTGAATCAAACACAAACAGCGACATTTCAGTTCGTGTGTGTGTATAATGAATCCCAAGCTCCTGCCACAGCCCTTTTACCCTTTTAATTAAACGCCAACTTCTAGAGTAATTTTCGTATTTCCTTGTCGTTTCACCCATTAACATGTAAGTGTGTTTATGCGTTGAATGGAACTGGTGTGAGAATGAGTATGGTGATGAGAGGGGGAAAATCGAACGCATCCGCGATCATCAGTCGATCGGCGGATCGACTGGAGAGCGAATCAAGCGAACAAACGAAAGATTGCGCAATCTCGTGCAATATCCCGAGCGAAACTGCGGCGCACACAGCTACGAATCGATCTAGATCGTGATTGAAGCGCGCTCAAAGAGCGAAATGCTCATAATTACGGGCCAATCGACCGAGAGAAGATTCATTATCTCTCCGATATTCAGAGAACGAATAAGTCTCGCATTAGCACTTTTAATTAGTATTTTGGGTAGCCCCTAAAACGGCTCCGGGACAACGTGAATCTTTCATCTCAGGTTGTTTCAACCAGCTCCTGAGCACCGTGGAAGTATTCACCTCAGATCGTTTTAATTAACGCCTGAGCACCGTGGAAGCAATTATCTGGAACAACTCTCTCTCTCTCTCTCTCTACTGTGACGTAGCGTCCCAGCTGGTAGGAATCGAGCGCGTGGCGATTCGGCCGGGAGTGAGCGACCGATCCGAACCGAACGGAACCGAATCACACCGGCCTCGCGACGCGTCAACGCGATGACGCTCACTGGGGACCGCTCCGATATAGGGACGCCTGGACGTTGCCCGGTCTCTTCCTGTCCCGCTAAAGACACACCTGGACGCTGCCCGGTTTCTACCGCTCCGATATAGAGACGCCTGGACGTTGCCCGGTCTCTTCCTGTCCCGTTAAAAAGACGCTGGAAGCTGCCCGGTCTCGACTCTGTCCCATTAACATGACTCCTAGTGGCTGATAGACCGCAATCACGCAAAACACGACGACGCGCTGCAATCTCGCCTCGATAAGGCGACGTTCCGGTACGGGACCGTTCCGATAACGAGACACGCGGAGTCTCGTCGGTTATTCGACCTTCGACGCTGCAAGGCATACGCGGCGAAACAGTGTACATACTGTATATACGTGTATATCAATAAGGACGAGAAATAAAACGATTTAATAGACAATCAACAATCTCATCGAACCCTGGCATACCGGCTGAAGCTAACAACGAAATCCTCAATTCCCGGAGTGACGTTCGTCACACTACCACTAAATAAACATTCTAACTCCTCATATATCCAAATCAAGCAAGTCGACCAAATTATATCATTACCTAGTCATTAAGGTCAATTCCTGTTATATCGATCATAGGTATTCTCTTTGTACCGACCACGAGTCGCAACCTAGATCAACCAATATCATTTATTATTATTTACGTTCTATATCGACCGATCGTCATTCATTTACTATTATTTGCGTTCTACATCGACCAAGCGTCATTCATTTATTATTTATGTTCTATATCAATCAAGCTTCATTTATTATTATTTGCGTTCATGTGAAATTCACTAGAAACGTTAAATGTGACATAACTAGTGGTGTTGATTGTAAAATTCCAATTGTCGTTCGACATTAGATAATAGATATCACACGCATTTTCTTTGCTTTTTCCAAGTGAATTTGTAATAGTCGTCATACAAATTCTGCCACCCAAACGACAAGCATTTGGCCAATCTACACCTCAAGCCCGTTCGTCTGAAACAGACGAGCAACGGGAAGCAAGACTGGAAACCGTTCGAGTACGCAGTGCTCGATCCAGACGAACACTGATTTAATTATGATTAAAGTCTTCATTTATGTGTGGTTATTCGAAAAATGGAAAAATTATGCGTATATTGCAGTGCCCTCAAATTTAAGAATGAAATATCTGGTATGTGCTGCGCGGGTGGAAAATTGAAAATGCCAGATTTACAGTCACCACCAGGACCATTATCAACGTTGGTATCAGGTGACACAAGCCAATCGAAACATTTCTTGGCAAACATACGCAAGAACAATTCTTGTTTCCAAATGACATCATTCGATGCAACAAATATCGTGTGCGAGAATTACATGCCAACATTCAAAGTACAAGGGCAAATTTATCATCGTGCAGGATCACTACTACTACTGCCGGACGCAGATCACAAATTCCTTCAAATTTATTTCATGGGAAACACTGATCATTAAATCGATCAACGTTGATTCAATACGGGCATTAAACGAGAAATTGTCGCTGCATTACAAACTTTATTCGATCAACACAATGAATTAAATCGATTGTTCAGAACTGCCCTTGAACAAATGCCAGATGATAACTACAAAGTTGTAGATAGAGCAGACAAAACACCTGTCGGGCAACACGGAATACAGTACAATGCACCAACAATTGATGAAGTGAACATCGTTATAGTAAATGGTGATGTTCAGAGAGTCTCAGTGTTTGGGAATGCAATAGTTCCAATTTCCGCCACACTCACACTCACCGCAGCACCTCGCGGACCGCTATGCAGCAGCGACGATCGATGAACCAATCAGCGCGCCGCATCGACGATCCAAGGGAACGGAGAAGACGCGCGAACGGAAGTCAGCCATTTTCGAGTCTCTCTTGTGTAGCATTGCTTGCAACGGTCGTGCAGACGCGTCACTCGCAATTCACAAATTCATTCTTGTTTTGTCGCACTCAAGTATCAGTCACGATTTGAAAACTCACACTCACGTTTAAACTCAGTGATTTACAGTCATAATAGAACACTCACGTTCCGAACAATTAATATAATTGTTTGGACGCCTCGTGGCAAGCCACGAGGTCTCATTTACACTCACGCGAAAGCATTCACTACAGCAGTTTTAATACAAATCTCTGTACTTCACAACGAACACTCATTCACACTCACTACGAGTGAATTTTTAATAAATCCAGACAAGTGTTCTCACGCTAAATTCAGTGCAAGTTATTTCCACCTAACCTGTTCAAGAATCCTTCCACTCACAATAAGTAACACTCAAACATTCAGAAACTCATCGTTCATACGACGGATTGCAATATTCGATTTTATTTTGGCAAGGAGAAGATGGATATCATTTCAACATCAAATTGATAAATCCACAAACAGATTTGGAACCGAATAAGAAAGTCCATGATTTAATATTCATATCGATTGATGATTCGTGAAAATGCTGAAAATTATATCTTGAATTGCCGAAAATTGTTCCATCAATACAATGTCGATATGTATGCGAAAATCGAAAGCGAACGACTCCTCTACAATCGATTAAATCAAACCAAATTGCGTTCCGAAGAGTACATTCATTTACGCGATGCAGTTGTTAATGAGGACAATGTGAATTCCAAAGAATTGGGAAAAATGGTCATACTACCGGCCACATTTACAGGGAGTGCATGGCACATGCATGAATACTGTTGTGTCAAGGCGCCTGGAGTCGAGATTCTGGCAGGGAATCTCGGGGTGCTCCGGGTCGTCTTTCACAGTCGTCGTCCAACGGGCTCTGAAGGTTCGGGTGAGAATGCGAGGACGGAAGGATTCGGTTACGAACCGAAGGTAGGGGATCGTTGCGGTTTAAAGAGTTGGAACTCACCGTAAGGTTTAAACAAGTTTATTCTGTCCCGATCTGGGTGACACTGGTACTATGCCTAATCAGGCGTGAATCTTGTATAAAGTCTGTATCAAGTATGTCGCAGGTTTGTCTCAAGTCTCCGCTCACATTGGTCGTATATCGTTCTTATACTTTAATCGGGGCGAAGCGGGGACCATCGGGGTCTCCGACTTTGGTCCGCTTTTCGGGTGTTACACCATATGCTGATGGTCTCGCAGCGTTTCCGAGAAACCTTACGCGGTTGTGCTGCATTTCGGTGTTCGATTGTGGCAATCGGAATGTACCGCGGTGTTGTTACGCTTGGGCGTTGGTTGGGTTACAACAAGCCCTAGCCAAATCAAGAAACGAGTCATTTAAACATTATATTTCAAATTTGCCACCAAACGGTCATTCAATGTGGAAAGCCACAAAAAAAGTTCAAAAGACCTGTCTTAGCCATCCCTCCAATTAAGAAACCTGATGGTAGCTGGGCCCGCTCAGAGGAAGAAAAGGCAAACGTGTTCGCTGACCACCTTGCATAAGTATTCACACCTCTCCCCTGTGACAACATCAGGGACGAAAATAGTAGTATTGTAAAGAGAGTTATAACTCAAATTTGAGTTTTGCGTTCAATACACATTCAGAGTGGTACGATAGACGTTCGATATACGCCCATAGTGGTGCGATAGACGTTCAATGCAGTTCAAAAGTGGTACGACAGACGTTCAATATACCTATGGCGCCAGTACCGCTTTGAACGTGTATTGGACGTCTATCGTACCATTCTGAACGTGTATTGAACGTCTATCGTACCACTCTGAACATGTATTGAACGCAAAACTCAAATTTGGGTTAGAACTCTCTTTACTATAATACTGAAAATGCAGTTACAAACTTTCTTAACACTCCTTCAGAAGAGTCATCACCGATAAAATCATTCTCGCCAGCCGAAGTACAGAAATAAATAATCAACATGAATTCTCATAAGGCACCAGGATATGACCTAATAGTTGGGGAAATTCTGAAACATCTACCCAAGAAGGCACTCCTCGCTCTAACTACTATCTACAATAGCATGCTGCGACTGTGTTATTACCCCGTACAATGGAAGTATGCCCAGATAATACTAGTAGCAAAACCAGGTAAACGACATCATACCGACCGATTAGTTTCCTGCCGATTATATCTAAGGTTTTTGAGAGATTACTTCTTAAAAGACTAAAAGAAAGAAACTCCTTGAAGATCCTAATCCCAGAGGATCAATTTGGCTTTAGGGAAAAACATTCTACCATACAACAATGCCATAGAATTGTTCATAAAATTATGGAAAGCCTTGAAAACAAGGAAATGTGTGTTGCAGTATTTCTGGATATTCAACAAGCCTTCGACAAGGTATGGCACGATGGGCTTCTTTACAAGTTAAAAAGAAACCTTCCTAATGGTTATTATCTCTTACTGAAATCATACCTCTCTAATAGATACTTTCGAGTGAAACAAAACAATTATCTCCCAAACTATTGTCAGATAAAATCTGGAGTTCCTCAAGGACCATTTTAGGACCGTTCTAGGACCATTCTTATATCTCATTTACACAGCTAATATTCTAGTCTCGGAAAAGACTGTTATTGAAAGGTTTGCAGACGACACTGCCATACTCTCTCCACACAAAAATCTGGTCACTGCCTCAGAAAATCTTCAAAACCACATAAACGGTCTGCAATCATGGCTCAGGAAATGGAGAATCAAAATTAACAGCGACAAATCCACCCAGATCACATTTACCTTAACAAAGAGCACTTGCCCCTGCGTGACAATAAACAATTCTCCCATTCCCGTTAAAACTGAAATTAAATACCTTCGACTGCACCTAGATCAAAAACTAACTTGGAAAACCCACATTAAGGCTAAAAAGCAGCAGCTGGCACTAAAAATGCAACAAATGAATTAACTAATAGGTAGGAAATCACAGCTCTCCATCGAAAACAAAGTACTGCTAAACAAGAGAATAATACTTCCAATCTGGACATACGGAATCGAATTATGGGGGTGCGCCAAGCCATCCAATACAAAAAATCCTGCAGACATTTCAATCAAAGACTCTTCGAACAATAATAAATGGACCGTGGTATATTTCAAATCATACATTACACAAGCATCTATGTGTACCTCTGGTCCAAGACATAATCAAATCACACGCAACAAAATACAGAAACCGAAATTTAAACCAGCAAAGCATCTAGTCAATAACTTATCAATCCGGCATATCGAAAGAAGACTCAAGAAGACCTGGCCAGAAGACCTCTAGATAAGTTCGGTTAAACCATCCATGGATGGTTTCGGACTCGAGCCACATAACATTCAACGCATTTACTCATTACTCTTATTAATAAATAATGCAGTGTAGATTGTAAATTTGCAATAATAAAAAACAACTTATTTTGATAACCATACGATCACGAAAAAATATTGCACTGGCAATCGCATTACCTGGAATTGTGGCAACTCTTTTGGATGGTGGGTGAACAGCGCATTCAGCGCTGAAACTGCCGTTGAATATGGAAATCGCTGAGACACCAACATGCAAAATTAACATAAATTCTGAAATAGGTAAAGTACTCCAATCATGTCAACTCATTATATGGAACGAATGCATGGCGCACAAAAAAGCATTGGAAGCGCTACATCGTACACTAAAAGATTTGAGAGGAAGTGAACAGCTCTTCGGTGGTCCACTCATTTTATTGTGGGGTGATTTTCGACAAACTCTACCAGTTATACCACGTTCAACACCTGCTGATGAACTTAATGCATGTCTCAATTCATCAGTTGTATGGCGACACGTACAGAAATTGACTTTGAAGACCAATATGCGTGTATAACTACAACATGATGCATCCGCTTAACGTTTCCCCAAACAATTGTTGGATATTGTGTAACGTTTCTAGGCGTGGCGTTGATGCGAGTTACAGGTTTTAGGATAGGTTTGAGTGGCGCGCAATAAAGAAATGAACTTCACGAACCAGAATTCTTTTTAACAGTGTTTATTCATGAAAACACCTTCAGCGTATAACTATCAACAAAGTTAATGACTTTTTAATCACAGTAAAGAGGTATAAACAATAGTAACGTAAATTATGATGAATGACTCTTAGGTGGAAATAGAACCCAAAATGATATAATGACGCTTGGTCGATATAGAAAAGTATAACTTATAAATGACATTTCAACCTATTGAAATAGAACGCAAAATAATAATGAGTGACGCTTTGTCGAAATAGAACGTAAAATAATAGTAAATGACGCTTGGTCGAAATAGAACATAAATAATAAATGATATTGGTTGATCTAGATTGCGACTCGTGGTCGGTACAAAAGAGAATAACTATAATCGATATGGCAGGAATTGGCCTTAACGGCTATGCAATGATAGAATTTAAATGGATTGCTTGATCTGGATTTATGAGCAGTTAGAATGTTTTATTTAATGATTGAGAGAGAGAGTTGTTCTAGATAATTGCTTCCACGGTGCTCAGGTGTTAGTTAAAACAACTGGAGACGGAAGATTCAAGTTGTCCAGGAGCCCTTTTAGGGCTACCCAGAATGGAAGTTTCACGTTGCCCAGGTGCCGTCTTACAAGGGGACCCTACAGCTGTACCTCCGGGGATTTTAATGAAATTTTAGGGGATGAATCTGGAGGTCATCTGGATGGCCTTCTACAAAATATTTTATGCCAATGAGCATTGTTTATAAACAATCGATATATGCCCATTAAAAGCAGTTCACTTTAAATATATTTCAAGAAAGTGAGTTGGGTGAGTGCGTATATATATAAAATTTATGTTAAAAAATGACAATATTTATGAAACAAAGCAGTATGAAATTTAATTATTCAAAATAAGAGTTAAAAGAAAGGGGGAAAATAAATTAGGATGACATGATTTGAACCCGTGCCGTTTGGTTGGGAAGTAAGCGCTATACGCACTCACCCAACTCACTTTCTTCAAATATGTTTAAAGTGAACTGCTTTTAATGGGCACATATCGATTGTTTATAAACAATGCTCATTGCCATAAAATATTTTGCATAAGGTCATCCAGATGACCTCCAGATTCATCCCTTAAATTTCATTAAAATTCCCGGGGGTACAGCTGTATGATCCCCTTGTTAGTGGCTATCCAAGATGCTAGTTATAAATGCAACAGTATGATTCTTAGTGTCCTCTGGATATCTGAGAAGCAATGATATCTCGGCCGATGAGCCCGTATTTATACCTATTTTGACCTTTCACCGCACTCCAACCAGGATTTAGATCGTTTCTCAGCTGCGTGCGTCTCAGTTTCGCCTGGGACATTGCACGAGATCGCGCAATTTTTTGCTTGTTCGCTTGATCCGCCGTCCAGTCGATCCGCCGATCGACTGATGATCGGGTATGCGCTCGATTTTCCCCCACTTATCTCTACCACTCGTCACACATACATTCACAGTTGTTTTACGCGTACGCATACACACTTACGATTTAATAGAAATTCTTATAATGCAATAAGGAATGTAGTAGCAGTAGTAGTAGTTAATTATTATCCTTTCCCCTCCGGGGTTCGGGCCTTCTCCCTTTATAACTCCCTTTCACCTTACCATCTTAACCTATCTTAGGACTATCTTAAATTACTCCTTCTCTCTCCTCCTCCTTGCTCCGTTTAGCTCGCTCGCCTCACCCGCTCGCCTCGCCCTCTCTCCTCGCCATGCCACACACGCTTACCTACACTTGCTATTTACATTATTTCTAAGTGTTTATTTACAATATTTACTATATATATATATACCTTACATTTACCCTCCCCTTTTCCCATCTTAACTCCCCTCCCTCATACCTCCTTATTCCTTCCTCCCCCTTCCACCCCATCCTCCATTCCTCTCCTTTCCGTCTCTCTCCTTCGCTTATCCATTCTGCCCATCCACCCTATCTCCCTCCTTCCCCCAATATTTCTTTAACCCTTCTCGCCTCCCCTTCCCCTCCCCCATCTCCACACCTCTCCAGCTCGTGCCCCCATGTCTCCTGGCCCCATCCACGCACCCTGCAGACGTTTCGCTCTTCTTCCAACCAGTACTGTCCCCTTCTCATTTCATTTCCCATCCTGTATCTCGCCACTCTAATCTTCTTCTCCTCCTTCTCTATCTCGCCCGGCGCATATCCCTTCTCCTCAAAGAACCTCCTTTTTTCTTCCACCCATCCTATTCCACTGTCTCTCTTCTTTCCTTCCATCCTCATACTTCTGCTCCATACAACAACACCGTTCTCACCAGCCTATCAAACAACCACATCCTCCATTTCCAGTCACCCCCGAATCTTCTTTTATCTATCCCCCAGACTTCCCTCATCACAGCCATTTTTCCCCAGTCATTCCTTCACATGCGCCCCTTGCATTCTGTTCCTTGTCACCTTGTACCCCAGTACTCACTCACTTTTTTCACTCTTCCTCTTTTTCACTCCCATTCATTCTACTTCATCCTTCCCCTCCTACCCTAAACCTCACCACCTTCGAGTTGTCCACATTCACTCTTAGCTCTTTCTCATCCGCATACCTTTCTAACACTCTCATCATCATCTTCATCCCCACTTCCTCCTCTGCAATCAGCACTATGTCGTTCGCATATACCAGCTCATACACTCCCCCCCCCCTACTTTTACTTCACCACCCCTCTTTTCTCTAACATTCCTCCAAGTTCGCCATGCATACGCTAAACAGAATTGGGCTTAGCGGGCACTCCTGACTCACCCCTCTCTCAGTACAGACACTCTCGCTCATTCTCTCCCCCGCTCTCATACAACACTTGGTCACCTCATATGCGTCCAGGATTCTTTTACTGAACCATTCACTCGCCCGTCTATTCCTCATCGCCTCTCCCATTTTCCTTCTCTCCACCATATCGAAGGCTGCCTTGAGGTCCACAAAAAATGCCATCATCCTCTTTTATCCTCCTTCATCTCCCTCCCTATTATGTAGTTCAGTACATAAATCTGATCTATCACCCCCCTTCCCCTCCTAAATCCCGTCTGGTTGTCCGGCACCATGCCCTTCACCTCCATTTCGCTCTCGAGCCTCTTTGCCAGCAGCGTCATGTATATTTTATATATCGTCGGCATCAACGTCACTCCTCTGTAGTGATGGGATTTGAAGCGCTTCGAAACGCTTCGAATCTATATATATATATATATATATATATGCTCTTCGAATATGTTTCGAAGTCTGGGTCAGCTCCGAAGTCTCGAAATTCTTGGTTCGAAACCTTAGTCGGTTTCGGACCCGTATGTATGTACAGAATGCCGCCTAGTACCCCGTGGTGAGGACAACACTCCCCAGTAAATCCTTACCAAATTGTGTGGCTTTCGACCCTCGAAGGGGTTTGAATACTATTAAAAAGTGAGAAATGTCTAGGATTGCCGAATTTCTCATCAGATCCTTGCGAAAACGACGACAATCGATTCCTTATTTTTTGCCGATGAAACTAACACCAAGAACGACGTAATTCAGACCATAATGAAGGAGATTCCATGAAAAATCGAATTATGTTATTTGTAGCTGTCTTCGTTAAAAATAGTCCGATTTACATGAAATTTGATATGATTTTCATCGGAAAAACTTAAGGTATCCATCGGTGCTACTTCCATATCGATACGATAAAGAATAAAGAATTATTTTATTTCTGAAACAGGTATGAATCCTCGGCCGACCGCAGCAATTCCAGGTCGGCGCCCCGCTGTCGAGGGTGAAAATGTGAAATATTCATTTCAGCGCATTAAGAAATTCTTTATTCTTTATCGTAGCGATATGGAAGTGACACCAATGGATTCTTCGTTTTTCTAATGAATATCATAACAATTGTCATGCAAATCGGATTACTTTTGCACGAGCAATTTGTATTGCTTATGCTGTCCAGGCCAGACTTACGGGACAATACAGTCCTAAACCGCGACCCTGGCGAAACACTCAGGCCGATCAACCTGGCTAGTTTGTGACAACCAGATGTTAATTTTCCTGCCGCACTTCATCAAGAAGGAGGACGTTCCTACTCCACCGACGAATTCACAGAGAGGAGGCCTCTCCTTTCCTTCAAAATTAATTTAGATTGAATATCTCATACAGTATTATTCGTCTGCCCTCAAAATCATGTATCAGTACTTTCAGTATTGTAATGTATGTGGTTTCAGGTTGAATAACTCATCGTGGTCTTGAAACGTAATGATATAATATTTGATACAGTTTTAGTGCTGAATTACATGGAGGTTTTGTACATGCGCAGCCGGTCACGCGGTCTCCTTTACTCTGGCGCTACCGAGTCACACGTGCCTCTACGTGCGCGGACCCGCGTGCGCAGTTGCTCGCGATACTCGCACGTACGGCACGCACACATACACTGCAAGTATGTGAACCCCTATCAGTGTGCAGAAGCTCATTGAAAAGTCAGAATTTCACCTCGGTAATTATACCTCCCTTGTGAGAAAGCTGAAGCTAATGACAGAACACTATTAGCTGAAGGGTAGCTGCTCCTTGGAGAAGGTTGAATATGGTAGGAATAATGTATGAATATTATTTTCTTCATTTCTGCATTCATGAAATTTAAGAAAAAGCGTTTGCATATCAGCGATTTTTTAATCTTTTAAGGAAATTGAGAAGATTCTTGAATTATGGAAGCTTTTCAGGTAGGTGTATACTGCACTTTCAAACAATTTTTACTTCTTCATCATTTATATTTGTATAATTACTGATATTTGAAGATAATAAATGATTATAAAATTTCATTAAGGCTGCCGTCTCACCGGGCCTTGAATGTATGCGTACGTTCACATAAGCTAGGAAAAGCGTGTACGTTCCATAGCGTCGTAATTTTTCCTGGCTAATTTATTTACTATAATTTTTTCTGTAAAAACAAAATATAAAGATCTTTAGCGCCTCTGGGCCATTGCCTGGTTTGATTTGCATATCATCAGCTTCATTCCAACTACTAGTCATTCCTTCTTCTTTACATACACTGGTGTAATGGCCATCCTCAATACATGAACCACTATGAAATATAGCATTCATAACTTTATATGATTGTCCAGCTATTAATACTTTGGTTCTGGGAATAGTACATATATTAAATTTACGTATTGCTTTGACTATTTTATCATCTCGTGATGAACATAATAGTAAACGAATAATAACTATATCTTTTGTCAATATTAATTCATTCTTAAACATAATATCATTTCCTGTACACTGTGCACATGATCCGTTTTCTAATTGATACCATTGTGAAAATGTAACGTTTAATACATCGTTAAGATTTATACAAGATATCCCAAAAATGTCGGAGTTCCTTGAAAGGGGTGACTCAGAGTGTGATTTGAAACAACTTTTTCCTTAGCGAAAATATTGTCCGAAGCTTCGTTAACGAGATATTAACGAAAACCCCCGACTAATCGGAGCGCGCGCCTTCCGCCCGAGCTCCCACGGGAGCATTGGCTACGCGGTAGGCGTCTACGCTTATACTACGAACGTACGAACAAGCAAGTCGGCATGCGTTACACAGTTTTTTTTAAAGCAGAATCTGAAATAATAATTGTTTGAAGTGAGAGGACAAGAAGTACGTAAATTTCATTTTCAAATAAGGCATAAACGAAAAGGTAATGTAACAGAAAATGTACGACAAGCAATCGTAATTCGTTATTGAGGTAAAAATCCGTAGTTTAATAACGGCCAACATAACTAAATTTAAAAAATAATATTAGGTGTATGAATAAATTCTTTCCGATTGGATTTAAACAATCAGTACAAAGCTACCGAATTTCTATCGCGGTGTTATTCCTAAGCTGCCAGAAAAATGCCAAAAGGTAATTAACAATAATAGAAATTATTTCGATGATTGAGTTTTTTTCATATGTTTTAAATCGAACTGTTATTGTACCCTAAAATCGGAAAGAATTTATTTCTGCACCTAATAATCACTAATACATTAAATAAAACTCACCCTTTCGGACATTCCTTTCCTTCCTTTCCTACCTTTTCGGAAACCTGTGTCACTAAGTAGGCCACTGTACCGATCCTGGTTATCGGTGGACGAAAAGATTTATGGTAGGGTAGCGCCCAGTGCTCAGCTGATCGCAGGTATACGACACCACCCAAAAGTAAGGGTCGCAACGTCAAGTGCGTCCGGGTTAATGTACCGAATATTCACTTTACTGCACGGCTACTAACACTGATCACTTAATTTTTTTTTCATGGAAAATGTTGTTCCTACGTTATAAAAATTGGTGACCCCGAAAGGGGCCGATTACTGTTAATTGAGCAGTTGCTCTACGCGCCCATCCTCAGCGTCTATGCACGCCTCAGCACGTACAATCACCTGTCTTTGGACGACCTGCAATGTTTGTGGCATTATGTTTGCCACTGCAGCGTGAATTCACACGACTATATCTTCCAGGGTATCCACTGGCTGACGGTACACCTCATCCTGAAATGATTGTTGTACAACAAATACAAAACATAAATAAAAAATAGAATACCAATAAAAAAAAGTAACAGCTATAATGAAATTGCCTTCAGGTAGCCCCAGAAGAAAAAATCCAGCGGGGTCATATCCGGTGACCGTGGGGGCCACGCAACAGGACCGTCGTGGCCGATCCACCTGTCCTAAAAGGTTTCATTTAGGTAGTCGCGGGCAATTGTAGCGTAGTGAGGTCCAGCCCCGTCTTGCTGACAGAACATGTTCCGTCGGATCTCATTTGGAATATGGTTCATGAGATCCGACAGAACATGCTCTAAAAACACTTTATACGCTGGGCCGTCCATCCTGTCTGGCAGCATGTACGGCCCAACAATGTAATCACCACAAATGGCGGCCCATACATTAATCGACCAACGGACTTGTGCTGCGGATTCTCGTCGCTCCACAAATGCCGATTGTGGGAATTGAAGCACCCTTCCCTATTGAAGAGTGCTTCGTCCGTCCACAATATGTATTTGCAGAACGACGGATTCCGTTGCACTTCCCCCAACAGCCACACTGAATACTCAACCCGCTGGTCGCCATTCCCGGGGTGCAAATGTTGCACCCGTACATAGCTGTACGGATGCAACATGTTTTCCCTCAGAATTCGGTGTACCGTCATTCTGCTGGCACTAGAAGAAAATGCAGAAACATCCATTATTAGATAACATTCGTTTTCCTTAATTAATAATTGCTGCAGTTATCTTGTACTGTGATTTACTCTAGGCGGCGGCTCAAGTCGCGCACGCTGACGGTCGGTTCTTCGTCTATGGCGTCCAACACGTTCTCTTCTACCGCAAGGTTCCACGCGGCTCTGGGTCTACCCATGACACTGCCTCGCCGCATCATCGACCCTGTCGAGTGTAATCTTGACGCCAAACGCCTAATCGTACCCTCGCTTGGGGTTTCGATGCGCGGGTATTCCCGTGCCAACGCTCGCACAGTAGCACTTGCGTCCCCGTTGTTCCGGGCGTACATCCAGAACATCGTGTAATATTCTTCAGCAGAGTACATTTCTGGGACGAGATTGCTAGCTGACTGAAAGGATTTTGTTCCAAGCAACTTCTTCTACCCCCAAGTAGTTTCTCTCGTTCCATTATGCGTTAACTCCCACCAGGACAAGAGACTTTAGGTAAAAAGAAGCCAGCACATTTTCGAAACACACGTGCTTTGCAGAAGCACCGTCCTTTTACTGCCAATGTACCCATTGCTTCGAGATAGACAGCACACACTACGTGTTTCGGTTCGAAAGGGTCCGAAGAGAGGAGAAACAGGAAGTCTTCGAGTTGCTATAAAGAGGAAAAGGCATTCCTGTTTCCGTTTTCCGATACCCCGAGTTCACGTCTGCTACCAGGCGTATGCAATTAAATCTTAAATTATCTAAAAAAATGTAGGAAACAGTTCTCTACCGCCGACTAGCGGGACAATACGGTCATAAACCGCGACCCTGGCGAAATGCTCAGGCCGATCAACCTGATTAATTTTAAATACGCCTCGCGGAGAGACACAGGAATAAAGAGGGTAACTCGCTGACTGCGCGTAGTCCCGCCTGCTTCGTCTTTCCTTCAAATTAAAGAAAGATCCCATATCTCCCGAGTATATGTACACACTCGAATTTCAAAACAAAAGTACGCGTTGACGTATTCCGTGCGAGAAAAAGTGGGCTTAAAGTCCGATTGGTCGTAACCTAACCAATCTGCCTTGCATCCCTCTCAAACGGCCACTGACTTGAAGAGGCCCTCTTCACAGCAATGTCTCCTCCCCGAGGTGCACGCTCCGATTGGTCGGGGGTTTTCGTTAATATCTCGTTAACGAAGCTTCGGACAATATTTTCGCTAAGGAAAAAGTTGTTTCGAATCACCCCCTGAGTCACCCCTTTCAAGGAACGCCGACATTTTTGGAACACCCTGTAGATAGAATATAGAATATAGCTTTTTCAAATTGTTAACAGGTATTGAAACAACTAAATTATCAGAAGTAATTCTTTTTGTATAATCACAAGATTTACATCGAGTAGTAGAAGTTACTTGATGTTCTACCAATTGTCTTATACAATCATACTTTGTGCTCAGGATTATAAGAAATTCGAATACATCTTGATTTACGTTTATTGAAAAATGTTCTAAACTTTGCCTGTATATGTATTTAAATTGCGTATTCCATTTTCATATCGATGCATTAATATTTTCAAAACATTTAATGATTCATTACAATTAAACCATTGTTTTCTAATGGCACTTAAATGCATTAAACATTGTAATACTGCATTTGCATAACATGAAGCATTATCTGTATTTTGAAAACCATGTAAAACCCAAGAAACATTTTTTTTAAATAATTTTTGATTTTTACATTTTTCTTGGACATAATCAATTACTTTTGACAATATCCATGGAACATCTTTCACTTTCGAATAGCGTTTTTTTTAAACAGTAATTATGTCTGCATCTGGTTTGTACTTGGATCTTAACCGATTATATTTCCTAATAGCTTTTTCGTCAGCTATTACTGACGAAGGATCATAATTAATCAAGTGCAACCCTTCTAAAGACGTTACTCGTGATAATGCAACATAAGCTTGACCACAGTTAAATATAGAGTTGCCTATGTCCATAATAGCACTTTGTAAACTCAATCCTTTACTTTTATGAATTGTGATTCCATAACTCATTGTCAGACACAATGGAAATTGTTTTCTTATTACAAATGCTCTATCCACTATTTCAAATTTAACGCTTACTCTTTCAATGAAATACTCTAATCCCAAGGGTAAAAGGAGCTTAATTTTCTCTACATAATCGGTAGACATATTACAACTAAAATTACCTTGGCTATGGTACCATTCACAAGACCCAAAGTAGCATCAATGTTACGCCTTATCATAACGTTTGTTCCAATCTTAATTACAATTTCCTTTGAAAATCCAGCAGTTTTAAAATTATCGTCATCAGTATTGGGCAATAGTTTTTATACTTTCTGTCTCACATACGGAATACAGCCAATCCTATCTTCGGCAATTAATAATATCTCTTTTGATGTAATGCGATTTAACATTGCAGCATTAAGAATGTCACACATATGACGAGTAGGCAATAAACAAACAATGTTCAACGGAAAATCATTAATAAAATTACATAATTGGTTTAATCTGAATTCAAACGAATCACCAGTAAAAGATATTTTTCTATTCTCAAGAATCTCGCAATCAGATTTTGTCAATAGACCAATACGAATTCTTGACAACAACTGTCGATAAGAATCATCCCCTTGCTGACGCATATTGATCGTTAACTCATCATAAACAAATAATGAGGTCTATAAATTAACAGCAATTAAAGAAACGAGATATTTGTTAATTTTATCATTTGATAATTGTACAAAAACAGGGTCTTCGTGTACAGGAGGTAATTGAAGCAGATCACCAAATAAAAGAACGTGCTTTTGACCAAACCAACCGTCTTCACAATCATAAGTATCAAATATTTCTGACAATCGAAAATGTATATACGTAAAAGTTAAATTTGATATCAGTGACACTTCATCAATCACAAAAAGAACATCTTTGAGATTTGCTCGTAAAACTTTTAATACATGATCAGATAATTGTTTATACTTTGGCGTTAGACCATGTTCAATGGGTAATTGGAGCAATCTATGAACTGTCAAACCGTCTATATTAAACGCTGCTATACCAATCGGTGTCGCTACAGCAGTATCTTTATTGAGATATTGTTTTATCCAACACTTAATGGTTTTAATTAAAAAACTCTTTCCCGTTCTACCTTCTCCGCTAACAAACAATCGTAATATCGAATTATCTGACCTTACAGTATCAATGACTCTGTAGAATACTCTTTTTTGGTCGGCATTTAATTTTGCTATCACTTCAGACACATAAATTTTTTCATCCATTTTATTACCAAGATCTCTAAAATCTTGCATTGCTTCACCAGCTTCTACATTTTTAGCACCTATAGGATTTTCAGTGTCATCCTGAGACTCGTCTTTTTTTTTTATAATTCTTCATCTAATTGCCGAACTAACTCTTGTGCAATTTCAAAAGCTTTTTTTAATTCTTCTAGTTTTTCGTGATATTGTAATGCTTTCGTAAGATGTAGTTTTACTTTATGAAATGCTTCCATATAAGTATCACAACTATTTTTAAGATCCTCTAATTCCCGCCATGGTTTAAACATAAGCAATAAAGAAAACAAATAAACTTCTGGTCTATTATTAACATTATGTCTGTAATGATTAATATAGACATCCACGTTGCCGCCGTTTAAGATAATGATTAGTATCTAATTTATAATATTCAATATTATTATTTTTCGGTTTGATTGTCGTGATATCATATCATTGTGCGAATTCATAAAGAGACACAGATTCTAATTCTCCAGATCTATTTGGATAATAATTATGTATTAAAGATGGACAAAATATATCTGTAGATTCACCATCAAGAGCTTCAATTTCTCTACGACTTTTTAATTTTCTCTGCCTTATAGAATTAGCATCTAACCATTTAATAGTTATATTTCGATCAGTTCCATATAAAGGCATACCTAGCAATGTATCAGCAGCCGCAAGAGCTCCACATTCTCTATTCCATATGGAACGTAAAGCAAAATTCTAAAGAACACTTGCCAATACTTATTTTTATTATTTATACTATTTGCAAAATCACAATCAGACAATTCACTTTTCCCTGCTTTATTTAAATATTTAGTAACGTTCCAAGTGAGCAATGTAGATTTTTCACCAATAAACTATATATCCATATTGCCTTCCCACGCAGTAAGAATAACAGGATTATAATCATTAATATCTACTTCATTTTCTGTTCGAGGAAGATCGTATAATCTACTTTTATGTTCCTTTTTTTCCTACCTGCTATCGAAGGTGCCACGTCTCTCATATTTAGTGTGTCAGTAACAGGACGAGGAAACCCAAAACGAAACCTATGAATAACTTTAGATCCTATTTTTTTAGCACGAAGACAATAATCATTATATTTGTGTCGTTGGTCCGTATTAACACGTCTGTGCAATAATGGCGAAATATTTTCATGTAGCATTTTGCAGCTTATATATTGTAAAATATGTGAGGTTTTAGAAAGTGTGACGACTCAACATATGCATATAATAATAGAATAGTTTATTAATATGGGTGTCCGCGGGAAGCCTGGACAGCTGGATATCTCCTAAAGTACTGGAGATAAAAAATTTAAAAAAATATGTAATCGAATGGTTCGAGGGGGCTAATTTATTAGCCGAGACGATTTTTTTTCGATTATTATTTTAAAAGATACGATGGTCAAATTCGGTTTTTCAAATGGAACTATTTTTTCTGAAGACATGAGTTGATAGTGCGTTCCAAGACAAATTCAATAAGCTTTAATGTATACACTTTATTTCCACTGGTTTTTAAGATATTGCGCTTGCAAAATTACTGATTTTCACTGGAAGAAAACCCGCTGAAATAGCAAGGACCGGGAACGGTCTTGCTGGCGCCACGGGTGGCCTTGCCTGTTGAAACAGATACGTACCTGCCAAAGGTCTACGTCAGGATTGGCAGGCCGAAAGGCTGGACAATTCTTTTCCGTCAAAAATGCTACTTACTAATGTTAATGTTTCAAAACGTCATAACATTTACTCAATTGCCTCATTCAGACTCAATTTTCAACTTTAATAGTCTTTTATTTCGCACTTGCTTCTACGCTCGGATGGCTGGTTCTTTTGGGAGGGATGCAAGTTGGATTGGTTAGGTTAGGAGGTGCTAAAGTTGCTAGACTAAATTTCTAAACTATAGGGAGCAGATTGTATTAGGACCAATCGGATTTGCATCCCTCCCAAACGATTGCTCTCTTGAAGAGACTCTCTTCACAGCAATACCTCCTCCCCAATGCCCACCTTCTCTCGCACGGAATAATGCGTCAACGCATGCTTTTGTTTTGATATTGGAGATCGTGTATATACTCGAGAGATAAGGGGAGGATCACGCGTCGACATTAGGCTGCCCCTTTTCTTCCTGCGTCTCTATCCACGAGGCGTATTGACGGTGCGTAGATGTCTGGATGCCAGTTATTGAATGCAGAAGACGAGAGAAACACTTTATTGCAAAACACACATGTACTATAATATTAAAGTAAATCGTATTCCTCTCGGGAAGGAGTACTAACAATGATCGAACTTACGCCTGTAACGGTTTCGAGCGTGATGTAACGCTTCTTACAGGATTTCAGGATTAGTTCGAGTGGCGTGCGATAAAGAATTCAAATTCAAGAACAAGAATTTAACTTAATAGTGTTTATTCAGGAAAACACTTCTGAATTATACAAACAAACATAAATTGACTCTTTATAATTTTAAAGGAATTATAATAATTAAATAGGTTGCGACTCTCGGTCGGTACAAAAGAACGCCCGTTTGATCGATCAATTTGATATATATATAACTTAAATGTCTAATAATAACGTCTTAGTCGATAGAATGAATTGGATTATGAATAGTGACTCTCGGTCAATATAGAAGGATAATAGGTTTATGTAATAGTTTAGGATTTAGGAATTGAATATGTTAAGTTGAGATACGTTTTAAATTGTTCTCCGTTTCATCAGGGGCAGGTTTGCCACCTGGAGTGATCTCAGTCCCACGTTGCTCAGAAGTAATGTACAAACCTGAGAATAAGAATTAATAACTTTGCTTCAACTAACTAAGGGGCCTACAAGGCGGCTTCCACGGCCTGAACGTCTCGCCAAACTTAGCGACTATGGCTTTAGTTGGGACGCTCGACAGAACCGAGGGGCCTACAAAGCGGCTTCCAAAGTTGGAGCATTAATTTATGTTGGGATCAGCTATAAGCTTTAAATGATCCTTTTACATTGAATAATTGACTGTTTGAAATAGAATTCTTGACTGGCATTGAATGAACCGAATAGAATAGAATGAATTCTCTGGGCTATCGTGCCCGTATTTATACATGTTCTGGATTTTGGGAGCGCACCAATAGGAATGGAGTTCGACTATAACGCGTCAATCATTCTCGACTCGCTCGATCTGTTCTCCAGCCGGTCTACAAATCGACTGGTTAGTGCGCAGGTGCGCGTGGAACGCTCGATTCTCCCACTCAATGCTATGCATATTTCTCTGCTTCGATCCTTACTCTCGCCGATCCGCCGATTGACTGAGGATCGCGCATGCGTTCGATTCTCCCACTCTTCATCACTCGATTCTCTCTTTCATCGCACTCGCGTCTCGCGATACTCTGAGCTAATTTTAATATTAATACTAAACACACCTTATAAAAGTAGGATTAATAAGAATATAATAAAAATATAAGTATTTAAGTACTTATTAATTGGTTTTATTAATGTGAAAAAGAAAGGCGCAGTTTTGTAGGTTTGTTACACGCCCTACTTCGCGCAGACCGATTACACGGGGGGTAGTTGGGTCACATACCCGTCCACGCTCACACTCCGCGTTCACAATTGCGTTCTCGCTAACGCGTCACTCGCCCGATGATCGACAATCGACTCTCCCTGGCCCGCTCGGGCTCGCTTACATTATCGGGCGCTATCGGGCGCTACCGTGCGCTCCCGGTCGCTCGCTCGCTGGGAACGTTGAAGACGCCTCTTGGTGTCGCCTGCCTATTAGGCAAGGCCATACAGGATAATACTTTTTAATTCCTATATTTGTGGCATCAAGAATAAAGAATTGTTTGACAGATTACGTGACCGATCAGACGGCGCGTGGATCGGCGATTCATGCGCAAATTTCGTCGAGCAACGTCAGATTCCACCTAAGGTGATGCGGTCTGGTACCCCGTGGCGAGGACAACCCCCCGCAGTGCCCCACCGAATTTTATGGCTTTCGACCCTCGAAGGGGTTGGAGTGCCTACTAAGAAATGAGAAATCTTCGACATCCGCATTTCTCATCAGATCTTTGCTAAAATGAGCCCATTGATGATTCCTTATGTTTCGCCGATGAAACTGACACCAAGAACGACGTAATTCGGAAAATAATGAAGGAAATGAACATTTCATTGCCATAACCTCAAGCTAATTTCGTTAATAAATTATAGCTAGCGTCTCCAATTCAATGCTATGATAACGTGATTCAATTTCGGTCATCCGTTTTGAAAAATAAAACACCGGGTGTACCAGAGGTACCAGGCCGCATCACCTTCTGAATTCAATAACTGGCATCCAGACATCTACGCACCGTCAATACGCCTCGTGGAGAGAGACACAGCAAGAAAAAGGGTAGCCCGCTATCGACGCGGGATTCTCCCCTAAAATTCGAACAGAACCCTCATCTCTTGTGTATAAACACGATCTCCAATATCAAAACATAAGCATGCGTTGACGTATTATTCCGTGTGAGAGAAGGTGGGCATTGTGGAGGAGGTATTGCTGTGAAGAGGGTCTCTTCAAGAGAGCAACCGTTTGGAAGGAATGCAAATCCGATAGGTCCTAATACAATCTGCTCCCTATAGTTTAGAAATTTGGTCTAGCAACTTTCGCACCTCTTAACCTAACCAATCGAACTTGCATCCCTCCCAAAAGAACCGGCCATCCGCGCGTAGAAGCAAGTGCGAAATAAAAGACTATTCAAGTTGAAAATTGAGTCTGAATGAGGCAATTGAGTAAATGTTATGACGTTTTGAAACATTAACATTAGTAAGTAGCATTTTTGACGGAAAAGAATTGTCCAGCCTTTCGGCCTGCCAATCCTGACGTAGACCTTTGGCAGGTACGTATCTGTTTCAACAGGCAAGGCCACCCGTGGCGCCAGCAAGACCGTTCCCGGTCCTTGCTATTTCAGCGGGTTTTCTTCCAGTGAAAATAGTAAATCAAAAAAATAGAAATAGAAAATCAGTAAATTTGCAAGCGCAATATCTCAAAAACCAGTGGAAATCAAGTGTATACATTAATGCTTGTTGAATTTATCTTGGAACGCACTATCAATTCATCTCTTCAAAAAAAATAGTTCCATTTAAAAAACCGAACTTGACCACCGTATCTTTTAAAATAATAATCGAAAAAAAATCGTCTGCGCTAATAAATTGGCCCCCTCGAACCACGCAACGCCATATTGTTAAACAATTTTTTATCTCCAATACATTAGGAGATATACAGCTGTTCACTCTTCCCACGGACACCCTGTATATCAGGAGAGAGGATTAAATATCATTAACCAAATTACAAGAATTAATAAGTCTGATATTCATACAAGAACATATCCAATTTATCTTCTGTAAAGGCACTCTTGAAACTCCTCCTATACAAGATTGACAGCAGATCATTCAGCAGAATTACCAGACACCTGTAGGCGGACACAAAGGAATTATAAAAACATATCACCGAATAAGAAGCAGATAATATTGGAAAAATATGGAATACGAAATAACACAATTTATTAAAACTTGCTTGGAATGCCAGAAGACTAAACTAGTAAGAGTGAAAAATAAGGAGCCTATGATACTAACAGAAGCACCAATTGATGCCTTTGATAAAATTCTTGTGGACATAGTAGGAACCTTTTACAAATATGGGAAATGGTTAAACCGGGTGTCCTAAAAATGTCGGAGTTACTTGAAAGGGGTGACTCAGGGGGTGATTTGAAACAACTTTTTCCTTAGCGAAAATATTATCCAAAGCTTTGTTAACGAGATATTAACAAAACCCCCGACCAATCGGAGCGCGCACCTTCCGCCCGAGCTCCCGTTGTAGCGTTGGCTACGCGGTAGGCGGCTGCGCTTGTACTACGAAGGTACGAACAAGCAAGTCGGCATGCATCGAAGGAAACCGCGTTACACAGTTTTTTTTTGTAGCAGAATCTTAAATAACAATTGTTTGAAGTGAGTGAACAAGAAATACGTAAATTTCATTTTCAAATAAGGCATAAACGAAAAGGTAATGTAACAGAAAATGTACGACAAGTGATCGTAATTCGTTATTCAGGTAAAAATCCGTAGTTTAATTACGGCCAACGTAACTAAATTTAAAAAATACTATTAGGTGTATGAATAAAGTCTTTCTGATTGGATTTACATAATCAGTATAAAGCAATTGAATTTCTATCGTAGTGATATTCATGAGCTACCAGAAAAATGGCAAAAGGTAATTAACAATAATGGAAATTATTTCGATGGTTGAGTTGTTTTCATACTTTTTAAATCAAACTATTGAATCCTTAAATCGAACAGAATTTATTGCTACACCTAATAATCACTAATAAATTAAATAACACTCACGCCTACGAGCATTTCTTTCCTTCCTTTCCTTCCTTTTCGGAATCCTGTGTCACTAAGTCGGTCACTGTGCCGATCCTGGTCATCGGTGGACGAAAAGATTTATGGTAGGGTTGCGCCCAGAACTCAGCTGATCGCAGGTATACGACACCACCCAAAGGTAAGGATCGCAACGTCAAGTGCGTCCGGGTTAATGTACAGAATATTCACTTCATTGTACGGCCACTAACACTGATCACTTAATTTACTTTTCATGGAACGTGTTGTTCCTACGTTATAAAATTGGTGACCCCGAAAGGGGCCGATTACTATTAGTTGAGCAGTTGCTCGATGTGACCATCCTCAGCGTCTATGCACGCCTTGCGGCATCATTAAGTCCGTTGAGAATAATCTTGACGCCAAACGCCGAATCGTACCCTCGCTGGGGGTTTGGATGTGCGGGTATTCCCGTGCAAACGCTCGCACAGTAGTACTTGCGTTCCCGTTGTTCCCGGCGTATACCTAGAACATCGCGTAATATTCTTGAGCGGTGAACATTTCTGGGACGAGATTGCTAGCTGACTGACAGGATTTCTTCCAAGGAGCTTCCTCTATCCCCAAGTAGTTTCTCTCGTTCCATTATGAGTTAACTCCCACCAGGATAATAGGCTTTAGGTAAAAAGAAGTCAGCATATTTTCGAAACATACATGATTTGCAGAAGTGCAACGAATTAATGAACTGGCCAGAGTATTTCGCCAGGATCGCGGTTTATGATCGTACTAGTTTTTTAGCCTGTCAGGCATTACTATCCTATATAATAAGACGCGTAAGATAACCACAATTTATGTTGGAAATTCCCCTACAAACAATTTTCGCTGTAAAATGCGAAATTTTACAACTTTTGCGCATCAGAAGGGTCTGTGTACCTGTCTAATTGGTCTCCTGAAGGGCATTTCGAGGGGCCTAAGAAACGAAATAATTGTCGATATTATTATAACAACTAATGTTTGACACAGATCCCGAATAAAAGAAATTTGTGGAGCATATTCACTCTTGCAACAACGCTTTTTCGTTTGCCTCCATGAGAGCCCAAATAAAGGGCGCATTTCGACTCTGCATTGAGTGTGCCTTTGTATCTCCACCACTTCTTGGAATCCTTCGGTCCAGAGTGAGAGAACTCATGAGCGAGCGAGAGAGGACAAAAGAGTCGACACGAAGTTACCGTCGGCTACGAAAGAGAGAAAGTATGATACTTTGTCTCGCTTCGTCTTTTAGCTCGAGCTCGAACTCGACCCGCGTGCAGGCCTACATACAATGCAGTAGCGGCTACATTGTACATAAATGCGTGTTTTAGGCCACAGGTACTGCCCATTATCGAATTTTCCAGGTTTTTCATTGTTTACGGCATCTTTGGGTGCTGAGGAAACTTCATGCCGAATCTGAACCTTGTAGGTCATCGGGAAGTACGAAAAATAGTTTGTGGAAAGTTTTAGGTAATTTATGGTTTAATTGGTTCCGTTTCGTAGCAGACGCGAACACAGGGTATCGGAAAAGGGAAACAGAAATAGTATGCATTTTCTTTTTTATAGCAACGCGAAGACTTTCTGTTTCTATTCCCTTCGGACCCTTTCGAATCGAAACACGTGGTGTCTGCTGCATATCTCGAAGCAATGGGTACATTGGCAGTAAAAGGACGGAGCGCGAGCTTTTGTAAAAGTGCACGATGATCCGTTCTTTGCATTTCTGCAAATCACGTGTGTTTCGAAAATGTGCTGGCTTCTTTTTACCTAAGGCCTGTTATCCTGGTGGGAATTAACTCATAATGGAACGAGAGAAACTACTTGGGGATAGAGGAAGCTCCATGGAAAAAATCCTGTTAGTCAGTTAGCAATCGCATTAGAGAAATGTTTTCTACACAAGAGTATTACGCGATGTTTTGGGTTTAAGCCCAGAACAACGGAGACCCAACTACTGCTGTACGAGCATTAGCGCGGCTGTACCCACGTCTCCGAACGCCAAGTGAAAATTCATTTCCACAAATTTTTATACCGTAGGAACAAAACTTTCCATGGAAAATAAATTAAATGATCATAGTAGGCGTGCAGTGCAGTGAATATTCGGTACATTAACGCAATTGCCGTTGTGACCATTAACTGTGGGTGGTGTCGTAAACCTGAGACCATCTGTGAAATGCGCGCGTCCGTTGGTTACCAGGATCGGTTCAGTGACATAGTGACACAGGTTTTCAAGCTGCAGGTGAAGTTTAATTACTTTATTGGTGATTATTATTTTTTAAATTTGACACAAGCTGTGGATTCTTTCCGGCGATAATTCTCCAAATTTCCGTTCGTTAATTTTTCTTCGGGGTTTATAAAAAAACTTATTCATTATCAGCAGCAGTTATTGAGTTAGGGATTTTTACCATAGTAACGAACTACGATCACTTTTCGTTAATTTCCTGTTACATTACTTTTTCGTTTATGCGTTCTTTGAAAACAAAATTTACGTATTGCTTGTCCTCTCACTTCAAATAATTATTATTTTCGATTCTGCTTTAAAAAATAAAAAAATATTGAGCTAAATGGACTTCATCTCGCGAAGTCTTTATCACGCTCGATTAAAATTTGTAAAGATGGAATGTTCGGATAATTGAACATGGTTCGACACGTGTTGAAAGAAAAATATATATTTCACTCCGATCCGCGGAATCGGACAAACACCGGAGACGAAACTCGTTTCGACAAGACACGGAAATTGCACTCGTACAAAGGACTCGTACAAAGGAAGAAATCGTCTCGAAGCCTGAGGCCGAAAAATTAGTACTCGCGCAGAAATCGACACAGCGTGTTAACACTTGAAAGTCCGCGAGCAAGAAGACCTTATGCCCGTAAATCTACATGCCCGCCCCTCTACCGCATCCGCGATCCGAGCTACTCGGTCCACCCAAATCGCGGGAACGACTGAGAGGACGAGACAAGCCCGCTTATTGGTCGCACGAAGGCGCCAAATACAATTAGTCTAAGAACTATTAACGCAATCAGATTAAGAACTATGAACAATAGAAAGTATATATAAATATAAAGTATAAAGTAAATATAAAGTAGTAGATAGAAAGTATAAACGAGCATGATATTAACCAATCCTACTCGTTCTCACGAGCAAATACAAAATAAAATTTATGTTAAACGATTTTATTAATAATGCAGTAAAAACTAAATTAAAATGCACTAAAAACTAAAAAAGAATTATTTTCTTGTACTATAATTTTGATGGTATTGTTTTTTATTAAAGTGATTCATATCCTGTTATGAAATATTGTGCCCTACAATTTTATTTAAAGTGATATTAACACCATCAAAATTGTAGTACATGAAATGAATTATTTTTTAGTGCATTTTAATTTAATTTTTACTGCATTTTTAATAAAATCGTTTAATATATATTTTTTTAAGGTGTTTTTTGTTTTCTAGTTTTTAGTGTTTGTGGATTTACATTTTACAGTCACTAAAAAATAATTCTTTTCGTGTACTACAATTTCGATGGTGATACACTACAAACGCCTGCACAGTTATATTATTATTATTATTATTATTATTATTATTATTATAATTTATGGGTATAATGCCCTTTAGTTTACAAAGGTAGCAACTAAAAAGGATTACATAAAAATTAGAACTAAAACTTAAACTTAAGCAACAACTAAAACTAAAGATAAAAACATAATAAAATTAGTAAACTAGTCATGTATGACTAGGTGGAAAGGAGAAATACTTCATTACAGGCCATAAACGACAACATTTTTGCGCAGCAGACTGCACAGGTGATTTTTAAACGTACCTAGTGTACCGCAGAAAAAATCAACCAGATTGTTATAGGCGTTTGCTAGCCCGCACAACCTGTTAATAAGGCTGCGCATCCCAGACGCAGTGCTATGGGAGGACAAGTAAAATAGCTGAGACGATCTTAGTGCTGAGTACGGCACGTTAAATTTCAAAAGCGCTAGAAGATCAGGAGAGTCAATATACCCATTAAGTAGGTTAAAGACGATTGCAATGTTAGACAATGATCTCCGATCCTCCAACGAGAGAAACCCACAGGCCTTTAGAATTTAGGTTTAGTCATGAGAAATTCTCGCCATATCTACCCCATATTTGGGTGCAAGCAGCCGCAAGAATCTATGTTGTACGGATTCAAATGACGTCGAGTACTTCTTGTGGAACGGATTCCAAACAGGTGACGCGCACAGCATATGAGGTACCACAAGCGCATTATATAACGTAATGAAAGTGACAGGGTTAACGAAGTCACATGATACCCGCATGATAAAACCCAGTATTTTAGACGGTACGTTTTCCACAGAGTGAAAGTGTTCGCGAAACACGTTTTAGTTTTACCGTTCGTACCTACATACGTGACGGATCATTTCTCGATCAATTGTGTATTTTCGGTCGTGGCGATGCGACTAGCGACCCGAACGCAGCGTCTTTTTGTCGTTTTCGTAAACAACGCGAGTGGCTGATTTCAAGTGGTTTGAATTTGTGGTTATGGGTTATATTTATTGATGATGGGTAATTTATTCACCCCCTCGGGTTATTTTTTTTTTTAAATATTGTATTGTCCATTGGATAGGTGGAAGTGGATTATATTTGAGTTGCCAGATTTGAACCATACGAACGAACGAACGAATGGACGGACGGACGGACGAACAAAGGATCGCAGCTGAATAAATTCGTTAAAAAATATGTATTCGTCTTTTTACGTTTGACATGATTTTCCTCGATTTATCTTTTATTCGTTATTCACTTTAAATGACAACCAAAGGATGACGAAAGGTATTGATTGGCGTCGTTTTTGCGGAAATTTCTCACTTCTTAATGGGTATTTCAACTCCTTCGAGGGTCGAAGGCCATAAACATGCGGTGAGGCATCACGGCGTGTTGTCTTTGCCACGGGGTAACAGGCGGCATCTCCTTGAGTCGAGTCACTGGAGGATCACCCTTAAGGCCTGGTCCAGGTCTGAACCGAACGCCGAACCGAAACGCCACTTGAGACTCCCGAATGCCACGTTCCTACGTGTGGAACGCATATTTATAGCGATTTTCGCCAGTTTAGACGGAATCTCGTGCCTAGCGACAACTAAAGATTGAAGGACAGAGAGTGTTTATAGTAGTGCAGACCAATAGTTTGCCTGCCATATGACACCGAGGAAGGGCCAGTATATTAGAAGCAACAGCTTCTACTTGATGTTTTAATTAATCTGATGTCAATATTGTTGAGTCTGATAACTGTACGTGACATAAATAAAGAACAATGTTAAGTCCCAGAGGAGATTACTAAACTACGAGCGTGCAGCGATTGCTGTACACCATTGGAAATATCTCGTACCAAGACGAATGGTTGATACCATTTTTAACATTGAAATCAGATGGGATCACCTCGAAAAGTGGCCTCAACGTTCGAAATTTTGCGGTTTTGACCAAAGAAACCGGTAGTAAAATCCCATCTGGCCTGGTGGATCTGGCGGCAAATGTGCCTCATGACCTTTATTTCAGAATCGTGTTGGGCTTGCGTTTGCCGCATGTTGACGAGATATTTCTAATGGTGTATAACCATCGCTGCACGCTCGTAGGTCAGAAATATCTTTTGGGACATAGGGGGAGACCTGGTGTAATCGGGAGAAGTTAACGTTCTATTAGGGAATTTTTTGTAAAGAAACTATAAATGTAATGTTTTTAAAACTTGTAGGCTATATTATTGTCTTTTTCAAGAAGTGAATAAACATTTTTTTATTTAAAAATAACGCGATAATTTCAAATACCGCAAGTGTTTCGAAGTGGCCTCTATGCGACAGTTGTTCAACTACGCGCAGTCTCGGGTCCTTTGTGATGATCTGAAAATGCTATACAGTTTTGTGTTTTTAATAAAATTGCGCTATGGAAAAACCTCAAACAAAAATGCAAAATTAAGATAATGGCGAGTGTTTAAAAAATACTTGCGTCATTCACAAAAAAAACATTAAATTTAATATTATTCCGGATTGAGGTACATTGGTATTATAGTATCAGATCACGACAACGGACCCTAGACTGCATGCAGTTGAACAACTCGGACGCTCCGACACACTTACACCATTTGTAATTACTGCACTATTTTTATATCAAAGAATGTTTGTTTACGTCTTGGAATACATAATAATATATCCTGAAGTTTTAAAAAGATTGCATGCATAGTTTCTTTATAAAAAGTTTCTCAATTGAACCTTGAATTGTGTCGATTACACCAGCCCCCCCCGCCCCCCAACATTGTCCTTTACTTTTCAGAGAAACGAAACGAATGTTAAGAATGTTAAATATTAAAATTTGAATGTTCTACTTCAATATTCTATTTTAAAAGTACTAATAGTCTTTTTCCTTTTCTTAAAATAGGAGTCAAAGAAGTGCTTAATTGAGGCCTACCGATTACTGAAGTATGAACCAGAAGTCCTTCTAGAGGGAAAAGTTGCACGCCGTGCTAAACAAAATTTAAAAAACTTTAATGAAATTTTGAAGCGTCTAAATTAGAAACTCGGATCGTTACATACAAAAAATGACACAGTTCGACTAAAAATATTTGTATGACGTAATTATTTTCGAATGTTTATTCCCATTGTAGTAGAAAGGGCAATGAAAAATAAATCGTTCATGAAGCCTTCTAGAACAAAATAAACGTATACAGCAAGTCATCACGAAGTTTTTAATGTGTCGTGTTACTAGAATGGAAACATATCAGTCACATGGGTCATTCCACGCCAGTGATCACATTTTAGGGATTTTCAAAAAATTGAAGTATGATATTCACAGTGAGATTTGAAGTAAACGGGTAATATAAGTCGTCATTTTGCTGGTTTCGAGATTCTCGCTGAGAATCTCGCGATACTCCTTGGTCATCCTTCGCTGTTGTTGTCCAACGGGCTCCGATGAATCGGGTAAGAATGCAGGGACGGGTATACTCGGTTGGAAACCGAGGGTAGTGGGATTCTTGGCCGGTTAAACAGTTAGCACTCACCGTAGGACCACCGGGGTCTCCGTTTTGGGCCCGTTTTGGGTGTTTCGCCATATGCTGACGGTGTTTGCTACGCTTCCGAAATCCTTTACGCGGTTGTACCGGATTTTGGACGCTCGGTTGCGGCAATCAGAATATGTACTGGGACGCTAGGCTCAGGTGTCGTTTGGGTCACAACAATGTGTTCAGTCTTATTATTTTTGTCATTTTTTTTAAATGCAACCTAGAGGTAATATTTGAAAAAGAAACGTTTGTTTGTAATTGTTTAGGAATTTTTCGGTTTAAAAATAAATTTTTTCACAGAAGCTGTTGCACACGTATAGTCATATATGCTCGCTACTCGGTTGCGGAACCGTTTACGCATCTCACACGCCGACTTAACTTGGCGTGAGATAATTTAAAACAGATAGGAATATACTCGTGGACAATTTATACTGTAACCACATAGGGTGTTTATAAATATGTGGGACAATATTTCAAGGTTGATTCTACTCATCAAGATAATAAGAAAATTTGGTATACACATATGTATGATAATGCTTAGTTTTGCAGTTATAAGCATTTTTATATTCCGTATATACGCCTAAAAACTTAAAGCCGAAATCAGTCATCTTAAAGGGAATCAGAGATAACTTTAGCCTAGAGACATTAAGCAAGGACTGTTGGACCTGAATCTCCCCGAATTGGAGTTTATTAACGTGTCTAAATTTGTATTCAACAAGGTGCACCCTGAAAGTTTTCATCATTTACAATTAGTACAATTGCTCCACAGTAGTAAGCCAACGGAGCTGTTGAAAGTAAAAACTATTGCCTACCAGAGAGTTCGCTGGAAGCACCTAAAGAAGACTAGCATATTTCAGTATAGGAAATGTCAAAGACTGGGCCATGCGAGCAAAAGCTGTCACCTACAGTTCAGGTGCGTCAAATGTGCCAATTCTCACGAATCAGGGAGCTGCCCCAATTTAAAAGAGGACGATAGGCTTCGTTTAAAGTGCGCCAACTGTGGTTAGGAGGGACACTCAGCTTCCTGCAAGGGCTGCCCATATATCAAATTCACACTGGAGCAATGGTTAAATCTGCAAAGGTTCAGTGAACCATGCGGAACAACTGTGCTATCGCTGCAACAATTAGAGGAAACTGTACGGAAAACCAGCGCAACAGATTTATGCGTCAATGGGCAGCTGAACATGATGTTAATTATAAGTTAAAAATATAATTGTCCAACAGCCATTTTGATCTGTAACATTCAACAGTCGTTTCTTATATACTTTTTTCGCTGAAAACGAAAAACTGGTAAGAGAGTGAGAAAGCGCGTTCTTTTTTTTAAAGTCTGCTGAGTAGGGGGGGGTGGTTTACTCCACCTCCTTTCCTGTGGGTCGTCCCTCTGAGCGGTAGCCCAGTTACCGGCCTGAGTGAAGTATAGTGGTGTTACTAGCAGCATGTAACGGTGAGTTTTGGTTTGGAGGTTTCGTGCGGAAAATTTTCAAGAAACCGCGTTTCTTGATAAAGCTGAAAGAAACTTGTTGGTAGAGCAGCATCCTTATGATTGTAAACTTAAATAAGCTTAGTAAATGGAAGCGTCTCTAAGCAAGGGTGCAGCAATTGAAGTAGGCAGTAAATCAGCACAAACAAATCGGTGAAAGCCGAGAGAAAGTTTCCTAGACTGTGTGTCAGACAGACATGCAGGAGAACCTTCTTTTGAGAAGTCTAGTTAGGTAAAGCTTATAAGTACTGAAAGTACTGAAGCAGAAGCTAGAAATTAAAAACAGAGAGGGGGGGATAAGAGAAGGAAAAGGGAGGATATTGTGAGAAATAACATGAAGGGAAGGTTTATTTAGTCATGGGGAAAGGGATTTTAACTCTATAAGATATTTTATTGAGACCATAGGTGCCCGTGAGACGAATGAGTGGATTGGGGTGATAGGAGACCAGGTAATTTTCAAAAAGTATAGCAATGAAGTCGTGAATAAGAGGGACGTTAGCGTCCGCATGCAGTGCCCTGGAGGAGTAACTGAATGGAGAGTGAGTGATAATTTTGAGGATCTTATTTTGAAAGCGTTGAACCAGAGATCTATTGGTTTTTTATGTATTCCACCAGACCTGTGCCCCATAGGTAAGCACAGGCCTGATGCAGGTTTTTTAAATATGTAGCCGGATGTTTAAACTGACGGGGGACCCATGGCAAGTATGTCGGTGGAGATCCCACAACTTTTAAAGCTTTGTTGATGCGATCATGTATGGCTGCATTCCACAGCATTTTGTAGTGTAATATGATTCCTAGGTATTTGACTTCAATAGCACAGGGCACGGCATTATTGTTGATACAAATGTTAAAACTTCGTCTGTTGGTAATTGTGACGGGGTTTCGGGAAAAAATGTTCGCTTTTGTTTTGTCTGGGTTTATTCGGAGTTTCCACAGGGCGAAATATTGTAGGACTTCATCAAGATATGATTGAAGCCGCATAACCAGCGTCGAAAGCCGCCAGGAGAAGATAAATAACACGGTATCATCCGCGTATAGCGCAAGTTCACAAGCGCTGGTAGTAGGGAGATCGTTGATATAATTGTTAAAAAGTATAGGACCGAGAATGGAGCACTGCGGCACGCCAACTTCGACCCGGTGCGGCAAGGATTTTACTCCTCCACTGCAGACAACCATCTGTCTGTCAGTAAGGTAGGAGGCCATTAGTTTGATGAAACCAGGAGGTAGACCGACAAGGTGCAGTTTATATAGGAGTGCACCGTGCCAGACGGAATCAAAAGCCTTAGATAAATCAAGTAAGACTATACCGACGGTCCGGTTTACATTTAGCTCATGAGTGATAGACTGTGCAATGCGAATTCGTCTGTTTTATCGTGGAATGACCCGCGCGGAAGCTGAACTGCCGGTCGGTGATGATATTATTCCTTTGGAGAAACTCGGATAAGAAAGCAATGATGCATCTCTCAAGGAGCTTGCCGATCACGGAGAGCAAGCTAATCTGTTTGTAGCTAGACGGCAGCTCACGCGGCTTACCCGGCTTGGGTATAGGTACGACCTTCGACAGTTTCCATCGCGAAAGAAAAGATGTAGTAGACCTGGCAGAGGATCCGTGGCGACGCGTGCTTCATCATGAGCATCGACACTCTGTCGCTGCCGGGGGCTTTCCTGGGAGCCATCTTTTTAATATAATTAAATATTTGATCGGGGGAGACTGAAAAGTCTGGAGACAAGCCGGTGGCAAGAGATTCCAAGGATGTGATGAACTCATCAACAGACTGCTCCTTACCCAATGGGAGTAGGGCGGCCTCAGAGTGTACTCTAGCGAAGGTGAAAGCCAGGATCTCGTCTTTATCGGCGTCTGCAGATACGAAGATTTGTCCACTGAGGAGAGGAGGTAAAGTTCTTGAAGCCGTTGTGTCCGAGATTTTCCGATTGGTTGCCCAGAAGGGTGGGGGCGGGTCTGTTAAAGGCCGTCAGGATCCGGTCCCACTCCAAAATCCGAAGATATGAAATCCTTTTTCGAATAGACGCAGTGATGTCCCGGATTTCATCAGTGACCACCAGCGCACCGAGCAACTGGCCTCTTCTGCGAAGGGCTCGGCGATGACGAATGAGCGATAGAAGGGTCTGGTCCGAAAGGTGGTGGCCATTCTTGCTTAAATAGCTGAAATCCGGGGTGGCTACGCTTTTGTGATAAGCATAGAGGAATGAAGTCATTTCTCTAATGCAGGAGTCTACTTCGTCCCTAGTGGAGAGAATACTCTTTATTTTGTACCTTGTTGTTAAATTCCGGTACGTCTCCCAGTCGGTGCCAGTTTCCAAGGTGTTTGGACCACTGGAGTGCTTGGCCGTTAGAACGACAGGTCGGTGGGGCGTGTCGAAATCGTCAGTCACAACATAGGTAAAGTCAGCGTGAAAGTCAGATATAAAAAAATCAATGATGGACGTCGGCATCTGGTCTGCATCGGCCAGTCCGATGAGTATAGTCTTCCGGGTGAATTATCCGGTAAGGAAACTTGCTGATGTGCTCGTGAAGAATTTTTCCGGCTTTGTTGTCCGAGAAGTTTTTCCAGAGCCGATGTTTAGCGTTCCAGTCTCCGCCGATCAAAAAGAACCCAGACGGGTAAGGGAATCAAAAACCCTTGCGTCTTTAATCGCCCCAGGAGGCGCGTACATATCTCCGATCGTGATTTTTGGAGCGGAGAGTTTGATAAAGCATGCGTCGAAGTCGAAAGCACTGACAGAAGTAAGGATCGAATAATTAATCGACCAGTGAATGCAAATGGCCACTCCGCCGTTTTTGACAAGGCGATCCCCGCGAACTACCGTGTAGCCCGGTAGCGAAAAATTAACCTGAGGGGTAAACCATGTCTCCGTGATAAGAATAACACCGGGCTGCAGTCGGGCCACCGCGAGGATGAGCTCATTCTGTTTTCGCAGAAGCGAAGATGCATTCCATAACATGATCGTGGGAAGAGGTATCGGACTAGGTCAGACAACCGAGCACGGAGCAAAAAACCTGAAACATTTCGGCCAGAGTGCGGCAGGGTCTCAATTTCTCGATTAACGATCGCGTTAACTGAAGCATCTGTTCGATATCAACGAAGGAGTTTACTCCTTAATGGCTCTAATCAAAGCGATCATGGAATTTACTCCACCGAGATGTTGACGGTTAGGAACTTGTGGAATGGGAGCCCCGTGATCGGAGAGGGGGAGAGGGTAGACGAGTGGTCTACGCTGTCCCGCAACAACCGCGTTGGCGTAGGAGGGGAAAGGAGAGGGTATGGAAGGAGATGGACGAGAAAAAGAAGGACGTACATTTCCATGAAATGGAATCGATAACGGATTTAGTTGGGAATTTAAAGTTATCCCGTTGACGAGTTTAGAGTTTGTGTTTCTTTTTTCAAGATATTTAAGAAGGGCAGGACACTGACCGTAGTTGGCAGCAGAGATGGGCATCATTTAAATAAAAAGTTATTTAAATAACGTATCAAATAAAAGAGACTGTATTTTTATTAGTCGTCGAATAAAAATAACTTTGGGTAATTTTTATTCGAAGCCCCTGAAATAACTTTTTTATTCGACGGGACTCATTCGACGGCTACGTATGATTTTTTTATTCGACGGGAATTCATTTTAAGCTTGAAATGATTTTCTCCGTTTCAGGCGTCTTTTATTTCAAAAGTTATTTGAAGTTAAAATAACTTTGGGCGAGCCCCGAGAGCCTTTGATCGAAGCCGCCGACTTCTCGAGCCGACCGACTATAGAAAAAATAATAAATAGAAAAACATCCATAAGTTTTAATATATTAATTAATCTTCTAGACCCCCACACGCGAGCTGGTCGAAGGTGTAACTATGGAACAGCAGGTCCGAAATCAAATTTCATTTTTTTTTTGTTATAAACTATATGAGTGTAGTTTCCGTTGTACGTACGGATTCTTTGATTGAAAACAAACGTTTTGAAATACGCTCGAAAAACTATCCCTCTATTCGAGGATTTATTAAACTTTTCTTGTAAAGCGCACCAATTTTACAAAAATAATTTGTTTAAGAAATCGGTATGTACAACGAAAACTATACTCATATAGTTTATAAAAAAAAATTAAATTTGATTTCGGACCTGCTATTCCATAGTTACACTTTCGACCAGCTCGCGTGGGGGGTCTAGAAGATTAATTAATATATTAAAATTTATGGGTGTTTTCCTATTTATTTTTTTGTATAGTCTCTTAAGACAGCGTACTAAAGGTAGGTAATAAAATTTTTATATGAAAATTGTATATTATTCCTGAAAAAAAATTCATAAAAATTGCTTACTTTTCCGGCCGTCACAGTGGTGTTCCTCCTTAATACACTTCATTTACTGCCTCGCCATGTTCGCTGTTCTGCACATACCCTCAATTTGTGCATTACCACAGATATGATACATGCAATTAATGACGACGCAGTACTATCTATCATTCATAAGGACATCATGGAGAAATGCAACACGTTGTAACTAGAGGTCGTGGCTTTTCACGTGTATTTAAATACACGTGTACACGTGTCCCGTGTAACGTGTAACGTGTACACGTGTCCCGTGTAACGTGTAACGTGTACACGTGTCCCGTGTAACGTGTAACGTGTACACGTGTCCCGTGTAACGTGTAACGTGTACACGTGTCCCGTGTAACTTGTACACGTATCCCGTGTAACGTGTATTAAGGAATTAAAAGTCCGTGTTCTTAATACACGTGTAGGTACACGGATTATAAGTACACGTGTACTTCTGTTCACGGATACCCGTGTAGTTCTGTTCACGGATACCCGTATAGTATTTCTATTATACGTGTGCACGTGTATTTAAATTGGTTCATCACGAGTAATTTTGCGATTGCTTAGTTGGTATAGGATAAACCAGCCAGTAATTGACCGCATACCAGTGAATGACTATTAGGCAAAGAAATGTCAATTATAAATTTAAACATTATTATATGTTTATAAATGGAGTGTAGTTGCACTTTTAATATCCTATATTTTTAGTTACGCGTATTAAGCAAACATTAATAAGTACAATTCTTATTAAAAGTATGCGGTCATTTACTGGGCTTCTACACGTTTTGCATTTTATTATTGTTTTTTATTTTAAATTACGATATTTAATTATTTTTATAGAAATTTCAAGAAAAATAAATTTAAATGCAATTTCAACAGTTGTTTTGTTGTTATACATAAATATATTCAAGTATTAATCTCAAAGGTCCATAGATTCAACAATTCGGTCATTCACTGGTTGGTTTACCCTATCTCTTTTGTCTGTTTAGCATTATTGTACGAATGGTCTCACAGATCTAAATATGAGACCCTGCAGTCTGCACGCACCCAAATACTTACATACCTCCATCGCATCACTCTGAACGATGCGTGCGGTCCTCAGTTCGACGCCATCGATAGTTAGCGACGCGACAACAAAGTATGTACATATTTCTAATTAGTTGATTGTACGAGGCGGTATTTGGCCATCATGCTATTTCTCTGCACAACTATACCTACGCGTATATTAATTTTTAAATAATTATTCGATTTTGTGTAATTTTCGACGTGTGAATATCTGAGTATCTAAATATATTGGCTCGCTTTTGCCAAAACAAACTAATCTTCAGGTTACAGGTAACAATAATCAACACATAATCAAATTTCATAATAAAATTTAATCTATTAATTTTCTATTTTGGTATAAGAAAACTAAAGTATCGACATTTTCAGGTTATAAAGTAAACAAATTAAATTATTTTAATAAAATAAAATTTCAGTCTGATGCGATGGAGGTATGTAAGTATTTGCGTGCGTGCAGACTGCAGTGTCTCATATTTAGATCTGTGAGACCATTCGTGCAATGCTAAACAGACAAAAGAGATATACAAACTAAACAATCGCAAAATTAATCGTGACGAACCAATTTAAATATAAGTGCACACGTGTAATAGAAATACACGGGTATCCGAGAACAGAACTACACGGATATCCGTGAACAGAACTACACGGGTATCCGCGAACAGAAATACACGGGTATCCGTGTATTAAAAATTACACGGATTGAAGTTCGGATACGTTTACTACACGTGTACACGTGTATGTAAATACACGTAAAATAGGGACCTCCAGTTGTAACGAGTTATAACGGTGGGACGTTGATCTTCCGCGAGATGGCTGCGCGCCGGGCGGCGCTCTCGCTCGCGAAGTTAGCGCGGCAACACGTATAAGCCAGCACGGCGGGCCCGTCAGGCAGAGTCTACCACGAGCGTTACAGGCGAACGGTCAGAGCTCTCCCAGCGATCTCTTGTGTACTACAAGCTGTATCGCTGTGATTTTTTGGACTCCCCTATCTCCACGGCCCCTAGAGGAATGCGAGTTCGCCGACCTCTGGACGCAAGTCGATATTCGCCGTCAATCTTAGGGACAGGCTTCGCCTGCCCCGGAAGACATACTAATAGTCTCTGTACCTCCCGCGGGTTTTACCCACTGGGCGATCGGGTTCAAGACTTTTCCCGGTCAGGGCCATTGATGGAGTCCACAGCCAGGACACCAGAACGGACCACCCCACCTTCCTTCCTTACTCGCCGACTCAAAGCGATCTTCGCGACGCGCCTGCGACAAACCAGCGTCGGTCCGATAGGTTAAGATTAGTACTAAGCCGATACTTACCTGTTAGCCAGCACAGACCTGGCCGGGCTCTACTGTATATACTAGGCAATAAACACCACCCGTTCAGCCAATTTACCCGTCTTGTTCACTCGGCCACTCTACCCACCGTCCTGTTAGTAACCGTCTCGGGATACGGTTACAACGTTGTGGAGAGCAGCGATAAGGCCAAAATCCGCCGAAATAATAAAATTGACAATTGGTCATGCATTAAGACGACCGGGCGAGACACGGTGGAATTCTTTGTATGATTCTCTACGACAAATTGTTAAAATTGAGGACAAAAATGACGGAATTAACAAGCCTTTTAGGAATAAGAAATGTGTTGGGGGAAAGTGATTTCATATATTTGAAAGAACACCTGGAAAATACAAAGCCAATTGCGGAAGCCATAGATATACTACAAGGCGACAATATTTTCTATGGCGTACTTTTGCCATGCGTGTTATCGTTACGTCTAAAATTGACAAGACTGGCGGAAAAGGAGGCGCAATATTGTAAACCCACTAGTAGGTGCCTTAGCGCCTCTTTACAGTTGAGGTTCGAACTGTATTTGAATTCCACCACACCGGAGTCACACAATGCTGCTCTGGCCGCTTTAACGCATCCGGAATTCAAAAATTCGTGGTTCCCGTGCATTTCCGACAATGACCAAGACAAAGTGGAGAAGCTCCTTAAATCCGTAATAATTGAGGAAATGAAAGCAAGTAACGAAATTGGAATCGCTCACAATCAGCCATCTACATCGTCTAATCGCCATAGTTTCTTTGAATTTGGAAATGCGCGTGCGGTAGGATCTGCAGAATATGCGTCTAAAGCAGCACTTCAAGTTAGTACTTTCTTTCATTTAGTAAATATATAATGGAACATACGTATTCTTAATCTGTTGACATTTTACTTACAGGTATTACACTATTTCGGAGAGGAAAATACCAAATTTAATATTTTAGAAAAATATACATTCATCAACAAAGTGTTCTTAAAATATAATACTCCGCTGCCATCATCCACTCCAGTGGAAAGACTTCTTTCTTATGCCACGATGAATAATACTCCGAAGAGCAATAGACTTTCGGATAGCATGTTTGAAAGGAGAGTGGTTTTGAAGGCGAATTTGAAAAATAGAAAAGGAAAATGACTCTCCTTTTTTGAGAAAAGGATTTCTTATCTGTCGCTGCGATAATTAAGTTGGTTGTCATAGGCGTAAATCAACAAAGGTTTTGAAGGTTCATTAGTATTGTTACGAACCTGGGCCGCAGCAACGCGAGAGGCCGGCGAGAGGGGCGTTTCCCAAGGAATATGGTTTATCAGCTTGTTAGTTAGGGGTGCAGATGAACCTGCTGCGAAATCAGGGAGTCGCGGGAAATGTTAGTTATGCCTCGTAATACAGAATTTTAAAGGAATTGAGTGTAGTTATTGTTCCAACCGCTCTGGAATGAAACAAAACTTCCAAGAATATCCGCATAAGTTCCGCTGATTGCCGTGCCTGACTTGTGACGAAAGAAGGCAGAATTAAAATAAGAAGAAAAAGAAAGGCCATAGAAGACCTTAATCTATCGGAGAAAGATGTAATGTATGGACCAGGCATCGATTGAAACCCGTAAATAGCAGTTATTAATGCGTAAAGTACAACAAAACTGCATGTCCAACTTTAAACGCAATTTCCCATGAACTACCTACGTTTCCCACAACTGTGAACATAACATCTCGAAACCTATTCCCCACAATGTGTCGGAAGCAGATATTTAACAAAAATTCTTTTAAAAAAAGATAAAAAATATTTTTCCTAAAGAAAAAAAAGAAAAAATCATATATATCAACATAAAAATTGTAAGAATCTTTTTATCAAAATTTTACTTCCGACACAATGTACACATCATAAAAAAATATATAAAAAAAACTTTTTAAGTTAAATGATTTAAAATGCATTAAAAACGTCGCGTCTCCGCATGGGCGACACCTGCATTCAGTCTTCATATGTAACACGAAGAATTTATTCACATAAGCAAAACTTTGAAATTATCTTTGTTGCATAATAAATTAGATATTTTGTGTTTTTCAAATAGGACCATATACAGGGTGTCCCAAAAATGTCGGAGTTCCTTGAAAGGGGTGACTCAGGGGGTGATTTGAAACAACTTTTTCCTTAGCGAAAATATTGTCCGAAACTTCGTTAACGAGATATTAACAAAAACCGCCAACCAATCAGAGCGCGCGCCTTCCGCCCGAGCTCACGTTGTAGCGTTGGCTACGCGGCAGGTGGCTGCGCTTTTACTACGAAGGTATGAACAAGCAAGTCGGCATGCACCGAAGGAAACCGCGTTACACAGTTTTATTTTAAAGCGGAATCTTAAATAATAATTGTTTGAAGTGAGAGGACAAGAAATACGCAAATTTTGTTTTCAAAAAAGGCAAAAACGAAAAGGTAATGTAACAAAAAATGTACGACAAGTGATCATAATTCGTTATTGAGGTAAAAATCTGTAGCTTAATTACGGCCAACATAACTAAATTTAAAAAATAATATTAGGTGTATGAATAAATTCTTTCAGACTGGATTTACATAATCGGCATAAAGCAACCGAATTTCTATCGCAGTGATATTCGTAATCTACCAGAAAAATGGCAAAAGGTAATTAACAATAATGGAAATTATTTCGATAATTGAGTTGTTTTCATACTTTTTAAATCAAACTGTTATTGAACCCTAAAATCGAACAGAATTTATTTCTACACTTAATAATCACTAATAAATTAAATAACACTCACCCCTACGGGCATTCCTTTCCTTTATTTCCTTCTTTTTCGGAAACCTGTGTCACTAAGGAGGTCACTGTGCCGATCCTGGTCATCGGTGGTCGAAAAGATTTATGGTAGGGTTGCGCCCACTGCTCAGCTGATCGCAGGTATAACACCACCCGAAGGTAAGCATCGCAACGTCAAGTGCGTCCGGGTTAATGTACCGAATATTCACTTCACTGCATGGTCACTAACACTGATCACTTAATTTACTTTTCATGGAACGTGTTGTTCCTACGTTATAAAATTGGTGGCCCGGAAAGGCCCGATTACTGTTAGTTGAGCAGTTGCTCGATGTGACCACCCTCAGTGTCTATGCACCCCTTGCGGCATCAGTGACTCCGTTGAGAATGATCTTGACGCCAAACGCCGAATCGTATCCTCGCTGGGGGTTTGGATGTGCGGGTATTCCCGTAGCACTTGCGTCCCCGTTGTTCCGGGCGTACACCCAGAACATGCCGTAATATTCTTGAGCGGAGAACATTTCTGGGACGAGATTGCTAGCTGACTGACAGGATCTTTTCCAAGCAACTTCCTCTACCCCCAAGTAGTTTATCTCGTTCCATTATGAGTTAACTCCCACCAGAACAATAGGCTTTAGGTAAAAAGAAGCCAGCACATTTTTTAAACACACGTTCTTTGCAGATGTGCAACGAACGACTCATCCTACACTTTCACCTAAGTCCGCGCTCCGTCCTTTTACTGCCAATGTACCCGTTGCTTCGAGATAGACAGCAGACACCACGTGTTTCGGTTCAAAAGGGCCCGAAGAGAATAGAAACAGAAAGTCTTCCAGTTGCTATAAAGAAGAAAAGGCATACCAACCCTGTGTCCGTTATCCAATTAATTTTAAATACGTCTCGCGGAGAGACACAGGAAGAAAGGGGGTAACTCGCTGACTGCGCGTAGTCTCACCTGCTTCGTCCTTCCGTCCAATTAAAGGCAGGTCCCTTATCTCTCGTGTATAAGCACGCGCTAAAATTACCAAACAAAAGCACGCGTTGACGTATTCCGTGCGAGAAAAGGTGAGCATGAATTCCGATTGGTCGTAACCTAACCAATCTGCCCTGCACCTCTCCCAAACGGCCACTATTTTGAAGAGGCCTTCTTCTCAGCCATGTCTCCTCCCCAAGGCCCACCAGTATAAACACGTGCTTGAATTTCAAAACAAAAGCACGCGTCGACGTATTCCGTGCGAGATAAGGTGGGCTTCAGGGAGGAGATATTGCTGTGAAGAAGGCCTCTTCAAGACAGTGGCCGCTTTAGAGGGATGCAGGGCAGATTGGTTAGATTAGGACCAATCGGACGCGTGCTTTTGTTTTGAAATTCGAGTACGTGTTTATACTGGTGGGCCTTTTGGAGGAGACATGGCAGCGAAGAAGGCCTCTTCAAAACAGTGGCCGTTTGGGGGGGATGCAGGGCAGATTAATGTTAGGTTACGACCAATCGGACTTCATGCCCACCTTTTCTCGCACGGAATACGTCAACGCGTGCTTTTGTTTTGAAATTCGAGCGCGTCCTTATACTCGAGAGATAAGGGACCTGCCTCTAATTGGACGGAAGGACGAAGCAAGTGGGACTACGCGCAATCAGCGAGTTACCCCCTTCCTTCCTGTGTCTCTCCGCGAGACGTATTTAAAATTAATCAGGCTGATGGGCCAAAGCATTTCGCCAGGGTCGCGGTTTGTGACCGCATTGTCCTGCGAGTCGGCGGTAAAGAACGATTTGTTTTGGGTAATTTATGACATAGCTGGTTCCGCCTCGTAGCTGACGTGAATTCAGGGTATTGGAAAACGGAAACAGGGTTGGTATGCCTTTTCTTCTTTATAGCAACTCGAGGACTTTCTGTTTCTCTTCTCTTCGGGCCCTTATGAACCGAAACACGTGGTGTCTGCTGTCTATCTCGAAGCAACGGGCACATTGGCAGTAAAAGAACGGAGCGCGGACTTAGGTGAAAGTGTAGGATGGGTCGTTCGTTGCACATCTGCAAAGAACGTGTGTTTCGAAAATGTGCTGGCTTCTTTTTACCTAAAGCCTCTTGTTCTGGTGGGAGTTAACTCATAATGGAACGAGAGAAACTACTTGGGGGTAGAGGAAGTTGCTTGGAAAAAATCCTGTCAGTCAGCTAGCAATCTCGTCCCAGAAATGTACTCTGCTGAAGAATATTACACGATGTTCTGGATGTACGCCCGGAACAACGGGGACGCAAGTGCTACTGTGCGAGCGTTGGCACGGGAATACCCGCGCATCGAAACCCCAAGCGAGGGTACGATTAGGCGTTTGGCGTCAAGATTACACTCAACAGTGTCGATGATGCGGCGAGGCGTGCATAGACGCTGAGGGTGGTCACATTGAGCAACTGCTCAACTAACAGTAATCGGCCCCTTTCGGGGCCACCATTTTTATAACGTAGGAACAACACGTTCCATAAAAGGTAAATTAAGTGATCAGTGTTAGTGGCCGTGCAGTGAAGTGAATATTCGGTACATTAACCCGGATGCACTTGACGTTGCGATCCTTACCTTCGGGTGGTGTTATACCTGCGATCAGCTGAGCAGTGGGCGCAACCCTACCATAAATATTTTCGTCCACCGATGACCAGGATCGCCACAGTGACCTACTTAGTGACACAGGTTTCCGAAAAGGAAGGAAAGGAAGGAAAGGAATGCCCGTAGGGGTGAGTGTTATTTAATTTATTAGTGATTATTAGGTGTAGAAATAAACTCTGTTCGATTTTAGGGTTCAATAACAGTTTGATTTAAAAAAAATAATATAAAAACAACTCAATCATCGAAATAATTTCCATTATTGTTAATTACCTTTTGCCAATTTTCTGGTAGCTTACGAATATCACTGCGATAGAAATTCGGATGCTTTATACCGATTATGTAAATCCAGTCTGAAAGAATTTATTCATACACCTAATATTATTTTTTTAATTTAGTTATGTTGGCCGTGATTAAACTACGGATTATTACCTCAATAACGAATTATGATCACTTGTCACACTTTTTTTGTTACATTACCTTTTCGTTTATGCCTTATTTGAAAACGAAATTTGCGTATTTCTTATCCTCTCACTTCAAACAATTATTATTTAAGATTCCGCTTTAAAATAAAACTGTGTAACGCGATTTCCTTCGGTGCATGCCGACTTGCTTGTTCATACCTTCGTAGCACAAGCGCAGCCGTCTGCCGCGTAGCCAACGCTACAACGGGAGCTCCGGCGGAAAGCGCGGAAAGCGTCACCTTCGTTTCAATTAAAATATTGCGAACACCCAAAATTGAGTTACCGTATTATGTTGTGTATAAAAAACAGTAAAACTTTTGCTTCTTCAATTTTTTTCAAATACTTACCATATTCGTGGACACTGTATAAGAATAGCAGATATAGCCGCTTGGCCGGTGTGATTTGACGCAGCGTCAATTTTCGGCAATTTTTACAGGGTCAATTTTAAAATGTCCATATTTTTGACAATTAGACCATGAAGGGGAGGAATATATCTATAGTCTGATTTTTTCAGATTTTTAAAATCGCGCCCGATGTTAAAAAACTGCATTTGTTCATAATAATTACACAAAAATGGACCAAATTTTATTTTTTTAAAACCGAAATAATTTTTTCTTAAAACACCAATGTCTTCTCTACAAATCACCGTAAACCTCATCTCCATCCGTTTACTACTTCCATAGTTATAATTTATTGAAAAAAAGTTAGCACTTATCTTCAAACAGCTGTAAAATCTACATTTTTCAAAATTTTCAAAAGTCCTTCGAGATATGTTTATACATTTTTAAAGACTATAACATATTCAAATTTGAGCCACATCCGAAATGTTACTCCAAAAAGTTTCCGATTTCGCGTGGAATGACCCAGGATTGAAATGCGAAAAGTATACTTTTCACACGCGGTCAAGTGCACGCGTGCCTGCATACACACACAGCCGTGTATCGCAGCGTAGACATGCTGCTTGTGACTGCCTTTGCTTGCGAGTAGCGGAGACGGTTGTGCAGATGTGTGCGTGTAAAAAAAAAACGGGCCAAAAGTGCATGTCCTTCGGTTGCGTAGCGAGGGAATCACGTTGTCTAAGAGGAACATTTGTATCACGCTACGTCCCTCTTCGTATCACGAAGATATATTAGAATGATATTCACACTTCACAGTAATGCAATAACAATATTTTCATGAATATAGCATTGTAACATTTGTGATGTTTCTCTAATGATAAATAACACCAAACACGGTATAATTTGAATAACACATATTTAGTGGTAATATGTTTCGGCCGCAGAGAAGTATAGCGAATGAAAAAGTTGGAGACAATCGGCAGTTCGTTTTTCCACTCACTCTCTTCTCCTACGTTCGAGGCTATAGACAAACTTCTAAAAATATAAGAACCATAGTAACATCTCGATTAGGGTTCAAAAATTGTGACTATATATGATTGGTGTTAATTTATATCACCCCTAGTTGGAGTGTTTCCTCTTGGAACCAGTGAAACGTGTAATATGGCTCGAGGGCCGATCGTATAACCCCATCCGAAATTAAAAATCGGTGAGACACAACACCGATACAAAAGAGGTTCACAATTAAAAGTATTTTATTTTTGGTTCTTTTTTATAAATTATTTACCAACATATTTGTGAGGATTTTCTGATTAAAATGACACCAAACACGATATGGTTTGGATAATTATATAAATATAAACGATTCGTATTCACGATAAGTAAAAGTTGTCCGATTTATGTTGTATTTGGTATCATTTTAATTAGGAGATTGTAACAAACATGTTGGTAGAAGTTTCATGAAAATGGAACCAAAAATACAAATTTTAAATTTTGATTGCGTTAGTATTGTCTCACACGTACACGGGTATCGTTCCGAGGCTTTCGCTTACATCGAGATTTTACTGTATATCTTCTTTTACTATGCTTGATTTTCTTTTCTGCTGTATATTTTTCTTATTTCTATATATGTGCCACGTGTTACTGATTATTGCCTCTTTACGTGCAGGCAACGATTGAAGAACACAGCGTGCCTCACTGTAATTCAGGATACCGTGGCGGAAGCAGGTATCTCGTACGGAACACATCCAAGCACATCTGCTGCGGATGAAAATTTTGAAGATTCTCCAAATATCGAAGGAATTGTAGAAGAAGTACATTTCGATACGGACGCAGAAGATATTATTGAAGAAATAAATTTCAATGCGGACGAAGAGGAAATTGTAGAAGATGTACATTTCGAGTCGAACGAAGAAAGAATTGTGCAAGAAATAGATTTCGACAGAGACAGCGATGAGATACAATCCGTAAGAGACATCAACGACGAAACGACTCAAGATGTTGGAAGCGATGCTGATTACTGGGTGGTAGAAAATACAGAACCAGAACAGCCGGAAAATCCAATTTCAGAAGGAGTAGACTTCGTTGATTTTCCGTATGTTTTCGAACAAATACAAAATCTTGGAAAACATTCCACTATTGGCTGTGGCATCGAACATTTTGAAATAATTAGATGTCAACGGAATGGACTAGAAAATGTGTATTATGTAGAGTGCAAAATGTGCAAATACACAGAGCACATATCCTGTCTTCGGAAGAGCGATGCCACTATGGATATCAACCGCGCCGCTGTTTCCGCAACAATGATGACGGGCGGCGGATATAATCAACTGGAGGACATACTGACTGCCGTGAACGTATCCTGTATGACGAAAAGGATCTACGAGAAATGTCAGAATGACCTAATCGATGCCCTCGAAGTGGCCGCACAACGCGAAATGGAAGATGCAGGAAAAGAGGAGAAAGAATTAGCTATATCAAGAGGCGACGTACATGCAGAATCCAATCTACCGTTTATTCCAGTTGTCGCGGATGGCAGCTGGATGAAAAGGTCCTACCGCGGAGGAGATTACAATTCTCTCTCTGGCGTAGGAGCCATCGTGGGATACTACACGAAGAAAGTGCTGTACATCAGCGTGAAGAATAAATTCTGCATGACTTGCCAAATAGCAGGTACGAAGAAGGAAGAACCGCGCGAGCATCGTTGCTTCAAGAACTTGGGCCGTAATCAGAGTTCAACTGGCATGGAGAGTGTTGCTATTGTCGAAGGCTTCAATTGCAGCATAGATATGCACGGCCTAATATACACTATATTAGTTGCCGATGGCGATAGCAGTGTGTACAAAAAGATATTGGACAGTGATCCATATAAAAACTACCTGGTGCAGGTACGAAAAATAGAATGCACCAATCACCTGCTACGCAATTTCAGTAAAAAAATAAAGGAAATTGCAACAAAAGGCCGCGATAAAGACCTAAGAGCTGTCGTAAAGAATAATGCTCTCCGCTTGCGTACTGGTATAAAGAAAGCTGCAGAATACCGGTTGCAAGAAGAAATAACACTCGAGGAACGAGTAAGAAATTTGAAGGAAGACTTGAGGAATGTACCGAGTCACGTTTTCGGTGAACACAAGGAGTGTCAGAAGTTAGCATACTTCTGTAACAAATACTCCGATCCAAACAGAGAGGACTACGTACCAAGGTTGAGAGAGCTGATATTTATCAGAGTATCGAAGAAGCCATGCAGCCACTTTTCCCTAAAGCTGACAGTTTGCTGCACGGTTTAAATAACAATGCTGTTGAAAGTTTTAATAATATCATTGCCAAATTCATCGGAGGCAAAAGGATAAACTTTGGACGAGGGGGCTCGTATCAGGGCAGAGTCTCCGCTGCAGTCGTCCAATATAATACAAAAGAGGCGTTTAGCAGATTGAGTACGGCAATGGATAAAGAGCCGTCAACTATGGTAAGAAAGCTGGAAGGACGTCGGAAGCGTGCAGCAGAAAAAGCAAGGGAATATACAAAAGAAGCGAAAGCATCCTCCTTCCGAAATAAAAAACAATCGTGCGACCAGGATTACGACCCTAACGAAGAAAAACCAGATATGGAAGAGACAGTATACTCTTCCGAATGTAAAAGGCACGCGGCTATACTCCATGACTGGCAAAGAATGCGATGCGAGATCGAAGAGGAAACTCGCAATCAGGCGAATAGTGAAAAGTGGATTAGTTATTGAAAAAAAATACTAACTGCATCCAATTTCGACAAGGTATGCCGATTACGAAACACTACACCACGGGCAAATACTGTGAAGAGTATAATGTACCCGCAACTTCCAAATTTGTCTGCTCTCCAATACGGAAGGGAAAACGAGGCAAACGCCTTGAGACAAATGGAAGAAGAATTAGGAATCCATATTCAACCATGTGGCCTCTTCATCGATGACACTCTGCCTCACTTAGGTGCAACTCCTGACGGCCTCGTGGACCATGATAAAATCGTCGAAGTAAAGTGTCCTGAATCGGCCAAGGATTTAACACCTGCTGAAGCAATAAAGCAACTTGGTAATATACGGCGTATTTTCAAGGGTAATGAAATGAATCAAATCATCATTACTATTATCAAGTGCAAGGACAATTGCACATAACGAAAATGCAACGGGCCTATTTTTGTTTATGGACGCCGAAAGGAATGAAGGTTACAACAGTAACGAGAGATGATCGATTCTGGGCAACAGAGATGGAAGACAAACTGAGCAAGTTCTATGAGGACTGCATGTTGCCAGAAATTATAGATAGCAGATACAATCGACAACAGCCGATTAGAGAACCTCCGTACACACAAAAAGGAGGAGCAGATACGAGTACACAAGAAAGTACATAACACGATGGATGAAAACATCGCGATAGCACCGGCGAGTGCATCCAGCGCATATGAAGAGCTGTGAAATAATCAATTGCAATGCAAAGTCACTAATGCACCGACGAGTGCATTCAGCGCATATGAAGAGCTGTCGAATTAGTAATTGCAATTCAAAGTGACTATTGCACCGGCGAGTGCATCCAACGCATATGAAGAGCTGTGAAATAAGCAATTGCAATCCAAAGTCACTAATGCACCGACGAGTGCATCCAGCACATATGAAGAGCTGTGAAATAAGCAATTGCAATTCACAGTGACTATTGCACCGGCGAGTGCATCCAGCGAATATGAAGAGCTGTCGAATAAGTAATGTTCCAAAATGTAAGGAAGAAAGTATGTAGAAGATACATATGGAGAGTGAATAGGACCGTCTATGACGGGGGTGGTGGTGGGCCTTTTCACACTCTTCTAATAATAAATACCTATAGCTATTCTTTCATATCAAGTGGAAATGACATGTATAAAAGCGTAAGTATGACATATACTTTTGTTATGCAAATAATTGGATTAATTGGAAATCATCATGAATGTTTCTCTCATATATGAATTTGTTTTAGATATTTCCACCAACCAATATCAACATTGAAAATCATGCTGTATGAAGCGAGGAAAGGAAGGCTGTCTTCTCCGCAAGCATAAAGATAAGTAAATAACATACATACATTTACATTTTTACTGCATTCAGATTACAACTCGTTCTAACTTTTTATCACAGGTTCTATGACAACTAACTGGAATCGAAAGGGGTCAGTGCCATTCCACGAAAATATTTATGAGAAATAGGACACAATAATAAGGGTTTCTTCAGTAAGTGTGAGTATCAGTTTTTACATTCAAGTGGTATAAACACAAAAATTATTTTTATTAAATTTATTTCTTTTTGCAGATCAAACCAGGGTGTACATATGTACACTGGGCTAAGGAATATCGTTGCAACTACCACAAATGCAGGGTGGAAGAGGTACCCTTTCCATGACGCCGATCGGGCTAGAGAAAAGGTGCAGCAGCAGATTTTCTGTCAGCTGGTGGAGCATAGTTTCTGTCCTTGAAGTGACAGAAAATATAACCTATATGCTTTACTCGATTTCCTAAAGATACTGTTGTGGCGTAATGATAATGTTTCGAAAGGATGATGAAAAGTTCACAAAAGTAGCGTAATAGAACGAAATAGCCGCTAAACATTTATTGTCATATAGCATATACATTAGGGTGGACCTTATTTTTCGACCATCTGATTTTTTTTACGCGGCCCCCTAGATCTGTTCCAGATCCAAAAAAAATAAGTTCTGCAAAAGAAGAACTCAATTGGACAACAGGAAAGGGTGTCGCAATCGGTTTGAAGTTTGAAAATTTCAGTAATTTCCCTTTAATTTTACATGCAACTCAAATTTTATGTTTTAATGATAAGAGTTACTGTTATAACATAAAAATATCATCTTTTGGTTGTATAATACGAAATTTTATTTGAAAGTTTCAACAATATTGTCAATATTTTGGTTTATTACATTACGGAGTAGAGCTATGAGCGCGCCAAACGGTTGCATCGTTGTATTGTCTACGCGCGGGAACCGCTCGGCTCTGGCCGCTGCAGCTGCCAACGGTATAACCAGTACCCCTTCCAAACAGCTATCCTTCTATTTCCAGTTTTATACCTGCATCCTAGTCCCTTAGTCCCTTAGTAAAAGAAACCTCATTTTACGTCGAGAGTTCGAGGTATTCGCATCACGAAGTATCGAAATTTGTTAGTGTGACAGTGAGCAAAAATGGAGACAAGAAGTAGTGATAAATTGTTTATATTGGACTACTACGAACAACAAATTGTTGGTGCAAAATTGCCGAGTAACGGACAAGTATTACGAGTTCTTTTGTATAATATGAGAAAAGTAAAGCTGGACCTTAAAACAAGTGCTACTCTAGTTATAAAAGAAACTGAAATATTTTGGGAGAAAGCACGAATACCAGTGAAGAAGACGTCGGATAGCATTGACAAGTTGAAGTCTCTTTATCAGAAATGGAGAACATTATATAAATCTGTCAATCGTCGAACTGCAATCCAAATACAGCGGGAACAAGAATTCAAAGATTCGTTGGACGATTTATTTGACATCGCCCATGCGAATGCTTTAGAAATGATAAAAATCGAAGAAGATAAATTATTTCTATTGAAACAGAGGGAAAAAGGGCGAGTTGGACTAATGGGTGCCAGTGATCGTGCTTTAGCAGAAAAAGAAAAGCGGAAAACTCTTCGAGAAGAACGGACGAAAACACTACAAGAACAAGGTCAACAATCACTTGTACAAGGTAACATATATTTTTAAAATTTAACTCTTTTAAGTATATTTCTAACGTTTTAGAAATAAATTCAGTATATTTATTTTTACATTACAGAAACAGTGCAGCTGCAATCTTCGTCGTCATCCAGCGACGAAATGACAATGAATGTACCGTTAGGTTCGGGCATTGGAGATTTTCCGTTAGATTCGAGCATTGGGAATGTTCCTGAGGGGTTGCAGGTATCCAGTGACTCAGAAGTTGAAGGTGATTCGAATATACCTGGGCCGAGTGACCGAAAAAGGAGAAGAGGGAAAGTCCAAGCATTTTCTTCAAAGTTAGTTGCAGCTTTAGATGCGTGCAAAATCAGCGATCGCGATGCTGTTCGTATTATTATGGCAACAGCAGAGAGCTTAAGTCACAATACAAATGAATTAATTATTAATCGCAGTTCTCTTCGGCGATTTCGCCATAATTTTCGCGCAGATCACGCCAAACATCTGCGGGAAATGTTCGGAGAAATTAATCTCAGGGGGATAACTGTACAGGGGAATAACTGTACAAGAAAACTGTGGAGCGACTTCCAGTGGTAATTTCGTGCAACGGTGTACGAAAATTATTGGGGATACCTGCGATTTCTTCCAGTCGTGGAAGCGATCAGGCCTTGGCGATATTTGCAACCTTAGAAGAATGGAATTTAACGGACCACGTAGAAGCTTTATGCTGTGACACGACTTCGTCAAATACGGGACGATTACAGGGCGCATGTGTGTTGCTAGAACAAACAATTGAAAGAGATCTTTTGTATTTTCCTTGTCGCCATCACATATACGAAATTGTGTTGCGTGGGGTCTTTGAATTAAAAATGCCGAAAACAACAGGCCCGAATATTCAACTTTTTAAAAAATTTCAAAATAGTTGGCCTGAAATTAATAAAAATAATTACATCCCGGGAAAGCACGACGATTACGTTCTGAAACATATTAATGATATACAAAAAAAATCGAAATTTTTAAAAATTACACAAAAATGAGTCACCCAAGAGATGACTACAAAGAACTTTTAAAATTAACAATAATTTTTCTTGGGGGGATTCCTTTCGGTGGCATTTCATTCAAAATGCCTGGCGCATTTCACCATGCGAGGTGGATGGCTAAAATAATATACACTTTAAAAATATTTATTTTTCGAAACAAATTTCCTCTCAACCAGGAAGAGTATAGTAGCATTAGAGATACATGTGTATTTCTAATTAACATTTATATTGAGCCGTGGATTTTGACCCCAATGGCTGCTATGGCGCCACGTGTAGATCTAGAATTCATCAAAAATATAATTCATTACAAAAATGTTAACGAAGAAATAAGCGATGTGGCATTAAAAAAAATTGTGAACCATTTATGGTACTTGTCACCGGAGAATGCGGCGCTATCGTTTTTTGATAAAAAAGTTTCAGTAGAAACAAAAAGATCGATGGTGCAAGCACTACAAAATGTAAAGAATAATAATAATTATAAGAGATACATGACAACGACTATAGAAATTAAAAATCTTGCGAATTTGGAAATACAACATTTCGTATCATCTGAATCAAATAATTTTTTCAAACGGTTCAATATAAATTCAGATTTTCTTTTAATTGATCCAGCACTATGGGAAACTAATAATAATTATATCGAAGCGATAGGTATCATAACAAAATTAGAAGTTGTGAATGACGTTGCAGAAAGAGCAGTAAAATTAATGAAAGATTATAATTTAACGTTATGCAAAAACGTAGAAGAAAAACAATTCATATTACAAATTGTAACCGATTATAGGGAAAAATACCCAAAAATTGATAAAACAACATTAAGTACAGATTTTTAAAAATTATTTATACTCTTATTATAATTAGGCCTATAAATAAAATATTTAATTATAAGTATTTAACTGTCTTTTTCTACTTTTCCTTATATTAATGTGAGATCAAATTTTATATTTAAAAAATAAATATTAAAAATTTTGCTTAAACAAATTCATTAAACAATTTAATTTTTGCTTTGATATAATAAGAATATTACATTAAAATAGTGTTTAATGACCAGTGGGATTGAAAAAATGTGTACTTTTTCATTTTTCGCAAAATTAAAATTTTTTGCATAAACAAACTCGTTGCGACACGTCTTCCCTTTGTCCGATCCACTTGAAATTTGGAGGGAATTAGTTTTTTACCGAGTAGAACAGATTGCAAGGGTCGCATCAAATGAATTTAAAAAAAAATTTTTGCACAAGAGTAACTAAAGTCCACCCTAATATACATAGGTTATATTTCCTGTCACTTCGAGGAGGGACCACATAATAATCACGCGTTGGATTCAACGCCAAACACAATTTTATATATGATTGTTCATAACTGCTTTCTGCATAGGATGTGTATTTCATGTTCTGTTTCAGTATTTTGCTAATTAAAAAATGTCTATCCTAACAAACTTCATTTTCTGGGGACATGCCCTCGTGTATTTTTCCTTTTCACTTATAATTCCTTACTGCCATCGTAGAATATTCTAGCATAAGCACATTTCAAGTAAATGTACAACGAATTTTCTACGTTTGCAGTACCAGCAGACTTTCTGCTTAAATTTTTACAAGTTCAACGCAACACCTGACAATTTCTTTCCACATTCAAAATAAAATATGGAAATAGCAAACAGCTCCCTCTCGCGTGCACAGGCAGCCGCGTGTCTATGGGTATTACCATTTCTGTGCACAAAAAACCTGCTGTAATATCGACCTGCCGAATCGGCCATGTCACGTGACGTGTCTACCCCCTTAAGCCTTCAACGACGACGCCAGATCTTATTATTTACTATGTCATCTTTCTACGCGAACGGCGTTCTAAACGGAGATATGCATACAATGTATAGCCATTACTATTACAGGTATTACAGCAAGAGGTCCGCTGCCCGTGAAAATTGGCAAAGCGTATGGAGGTCGTCGCTGAGGGGTTAATATTTGCTTTCGCAGGAAGCATGCGATCGCATCGCCATCAAATTTCCCTAAGTTCCATTCAGCTTTGTAATAAATTATTATAAAAGGGGGAGCCTTGTGGGATATACTACGGTATGACCCAACAACCGGAATGAACCGAAATTTTGAGGGGTTGGGCGGGAGGGTGAGAGAACCTCTAATATAAAATTTTAGCTGCAGGTAATTGTTAGTTTCTGAGATAATAATAAAAAACTAACAAATACCCGCAGCTAAAATTTTATATTAGAAAGTGTGAAGGTGTCGGTTTAAAAAAGAACCATTTCAATTTTTCGATCCCTCAGCGCGCCCCTGGGCCCGCTGACGCATCGGGTTTTCCCAGCCACGCCATCTTGTCCACTCTTTCGCCCCCTCTCGCTCGCTCATGGATTTTCTCACTCGCGCTCCCTGCAGGCTCGAAATTTTACAACCCTCTCTGAGAGTGAATTCAACGACGCAGCGCTTGGCTTCGCTCCGCTCGGCTCGGCTACAAAGTGTTAATTCATCACCAGTAAGTACGAGTAACATCACGATTAAGACAAAACTATCATACTGCAATATTTCATAAATATTATTATATAACACAGTGACAATTTTTTAATAAATTCTCCTAATTATTTTTCAGTAAAAAATGTTGAAAAAGTTTTCGATCGTGGAATTCGCGGATGGTATGCAAATCATACCATCGAACTGGATGGACGCTGATAGACAGCGAAGTATTTGGCCGAGCCATATCAAGAATTTGTATACCCTCAATAGAACCATTATGAAAGGAATTGTTCCAGTCGACCACGATGAGTGGGAAAAATGCGACATCGTCAGGTGGTTTGCCTCAGCAGGTATATTTATTTCATTAAAGTATTATACATTAACACTATAATTTTGCGAAAATTTTGATCATTTTCAACAGGCTGTATTTGTGGGAAAAATGTTTTGAAAAAATATTTAGATAACGCATTTTAACGCTTGAAGTTTATAGTTTTTGAACGAAGAATTGAATTTTTTGTTTCATCCATTATGAACCTGTTTTATCAAGATAAAACGCGGGAAACGAAAATTATGAAATTTTTGCCTACTTTCAAGGTATGCACGGGCAAACGAATATTTTGCCCCCAAATCCAAGGAAGAGCTCTTATAGAGTAAACATTTCTGTTTAATTTCGTTTCTTTGGTTTTGTTGTATGATTTTTATTGACAGAGTTATTCGCGATCGAAGCAAAAAAGGTACTTTTCACTATGAACACCTATAACTTGCGAATTCATGATCGTAGACAAATTTTCACGAGTGTTTTGGAAAGCTAAGAAAGTTTCCTTTCAGAAGCATTCGTTGGCAATTTAATGAGATTTTTTTAATCATGTTAAATCGATTTTAAAATTATCCCAAAAATTACATACTTATCATTTTGTAGGAAACTTGATGCCACTTCAAGGATAATCATGGAATCGTTCGTTTTTTAAATATTTTTTCAAACATTTTTCGCAGAGATACAGTCCTTTGAGAATAACCAAAAATTTCGGGAAATTATACTGTTCCATTAATTTTGACGTGAAGTGTATATATTGAACCACAATATGCATAACTTATTAATGTGTGACGTATTAATGAATTCTCTGTGTCAGATACTTATGAGGGGGCATTGGATAAACAGGAGACTTCATTGGACACCTCCAATATTCCCGATTCGGATACGATAAATTATTCAATAGATAGGAATGTGTGGAAAGAGCGCAGCCGAAAAAATACTCGCGTTCACGTGTCCAGCGAGGAAGAGGACATTGAAGCAGAAGGGCCATTGGAAAAAAGGAAGAAGGGCAATATGTACCCCGAGGCACCTTCTGAAATGTCAGAAGTGCATGTACAAGAAGGTATTTTTATACATTATTCATTATGAAAGTAAATGTGAAGTAATTTGTACAGTGTGTCCCAAAATTGTGCGACTTCCCGAAACGTGCAATATCTTGATGCAAAGAGACATCGAGAAGTCCTTTACCTACCGTACGCTGCCACGCGCACAGCTCACACGTCTTTAATCTGTGTGGGCCGGAACCCTCGGATCCGAAAACGGTTAAGGACTTTTCGATGTCTTTTTTCATGGATATATATTTCATCATCCGAGTAGTCTCGCCATTGAATATTGATCGGAGCATGGTGTCAATTATATGCTGAATTACGGGTTTCAATGCAGATTTTCCTTCGACGTCGACGCCATTTCACGACCACTATTTTCAAAGAATTAACAGTGGTGAGAATAGGATGACACCCATACTACACGCGTCTTCTGAGGAAAGTAGAGTACGAACAGCACCAACACCAACACCAACACCAAAACCAAAACCAAAACCACAATCATCATCATCATCATCATCGTCATCGTCATCATTAGCAAGTACGTCTCCGCATGTACAAAATCATATCCAATCCAATGGGTTTCTACCCATTGACTATAATCCTAAATATGATTTTTATATAATTAACTTCTCTTATCTTTATTCAGAGTTGGAAACACTTATGAAGAAAAACTTTGTAGCAATTAATTTGACATTGACCGATATGATGAAAAGGTTGGAACAGATAGAGTCTAAATTGCCGGAAACTTCCAACGCAGATGCAAATCCGATTGGTCCTTTTACAATCTGCTCCCTATGGTTGACATTTGGTCTAGCAACTTTTACACCTTCTAACCTAACCAATCGAACTTGCATCCTTCCCAAAAGAACCAGCCATCCGAGCGTAAAAGCAAGTGCGAAATAAAAGTAACGGTGCGCTTCTCGATACCGCAGATGTACCTGCCTAAGTAGCATTTCTGAAGGAAAAGAATTGTCCAGCCTTTGGGCTTGCCATCCCTAACCCAGACCTTTGGCAGGTAGGTATCAGTTTCAACAGGCAATGCCACCCGTGGCGCCAGTAAGACCGTCCCCGGTCATTGCTATTCCAGAGGGTTTTCTTCCAGTGAAAATCAGTAATTTTGCAAACGCAATATCTTAAAACCAGTGGAAATAAAGTGTATACATTAAAGCTTATTGAATTTGTCTTGGAACGCACTATAACCTCAGGTCTTCAAAAAAAAAATAGTTTCATTTGAAAAACCGAACATGACCATCGTATCATTTAAAATAATAATCGAAAAAAAAATCGTCTCGGCTAATAAATTTGTGATCGCTCGTCTTTTTGCGTGTGTGGATTACCAGCGGGACGGAGAAGGGATTTGGTGCCGACTCAGTCGGTATGGCCGGGTTCGGCGAATGAGTAACCACTGGGTAACAAGTAACAAGTTCTTTATTGGAGCGTTTTTCTGTTACATTAAACCTGCGGTGTTTATTCCGTTTGCAATTGTTTCCGGCGGTGACGGAGCTACGGATCCCGTGTTTCGGCGGACGCGTCGTTTCGCGGCGGTGGCGCCTTTGGCGGCGAGTGAATAGGAACTAGGATGCGGATTTGTGGAACCGTTCTGCTCGGAATGGCCTTAAGAGGCGCGTTCGTTAGAGAGTCGTATAATGGAGTTTCAGAGTGCAATGGGGTTCCGGCCTAATAGGCGCAGAGACACCTCTCTGACGTAGGTGAAGCGCAAGATGAATCTCGGCCGATTTCGGGCGGAGGCTGGTTACGGTAAAGGTGGCGATGGCCGACTCCTGACACACCTCAAGGAGTTCAAAAATCGAGCGTCTTGTATTGCTGGAAGTCGTATAGCGACAGGCACAAGAGCTCCTGATTCCGCTCGCCGCGGCCTTTATATCGTGAGGCCGTACATCTTCGCCCGCGAGATCGGTATTGGGCCCGCGGCCGTCTAGCGGTTGCGACGCGAATTAACCCCGGGCCTCGGTGCCAGGCGTTCGCATGGCTTGTGACGTGACTTCGTCACAAATTAGCCCCCTCGAACCATTCAATTACATATTTTTTTAAATTTTTTATCTCCAGTACTTTAGGAGATATCCAGCTGTCCAGTCTTCCCGCGGACACCCTGTATATCAAATACTGAAGCAGGACCCAGTACAAGACAAGATTTAATATACTTGTATAAAAATTGCACAACAGCAAAACAATTAACAGATGTCATTGCCCGTATTATTGCAGTAGACTTGCAACCATATAGCATTCTCGATGACAGTGAATTTCGTTCATTAATGAATTTTGCAGAACCCCGATACGAAATTCCTTCTAGATCCACTTTTTCCTGAACAATAATTGCGAAAATGTATCAAGATGTGAAAGGACGCATAAAAAGCAAAATATCTACAGATATACAAAAACGTAAATTAGTATAAACTTATATAAATTATACTTTCTTTCTTTATTGAACGTTGTATCTCATACAGTTCATTGTATATGTACCAATTCACAGAGTACTGGGCATTGGCATTTACAACAGACGTTTGGACATCAAGAGCTGTACAAAGTTACATTTCACTAACTATTCATTATTTTACACCCGATTTTGAAGTATACTATTATATGTTAAATTTAACTCATTTGTCAGAACAACATGCGTACAAAAACATACAACGTGCAATATTACATTCGTTAAATAATTGGAATATAGATATAGAGACCTCGGCTTTCTTTACAACCGACAACGGGCGTAATATAACTAAAGCTATCAGTACATACAGCAATTGGAGTAGAATTCCGTGCTTTGCTCATTGTGTACAGTTAGCACTCAAGTCTGGGATGAAAAAATTTGAACTGTACGAACAACTCAGGAAAAAATGTAAGGCAATAGTTAGATTCTTTTCAATATCAACGGCCGGTAGGGAAAAATTAATTAGGATTCAACAAACTATAAGCGAAAATACAACTCCGTTACAACTTATACAAGAAATAGATACTAGATGGAACTCAACCTACGAAATGTTCAAAAGATTAATTTTATTACACACGCCATTGAGTATGACGTTGTGCGAAGATAATATGCCAAACGATTTAAGCACAGTAGAATGGACCTTCCTTGAAGTAGTAACAACTGTGTTTGAACCGATCAAGGACGCAACAGTACTAATAAGCGGAGAAACATATCCAACGCTATCCCAAAATTATCCTATGTATTTCGGATTAATAAATTTACTTCAGCCGGATTCAACGGGAAATATGTTGGTTGTAGATATTTGCAACAGCATTCGCAGTGCATTAAAAATAATTAAATTATTTCATTATCTATCTCTTCATTTATCTTTCAATTATTATATGATGTGGAAACAAAACAATTTTACAAACAAATCGAAAGAAATTATATTAAATAAAATGTAATATTTTACTTGTAGAAATGTTTCGAACCTATCATGAAAAATGATGCGATATATATGAACGCTATGTTGCTGGACTCCCGATTTAAAGACCAGCCTTTACCAAACGAAAAAAAACCATATAGTATTGAAGAATTTTATAGAAAAAGTTTCGTCTATTTACAAAAAAATTCATCCAAACTCTGATGTCACTGCACATAACAATGTTCCAAGTACAAGCAGTGCAAGTGGTACGTTTTTAAATTATAAACATAATTTTTGTTTATTAATTTCATGAAATTCAAAATTCACCTTTTCATTATAATTCGTTAATTAGGTGGAACGAAATCAAGACTCTTAGATTTTTTTAATAAAACACAGGGGAATCCAGATGAGGGATGCGATTAATTCGATGTCCGAAAAGATCGGGAATTACAAATGTATTACTCGGACAAAGTCGTGTCCCAAAACACAATCTTTAAAGATTGGTGGAAATGTAATTGCACAAGATTTCCAATATTGTTGAGAGCAGCTAGACATTTTCTCGCCATTCTTGCAACACAAGTTAACAGTGAGCGTTTATTTTCCTTATCTGGAAATATTGTTACGCCAACAAGAACAAAACTATTGCCACAAAATGTGGAAGAACTATGTTTCTTACATGCTCATTTAAAATAAAGTATACTATTATACCTAATAATATGTGTGAAAATTTAATGTATATATTATACATTATTAAAAAATTGATAGGATACATCTACATACGCATATATGCACTACGAACGTCACTTAACTCGACTTGTACCTAGCTATGATTGTATGAGTAATTGACGACGAAATACGACGATAACGCCTTGGACCGAACCTGCCCGACTTCTTCCAACCAAGCCCGAAAATTTCGGGCTACCCGAACATTCGTATGTTGCGGGTACCCGCACACCCCTAACTCAAACACATGCAGATGCGTGGGCTCATCTCATCTCACCAGCCTCAACGAGGGGATATCAACTCACAAATTCAAGGCTCGGGACTCACCAATTTCAACACCAGATCGAAGGTGGGTTGTATCAGTACTTTACAAGCCCTTGATGGCAACATTCTCACGTGCGCTCACAGCTCGCTCCTCGACGAGGTACGCCTGTTTACAGAACAGGACACATAAAGTCGGTCTATACCAGTCCACACTCCAACACTCAATCTAAGTAAGCTCCGAGTTCACCTACGTCTAGAAGAATCTCATCTGCCATCTCAACTCTCAGTGCACGCCATCATCCACCACAATCATTGGCATTGGGGCTCAGAAATCTACTCAACATCGAGTGACGTCAAGATTGCCACAGATCAAGAACCGCAAAGTGGCAGATCCAGACATTCTAAAGTTCAGACCCAGATTTCATCAATGGCGCCGCAATTCATGGAAAATTATCAAACCCAGCTCATCACGGGCGCCCCATCAGTGCCAATCACTCAACCCTCAAACTTCAGAGAAAGAAGGCGAATATCATTCTTGAGAAACACACTCGTAAATCAACATGGCGATTCATTGTGCTAAACTTTCTCAAATCATCTTCAAACGTAACATGCAAGTCATTCATCAGCGCCCGTGCGTGCGTACAGGCACGCACATCAAATTCAACAAGGACAATGCGTATCATAACAGCCATCATGGACTCAGAAAGGAGTCAGAAGACATCATCCACATGGTAAGAGCGCCATTAATTACATTAATTAGCTGCTCAATTCTAGCCATCAATCATGCATGCTGGATGCGTCAACGACATATCTGGCAATGTTGAGAGACAGCTGACGAACTCGTTGTAACAACTGAGTTCATCCAGAGAAAAGGCCTGTGAGACGCTGGCGGCGTCTCATCAGAAGAGAGAAAAGACCTGTGCGACGCCGGCAGCGTCTCATTTCTCATTCCTCAAGTGGAGTTCTCAAGCACATTAACTCCAGTTGATTGCACATCACGAGACTCGACTACCTCACAGTTTGAACATCAGAAACCATGGTGGATGGAACATCATGGCTGTCTCAACAGGATTCTTTCAATCTAAACAACATGATTCGTGATGCTGCAGCAACACACATTATCTCAGTACAGGCCGAATTTCCAACTCTGTCGTACTATCATTGCATCTCTATCTAGGAGTCTGGAAGAATAGAGTCTCGTATTCAAGACTAGATCATCTTACTAACAAGGGTTTCGCTAGAAGACCGGGCATCGCTGGCTGTACTAGAACCTCACAATCACTCTCGCCAACAGTGCACTTAAAAAGAAATGCATTCTTTCGCTTGTGATCCACCGGTGCCCTCGTGAATTAATACAATTTCGGGGATACACCCAATTCGTGGATACCACCTGTTTACAATGGCGCCTCGTGGAATAAAATATATCCCCGAGGCGAGCTCATGCCCAGTGCATTCGCTCACTGGAGGCTAGTCCAAGACTCCCTGACGCGCTCTACACCCAACATTCAAGTATCAATGAGATTCACATACAAACATGCAACCCTCAACAAACCCATTCACCTTATTTCAGTTTGTTTCAGGATTATCTCACGGGTGGGAAGTTGCTTCTCATTAACGTTCATCTCATCTTCACAATATGACTTGGAAAAGGGGAATTATCCTGCAGATGAAAGTCATGAACCTGCATACCAACGGAATGCAAAGTTCTCGCTTCAAGTTTATCAAACCTCATTGGTCAACTGACGGCCTTCGTCACCGACCAATGGAACAATCAGCAATGGAGGCAGACTCAACTCTATCTCGTCGACGCACAGTGGGGCAGATCGGGTCGAAACGCGGCACAAAACCTTTTGCTGACTGAAATCATATATTTATCGTTAATTTTTTCACTTCATTCAGTTAGGACGTATTCTGGTGGTCCTATTGATAAAGAAAAATAAATTAAATTTGTTTATTTAAGGTGGCATAGTACTTTTTTATCCGAAAATTAAGCAATATTTATGAATTTTTTTCTGTATGAAATTGAAAAGCTAGAAAGATGGGGATTGTTGCAAATGAAAGATCACTGTTTGAGAGTATTAAAAGAATTTTTATTAAAAACATTGCACCCTCCCTCCCTTCGCTATAATCGCTCAAAGTTGGTCACTTGCGGTGCCATAAATTCCGCCTTCGATGGTTATCTGGAACATAAAAACAAATCAAGACATTAAACTTTATTTCATTTTATTTTGTTGACCGAGGCGATTCTTAAATTTCGCATTTAAAACAAAATGGCGGACTGTCAAACTATAGGTATCGATTTTCGGCACTGAAAGTGTAGGTTTGACAGTCCGCTATTTTATTTTAAATGCGAAATTTAAGAATCGGCTTGGTCAACAAAACAAAATGTAATAAAGTTTAATGTCTTGCTTTGATTTCATGTTTCAGATAACCATAGAAGGCGGAATTTATAACATCGCAATTTTACTCATTCCGCGAGGGACCACATTTGAGCGATTATAGCGCGGGGGGGGGGCTTTGTTTAATAGAATTCTTTTTAATACTTTCAATCAGTGATCATTCATTTGCAACAAACCCCATCTTTCTAGCTTTTCAATTTCATATAGAAAACAATTCATAAAGATTGCTTAATTTTCGGACAAAAAAGTACTATGTCCCTTAACTGTATTTGTAAATATGTTTATGGGAAACATTTAAATCATATCAAATTTAATAGTTATAAAATCTTTATTTACGTTACTTCAAAATTATTTAACAAACATATTTTAATTTATGTTAACAAATATTACAAGCACCCTTCGTTAAATACATTTCTATTTCTTTTTACGTCTTCGTTGATTTCCTGTTCTCTAGTGTTAGCTGCACACCTGGTTGTAAAAAACTTCATAACATTAGAAACATGCACAACAGAAAACATAATATGATGTTTTATTGATGTAAACAGTGAAAGGTACTTATCATAGATTTGGGGTAAAAGCGGAAGTCCTGTCTTGCTCCATACTGAAGTGCTTATCTTACTTTTCTGAATTACTTCAGCATTCTTCATCTTCCTCTTCGTCCTCATGTTCCTCTTCGTCCTCACGTTCCTATTCGTCCTCACGTTCCTCTTCGTCCTCATCTTCATCTTCGCTCTCATCTTCATCTTCATCCTCATCATCAGAGGATTCTGTCGGAACAAATAATTTCCTCGTTTCTCTCAAGAACGGTTCCGATTTTTTATTTGACCTCTTCCGAATACTGGAGATCAGTGGGTCACAAGTGAGTAAAAGCCTATGTATAATTAAAGTAAATGAGTAATCGTCAATTGTTAAAATCAGTTGTATCGATATGCAATCGTATCTGTTTAAAACATCCCTGTTGCATTCTAAGAACACTGAACTTCACTGAACTCCCGTTCAAAATAAACAATGAAAATTGGGAAATTCAGTAAGGTATAATTCCAAAAATATCAGAGATATCGAAATCAAATTTGGCACATTTCAAATACATACATCACCACTTAATCCTATAAAAAATTAGTCGAATTAAACAAGCTCCAAAACTATAAATAACAATACTATTTCTGAAGAGTTTCCAGGTTGTGCTCTTCAAAACCGTGTAGTCGCATTAAAAATTAATAAATGTGAAAAACAATCATGCTACATTATGAGCCAAATGTTCAATTAACTACCTGTAAAAAAAATTGCAGTATGGCGTTTTTTTTTGTAAAAGGACTTAGTGCCGCGTTTCGACCCGATCTGCCCCACTGTGCGACGCCACGAGTGCATAGGTGGCGTCGTGTCTCACCTGCGGTGGCCGACGGCCATCAGGACTGTTGCCATTCACGTCTGTCTGGTCTGAATCAGGACCACTTTCTCAAGCGATCTCATGGAAGAACGCAGCTTTGTCTCATCTCCATCAGTCTAACACACTGGATCATCGGATGACGAGTTCCAATGAGAAGTCAGCTTCATCGATGTGTGGTGTGTGTTCGACAAAGGGGGATCCGTGATCATCATCTGATGAGCCAACTACCTCTTTCGAGAGCCACACCCTCACGATATTCACCATCAATGACATCAACGGTCACAACGTAACCAGCTGATTGTTCACGCATGGCTCGCTACTCATTAATCTCGGCGTCCGCGTACATTAATACAATCTCGTGGATCCACCGTTAATGGGAGCTCATGTGCAGTGCATTTTGATACAGCTTATACTCCATCGTACTGTTTAACAACACTCCAGACGTAGAAAGGACGAGGTTCATCATCAACACCCTAGACAGCTGTGGAACTCACCATACTAGCACCCTGAGCCAGGGCGCACGTCACTCAGCGACACGATACAACTACTTGCGGGTCTCATCACTCAACAATATCTCTACGACAACAGCTGTCTAGCTCAAGTGGCATCATCCATCCCGTGACTTCAAGATCTGTTCACTGACGCTCATTATCCACATTGGGAAGGGACGGATGACTCATCTCAGTCGCATCAGACCTAATCGTGCCAATCGCGTGGTTGGCGGCTTTGCTTGTTTCAGATCATCCTAAACATCACCATCAGTCCAGCTGATGATGGCGGGCGGAATGTTTGGGAATGCATTAGTTCCCAAAGCCAACACACTCGCCCTAACCGCAGCACCTCACGGACGCTGTTCCGCGGTTCCGTGGAGATTTCTAAATAGACGGCGGGTCCGTGCCCGTGGAGCGTTGAAACACTCAGCTCACGAGTTGCGCGGGAATTTCAACGATTGAATGGAAATAAAGTGAAACTCTTTTGAATAAATTCTATGTTTCAATTTTTAATAAGTAGCTAGACGTTGACTGTTCTGCTAACAAGTTCGATCTGACTTCTTACAAATTAACTCCTCGCTTGTCACCTCCGAGTGCCCTACTCCTCCAATTTCGGCGTGTTCCTCCGACTCGCTCTTCGAATTCCTTCGTCCAATCAAGGCGGTGACATCCCTTAAGTTTCGTCAGTGGGTTGTCCTCTAACCATCTCTCCGTCCTTGGCCCTTCCTTCGCGCTTCCCTCCTCTCAGGTGGTGGTCGAGGCACGCTTTCTGATTACATATAGTTTACATACGCTGCGTACAGTACATACATTTCTAACAGGTAGGTAAACGCAACCCTCAGGGTCAAGACGACGTCGCCAGCGCAAAGTTTATGACTTTCAGCCTTTCCCGAACTGAGTTTTTACCCTAACAGGACATCGGCAATTATTGAAAGCGAGGACAGAATTTTAAGTCTTTTTACGAGACAAGCAGCTGCCCGCTCGTCGAAATTTGGCACGCAGATGTGGAAGGAAAAGTTAAACTATTTATTATCCTCGCTAGGCCTAACTGTAGTTTTGAAAATTACTGAATGCTATCCCAGGTTCTCGTACGCCTTCTGAATTCAGATATCAGCTACTAATATTGTATGAGCACGTTCGAAAAACTAGCATGGAATAACCCTCGCGAAGCACAACGCGCTCTACGTGTTTACGAGTCCTGGCAAAACTCTTCCTCGTCCCCGTTCCAATCTCGCTTAAAACCTTCCAGATGTGTTGTTCGTTTCAAACCCGCATGCCTACAATAAATCTTTCCGTTTATAAAGGATTTTGAATTTCGCTCTACATCTAACGTCGATATCTCTATGTCTTATAGCTAACTTCACGCAATCACACATATTTACATCAGCGAGCATCGCAACAACGCACGATAGATCAACGATCGATCTGCCAATCAGCGACGCAGATCGACGATCAATCCACCAATCATCGACTCTCGATGAGCCAATCAGCACGTTGCGTCGATCGGTTTCGAGATGGTTCGAGAAGACGCGGAAACGGAAGCGTCTTCCATCTTGATTTCTCACTCTTGTTCTCTCAGTGTGCAAGGAAAGACGTGTTGCGTGTCGATCCACATTTTTCTCTCATTGTGAACGCTCTAACGGCAGCTCGCGTCCATCTTGCTTTCCGCTTGTTGTATCAGTGCACGGAACAGCATGTGTTGCTCGATTAGCACGTCTCAAATCAAGTTTTTTACCATCGATCAATTTCAAGTGAATCTCCTTGCATTGATCATTCTCAAGCCCAATCAAACGTCAGCTCACGCACCCTCAATTAATATAATCGTAACGGACGCCGCGTGGTCGCAGATCCACGCGGATACATTTCGTATTATCTCACTTTCAGCAGTCAATCATTGCAATCAATAATATACGCGTAAGGTTGCTGTAGAGTTCCGTTCAACTAGTAGAATTCTTGTGGACGCCGCGTGGCCGTTGCACATGGTGATCAATCTCTTTTCACTGACGGGCAGAATTTACAACTCTGCATCAGCATCATCGCTCAGTGTACTCTCAATTGTGTTTTAAATCATCATCGTTCAGTACTCTCAATTCTGTTTTAAATCATCATCGCTCAGTGTACTCTCAATTGTGTTTTAATATAATCTCGAAAAACGCGAACTCTGTGCATTCTCACCGACACACGATCAGTGTATTTGCTCATTTTAAATAAACTTGACGCTACTGATTTTAAGTGCTGTATTATGTGCACCTTTTCACCGTCGTTCCTAACCTCACTTGCATCCAACGCGCTCAACCGCTAGATTCTCAAACACATACTATGCTGCAACCACATACGTTGCACTGTATCACACATGTATATAAAAATTCATTTCATAACTAATATTAACAAGTTATTTCTTAACCCTATGGTTAAAAATACGTGTATACATATGTAAAGAAAGTGTACTTTCTTTATTTGAATGTGCCGAGCCTCGCGCTAGTGTGACTGTAGAACAATAGAGAATCTGCAATATCGATCGATAGAGAGGGATAGTGAAGGGATGTAAGATAGAGCACGTATGCAAAATCTCGGCAGAATAGACAAAAGGAAACTGATAGAAAATAAGTTAATAGCGAAAATAGAGAAAGTATAAATTAATGAACTTTAATTGTCGTTGCTTTGTTTTATAGGTGAGAATGTATATAGTGTAAATAATCATTCAACGTACATAAATATATAAATGAAAAACTTTGTTTTACAGAGAAACGAATTATAGTTGGTTACCTATTGAAAATCCTCAATAAATGATCTTATAAAACGACAATTTCAGTTAAAATGGCAACAAAGCTAATGTTTGAATTTAAATATGTGGCATCACCAAAAGAGCCAAAAACAAACATCATCGCCATAACCTCAATTACAACAAAGGACAACAAGCAGTATGCTCTGCTAGAAGAGATGACATATATAGAGAAACACAAAGAATTAATGAAAACAGATGTCTATAAAAGAGTGAAAAAGAGTTTAACCAAGAGACATCAGGTACAGGGATGTATGCTATATCATTTAAATATACAGAGGGTTTACTAACTGAATATACTATGAGAAAGGAGAGATTATTATTAGATATGGATAAAGACATAAGTTCAAGCACCTTATGATCTGCTGTCCATCTGACATCAGGCACTGCACCTCAGGCTCTACACATCAGAACGCAGCCAAATGCGGACACAGACTGCTGCAGTTCTGACGTCAGATTCTGTGCTCTCGTGCCAGACCCTGCTCCCAATCTGATGTCAGATTGGAGACAGATGGTTATCAGGGCATCAAAATAAAAATATTATTGGAGAATAAGCTAGAAGTAAAAGGTGTTGTATACCAACGTCATTTAAATCTATTTCTGTATATAAAGTATTAGTCAGCGCGTTAGTTTTTTAGATAGCAATAGTAAGCATCCTAAACAAAGTATTAGTCAACGCGTTAGTTTTCCAGATAGCAATAGTAAGCATCCTGAAGTCCTTCTTTTATGACCTTATCCGTACCCTATTACTCACCCTTGAACCTCGATCTCTATGCCTCATCCCTTAACGACCGTTAAACTCAGGACAACCCCCACTTTGCAGCTTACCGAAAACCGTACATATATATATTACACGCAATTCTTCCAGTGATCAGAATCACTTGAGCACTTCAGTTTGAATAGTCTAGACACGAGAATCTAGTTCTTAGTAATCGTCTTAGTTTCCATTATTTGTATAAAGTTATTTAATAAAATAAAAGTAATACGAATAATACGGAATACAACATAAATTTTGGCGACGAGGATGGGATGTCCAGCACTCAACACACAGTGAACATAAGTGGAATTAGCAACTCTACCCTGTGAATCGAGTGGCAACATTCAAATTGCTGAGAACGTGGACATCGAACAAGGCGAAATACAGAAGAGCAGCGTACTTGAGGGAAATTCTGCAACCTGGTTGGAAAATACTGGACCTAGCAACGCCAGCACCAATTGCAAAGGATAGCTTCCACAGTAAGTACTGCTCAATAGATATTCTTCAGTCTAGACAATTCTTGTCCTTCTATATCTCTTAAACTTTCCTAAATCCTATACAATCATGCCTGATCAAGTATCGACTACGTACGAAGTCTCATTCTTAATTAAATTAATTCCTGAAACATTTGACGGTGATCGATATAAAATTCGTAGCTTTGTAAAGCAAGTTGACGGAGTATTCGAACTAGCTACGGAAAGTCAAAAACGTGCTTTATTACTTTACGTGAAAAGTCGTATTACTGGCAAAGCACGAGAACAAGTTGACATACATTGCAATCTCACGACTTGGGAAGAAGTTTCTGAACTCCTTTTAAGTCTCTATCAAGATAAAAAAACTCTTGATCAATTATTCGAGGAATTAAATTCAATCACTCAAAAACAAAATGAAAACGTATCACAGTTCTTCCAAAGAATCGAAGACCTCTCATCTCGAATTCTCGCAGCCATTCATGTATCAGAACAAGACGAAAGTAATTTACCTGGAAGTATCGCAATGATAACTAAGATGACCCTTAATCGATTCATTTATCACACTCATCCTCAGATTTCACAAATGCTTCGATACAGAGAATTCCAAACAATTAATCAAGCCTTTACCGCCGCTTCAGCCGAAGAAAAAGCCCTTCGAATTCATTACGATAATTTCCAAAGTTGCACTTACTGCAGTAGAACAAATCATGCAAGTAAAGATTGTCGCTTTAAAAATTCAAGGTCAAATCCTTCAATACCTCAACATTCAAAGCCAATCCACTTTACGCAACAAAATCAAACGTTCAGACAAAATAATTTTCAAAGTTCTCATAAAAGTGCGAATCAATCGCAAAATTCGAATCGATCCTATGATCCAAGGCCAAGTCAAAACTTGCGCCATCCAATAAATCAAATTCAATGTCGTTATTGTAAAAATATGGGCCATTCTATCGATGAATGCATAAAAAGATTTGCTGCAAATGTTCGACGTAACAAAAATAATGGGAATAGATCGAATCCCCAGAACGCCCAACACTCAAACGTTCATTTGAGTAATCAAAATCCTCAAATCTCAAAAAAAACCTCTAATCCTCCTGTGCAAGAACCAGCGAGTAATGATGCACCTAACGTTACGACAAATTTCAGCTCATTTGTATATCATAATGCCTATTTGAACAACAGCGAATTAATATTCGTTCTATTCGAATCTTCATCATCAAATTCCTCTGACGGAATTCTAAAGTTTCTAATTGATACGGGAGCATCTGTGTCATTAGTTAAAAGGTCGAGTCTCGGTAATTTTAAAATTACTAACTCTGAACCAATCATGCTCAACGGTATCAAAGCTGATGCACCGATTGCAACTCACGGAGAAACGGAACTTAAATTATCGATCCGTAAATATTCTCTTTATTGCAAATTCCAAGTCCTTGATTCTAATACGGGTATTCCTTTTGATGGTCTTTTAGGACAGGACTTTTTTGATTCACAAAATTGCAAAATTGACTATCAAAGCTCTTCTATTTCAATTAAAGCGATTCCATTTTCAATTCCTTTCCAACGAAATACAAATCAACCTTCAGACATGTCTTTAATGTCAATTGGACCTCGAACGGAAATGGTGGTTAAAATGCCGATTTTAAATCCTCTCAATTTAAAAGAAGGATTAATCCTAAGCCAAGCACTGAATCAAAAAGAATCGTTAATTATTCCCAGCACGTTAGTGAAAGTGATAAATAAAAATGAAGCTTTAATTACGGTTATTAACCGATCTCTGGAAAAAGAAACAATCGTTAAACCCAATCTACCAGTCTTACGTCCCTCTGAGCAGAGTCATATCTTTTGTTCTTCTAAAGACGGGTTAGTAAATAAACATGAAAGACTTACGTTAATACATAAAAACATACGTACAGAACATTTAAATACTGAGGAGAAAAATTCAATAATAAAATTATGTCACGAATTCGAAGATATTTTCCATCTCCCCGGTGATACATTAACCGTGACTAATGCAACTACCAATAAAATTCGAACAATTGATAATATTCCTATTCATGTAAAATCCTATAGATATCCTGAGGTGCACAAAAATGAAGTATCGAAACAAATCGATAAAATGTTAGCGCAAGGGATCATAAAACCTTCAACGAGTCCCTGGTCAAGCCCACTCTGGGTTGTACCAAAAAAGAGTGATGCTTCTGGTGAGCAAAAGTGGCGTATTGTCATTGACTATAGGAAACTTAATGAAAAAACGATCGGAGATGCTTACCCACTCCCACATATAGAGGATATCCTAGATCAATTAGGTCACGCACATTATTTTACCACATTGGATTTAGCAAGTGGTTTCCACCAAATCCCCATGCATTCGGACGATGCCCAAAAAACTGCTTTCTCAACTCCAGAAGGTCATTTTGAGTTTACGCGAATGCCCTTCGGTCTAAAAAATGCACCTGCTGTATTTCAAAGAATGATGCATAACGTTTTGACTGGACTTAGTAACAAACAGTGTTTCGTTTATTTGGATGACGTGGTAATTCACGGATCCAGCCTCACTGATCATAATTTAAAGCTACGTAATGTTTTCAATAGATTTCGTGAACATAGTCTCAAGCTTCAACCAGATAAGTGTGAGTTTTTACGCGAATCTTGTCAATATCTTGGACATGTAATTTCTAAAAACGGAGTCCGACCGAATCCTAAGAAAATCGAGTGTATTCAAGGAATGAATCCTCCAAAAAATTTGAAGCAAATAAAGCAATTTCTCGGAATGGTTGGATACTATCGGAAATTTATTCCAAGCTTTTCAACGATCGCGAAACCAATAACATTACTATTAAAAAATGACACGGAATTCATTTGGTCCGAGCAACAACAAAACGCGTTCGAGACATTAAAATCAATTTTGATAAGTGAACCTCTGTTGCAGTATCCTGATTTCTCTCAAACCTTTGTCGTTACCTGTGATGCCTCCAATGTGGGTATTGGCGGGGTTCTCTCGCAAATAAAAGATAATAAGGATTTACCCATAGCTTATTACTCAAGAACATTAAACAGTGCTGAACAAAACTATTCCACGACTGAGAAAGAGTTATTAGCTATCATAAATACGGTTGAACACTTTCGACCTTATCTCTATGGCAGAGAATTTACAATTTATACAGATCACAGACCCCTGCAATGGCTTTTTAATTGTAAAAATCCCTCTTCAAAACTTGTTCGATGGCGGTTACGTCTTAATGAATACAAGTATATAATAAAATATAAACCAGGAAGAGTAAATTCTAACGCAGACGGTTTATCGCGATTACATCCTGATCCAAAACAACTCTCCAAATCTACGTTCCACGTACACAAATCCGCTAAAACATACCAGGATTTTACAAAATTCCATTACCAAAATTTAAGCGTAATCGAATTTTCAAAGGAGGAAACCCTTCTTCCAAAATTAAAGGGCACAATAGTATTATTGTGGTCCGAAGATTTGGATGAGGAAAATCAATATTCTGATTACGTGACTGAAAATTTTGACACAACTGACATAACATCAAGTCCTAACGGGTTATATAAATTGAGAAATGATAATCAAACTTTACTAATTCTATTTCCCAAAAATCTACACCATGATAAAATTGATTATCGTAATTTATTTCAAAGTTTTATGAACCTTCAAGATATAATAAAATCAAGGGATTTTACTTTGGTTCCACCTAAAAAGAAAAACGGTGTTAAACCTGAAATTTTTAATGAAATGATTAAATTCATTTTTCCTTCTAATAATATTAAATTTTTAGATACGAGGAAAATCGTTCCCAAAGATCGCGAAGAAATACGAATCATTCTCAAAGAATGTCACGATAGTAAATTATCCGGACATTGTGGGTTTAATCGTACTTATTCTAGAGTCAAAGAAAGATATCACTGGTCTACAATGAAAAGTGACATTAGGAGTTACATTAAAACGTGTCATTCTTGTCAGATAAATAAAACTAATTTTAGACCTACTAAACAACCTATGGAGATTACGACTACTTCGGAAAAACCTTTTCAGAAGTTAGCCATTGACATAGTAGGACCTTTACCCGTGACTGAACAGGGTAACCGGTTTATTATCACAGCTCAAGATGATCTGACAAAGTATTCGTTTGCATTTGCAGTTCCAAATCATGAAGCTCAAACAATTGTTGAAAAATTACTTTTTATTTTCGTTTACTTTGGCATTCCTCAAACATTTCTGACCGATCAAGGTTCAGATTTTATGTCAAATCTTGTTAAGGAAGTAAGCAACCTCTTTAAAACAAGGCATATTTCAACGACACCATATCATCCCCAAACGAATGGAGCACTTGAGAGATCTCATCTTACCTTAAAAGATTATCTCAAGCATTACATAAATAAAAAACAAACGGACTGGGACACTTACATTACTTTTGCAATGTTTAGTTACAATACAGCCGTTCATAAATCAACTCGTTATACACCGTACGAACTTCTTTTCGGACAGAAGGCCTACTTGCCTTCATCTATAACTCAGAATCCAGAGTTCCATTATACTTATGACGATTACATTCGTTCACTTAAATTTAAGCTTAATACGTCGTTCCAAATCGCACGTGAAAACCTTATTGTTTCAAAATTTCGTAGCAAAGAATACCACGATAAAAAAATTAATCCAATTATATTTAAAGTCAATGATTTGGTTACGATCGAAAACAAATATATTCCATCGGGACTATCTAAGAAACTTTCCAGCAATGCTAAGGGACCTTATAAAATCATTCGACTCTTTCCTAATCAAACTGCTGAAATTCAGATTAATCGTAAACTGGTTAAATATCATACTAATTTACTTAAACCCTACTTTCCAGATGAAACAGACAATTCTGATCCTTTTCCTACTCCCGCTTCTAGCGAGTAGTGATTTTTTTACTCACCATCCCTTCAAAAAATCTGGCGGAATCTTTTATGTCAAACATGGAACAGTAAAAATTGCGAATTCGAAACTTACACTCCTTTCATATATGAATAGAACCCATTTAAATAATGCATTCATGATCATTAACAAGTATTTCAGTAAAACAAAAAATATCTGCAATTTAACATTGCAAGATCTAACTCGAAAAGGTGATACTAGCTTTCATTGCGAACGTACTATCCAGTTAATCGAATCAGAATTATTGGAAGTTAATATGAAACGTGAAATCCTCCAACAATTGACCGAGAAGTACGTTATTAGGAAGAAACGTGGTCTTTTAAATGGTATGTCATATCTATTAAAATGGGCTTTTGGTACTCCCGACGCCGATGATGCTCAATTTTATGAGGATAGTATTCAAACATTAGTAAATAATAACAAGCAAACACAAACCCTGCTGAAGGCACAGGTTCAAGTGATTGCAAATACTATTAGAAATTTTAATAGTTCTCTACATTCCCTTCAAAGTCAAGAGAAAGCAATGAATGAAAATATAGGAAAAATAAACTCCTTCACTGTTCAAACAAATTCTTTTATTTCACGACTAGAAATGGAAACCGTGGTGAGCCAACAGATTACCACTTTAAACGTGCTAGTAGGGCAGATTAATCGTGAACTCTCAAAATATATTGAAGCTATCAATCTAGCCGAACATAACATTGTTTCACCGTTCGTTATTACTCCTAAAATGCTTTACGAAGAATTAAAAGATTATAAAAATGAACATGAACTAGTTATGAAACCAGATTTAGAAAATATACGTGATTTTTATAAATTTATTCAACTCCATGTAGTTATTACCAAAGATAATGTAATATTTGCATTACGAATTCCTTTAGTTGTTCGAACGAAATTTGACCTCTTCGAACTTATTCCTCTTCCAATCCAGCACAATGATACGAAATTCTTTTCTTACATTATTCCTCAAAGTCGGTATCTCCTCCTTTCCCAGACAAAATCCCGATTTACCTTTCTAAAAGAATTGTCTGATTGCAACGAATATCGAGATGAGGAGTACGTCTGTTATAACTTACACACTACGGCTTCAACAAATCAAGAAATTTGCGAGATCGAACTGTTATCTTCTCACATCAGTAAGATTCCTCTTTCCTGCACAACGAAGACGATTAAAGGAACCATAGAAACTTGGAATTATATTGCAAGAAATCAATGGATTTATGTCCTCCACGAGCCAACTACTTTAACCATCATGTGCGGAGGAAATCAAGATCACATGGAAGATATTATTCTAAAAAAAAGCGGAATCATACATCTCCAACCTCACTGCAAAGGATATACCAATCTGTTTATGATCGACGCAACATTTGAAAGCAGTAGAAACGCAACTTATTATATTCCACACATGAATATTATAGATGATGATTGTTGCAACTTGTTGCCTCATCTAAAAACAATTGAGTCGACCGCTCTAAAGCCGATACATCTCACGAATATCGATCTTACAGACCTCAAATACGCTAGTAAGAAATTAAACGAGTTCGATGAGATTATTACCAAACAAATAAATCAACCATTCATCATCACGCACACCAAGTGGTACACGATCGCCCTTGGAATAATCACAGCCTTCTTCGTATTGATTATACTTTTAAAATGCTGCCAATGTTGTGGATGTCTTTACTGGTTACAACGTTTATGTTGTTCAACCACGAGGAGTTCAAGACATGGAGTGACCAATCCTCCATTAATTAAAAAATTCTTTGATTATGTCTTCAACTCATCATCAATGCCATCTTCAGTGAATGAATTAGTCACTTACCAACCAAGGCGGAATCCACCAATCATCAATGCTCCAATACCTGAGATTTCGGAAGACGAGGAAGCAAACCCCGTTCCGACCCGACAAAGAACACGTAGAAGTACTACACCCCTCTAGGAAATAAGGAAATCAACGCACCCATAGTAATTAATACTATGTATATTCATCCTAGAGTATTTTATACTTCACTCTTGTCTTTATTTTTATCATTTAGTCTACGAGTAAGAAAGAAACATGTTGTATCTCTATGTAATAATTGATAATCAGTTCATACTTAATTGTTAACTTTCCGTTAAGCAATTTTATGGCGGAAGGTGTTGCATTATTTTACCTTTTGTTTTTGTAATACCTACGAAATGTAATTTTTTTTAATCATGGTATACGTAATTGTTAACTTTCCGTTGAACAATTTTATGGCGGAAGGTGTTGTATACCAACGTCATTTAAATCTATTTCTGTATATAAAGTATTAGTCAGCGCGTTAGTTTTTTAGATAGCAATAGTAAGCATCCTAAACAAAGTATTAGTCAACGCGTTAGTTTTCCAGATAGCAATAGTAAGCATCCTGAAGTCCTTCTTTTATGACCTTATCCGTACCCTATTACTCACCCTTGAACCTCGATCTCTATGCCTCATCCCTTAACGACCGTTAAACTCAGGACAACCCCCACTTTGCAGCTTACCGAAAACCGTACATATATATATTACACGCAATTCTTCCAGTGATCAGAATCACTTGAGCACTTCAGTTTGAATAGTCTAGACACGAGAATCTAGTTCTTAGTAATCGTCTTAGTTTCCATTATTTGTATAAAGTTATTTAATAAAATAAAAGTAATACGAATAATACGGAATACAACAAAGGAACGTATGCCTCAGGATCACAAATTTCTCTTCTAAATGCTAAACTAATCTAGACTATAGAAGGAAGAGAAGATGTGAACAAAATATTGTTAAAAACGGTTAATGGTGTAAAAAGCACAAAAGGTTTAATAACCATAAAAATTTTTCATATTGAAGAAGAGATAGATTATTGTTGAAAAAAAAGACTTTGAAGATTTTATCATAGGTTTAGATATGATAAAGGAATTCAAACTAATACAAGATAAAAACCTGGAAATGAAACAAGTGAAAGATATAAATGCAGGAAAGATAGATAGTACAATCGATAAAAAGATTATAGAAAAACAAGAAGAAAAGGTAGAAACATATTCAATAAACTTTAATGAGCACATTCACGAAGATTTCCAGATAAAAGTTAGGCACTTAGAAAAAAAGAAAAGCGGTCAAATAGAAAGAATTATAGAGAAATATAAGACGGTATTTGCAAAAGATAAGTATGATATCGGCACTGTAAAAGATTATGAGGCACGAATCGATTTATTAATCGATAAATATTGCAGTAAAAGATCTTACAGATGTTCTATGTAAGATGAAAAAGAAATAGAAGAACAAGTTGCAAAACTCTTAGAGAAAAACCTCATTGAAGAATCATACGATGAAAACGAAAAAACAAGACAGCATGGATTTTAGAGACCTCAATAAAATCATAGTACCACAGGAACAGCCATTCCCATTAATACATGATATAATAGTAAGAGCTAGAAACTGCAAACATTTCACAACTCTAGATATGAATTCAGCTTTCTGGTCCATACCCTTGCGAATCGAAGATAGAAATAAAACAGGATTTGTCACACAAGAAGCGCATTTTCAGTGGACCTGCTTACCATTTGGTTTAAAAACAGCACCAGCAACCTTCCAACGAATTTTAAGTAACATATTAAGAAAACATGGGCTGACAGAATTTGTGATGAACTATATTGATGATATTTTAATACACTCATTATCGTTTGAAGAACATAAAAAACACATTGAACAGGATTTAGAAGCAATTACAAAAGAGGGTTTTAGATTAAAGTTTAAAAAATGTACATTTGCTGTAGATTCAGTGAAATATCTTGGACACATAATACAAAACAACTCAGTAAAACCACTCAAAGATAATTTAATTTCAATACAAAATTTTCCCACCCCAAAAACACAGAAAAACATCCGGAAATTTCTAGGAAAAATAAATTTTTGTCACAAATATTTACCAAAGAGCACAATAACTCTAGATCCACTACATAAACTACTAAGAAAAAATGAAAAATTCATATGGACTGAGAAATGTGAAATTGCATTTAATAAAATAAAGGAATTACTATGTTCACAACCAGTCTTGGAAATATTTGACCAAGAACTTCCTATTGTAATATACACAGACGCATCGATAGCAGGTATCGGGGCAGTCCTAAAACAGACACAATTAGATGGTAAAGATAAACCGGTAGCATATTTCTCAAGAAAATTAAACGAAGTCCAAAAGCGTAAAAAAGCCATCTACTTAGAATGCTTGGCAATAAAAGAAGCAGTAAAATACTGGCAGCACTGGCTTATAGGTAAGCAATTTACAGTATACTCAGACCATAAGCCCCTGGAAAATATGAATATAAAAACACGAACGGACGAAGAACTAGGGGACCTAACATACTACTTATCACAGTATGATATTAAAATAAAGTACGTACCAGGAAAGGAAAACTTAGAAACTGATTGTTTAAGCAGGAACCCAGTTATAGAACCAGAAGAAAACAAGGAGGATTTGTTAAAAACAATAAACTTAATAAAATTAGACGAGATAATATCGGATCAAGAAAAGAATAAAGAAATAAAGAAAAAAAGACAAGGCCTCAAACATATAAATGAAATATACTACAAAAGAACGAAAAAGGGAGAAAAAATCATACTATCAGAAGAATTTAGTAAAAAAATTATAAATCATGTGCACAAAAATTGGTGTCACATAGGTATCAGACAGATGATAAAAAAAATTGGCCCAGTGTACACAGCAAATAATTTAACAAGAAATATAATAGAAGCATGTAAGAAATGTAAAGTGTGCATAGAAAATAAATCAAGAGGTCAAAGAAAACTCGGCTTGATGTCACATCTAGGTCCGGCATCAAAACCATTTGAAATAGTATCAATAAACACCATCGGCGGTTTTGGAGGATCTAGATCCACCAAGAAATATTTACATCTTTTGGTAGATCATTTCACAAGGTACGCCTTCATTAACAACCTCCAAGAGACAAAGTGCAAGTGACTTCAAAACCTAACTAAGAAGGTACTAGAGACAGACCATATAAATGTGATTCTCACAGATCAATACGTAGACATTAATTCAAAAGAATTTAAATAATTTCTGAAAGAGGAGGGAATAAAAATAATATTCACTGCTGTAAATGCGCCCTTTTCTAATGGATTAAATGAACGACTGAATCAGTAGTGGTGGAGATTTATCGATGGTACTATCGATAGTTATCGATGGTCCTCACTATCGAAAACTATCGATAGCTTAGTTTCCCTATCGATAGTAGAGGTGATACCGCGAATTCTAAAATTTGAATTATTGCAAGCGATGAGTTTCATTTGTTTCATACTACCTACTGTTAGTCTTTTGCCATTACGAAGATACTTTTCAGCCATCTCTGCCTGCACGTGCATTTTCCGAATTGTTAATTAATTTTGTGATTTGTTGCTTGTATGTTGAATACTTTCGGTATAATTTATTACCTTTGTTAAATATAATATAGTATTGTATTCTACTTTCTTCTTTTACAATGGAAACATTTCTAAATATAAAAGCAAAAGAAACTGGTAAGTGCGTATTAACAAGTTATATTTTATTTTTATACATAGTATTAATATTTTGTAGAGAAAGATAGCTCAGAAAATATTACATTAAAGAAGCGAAAACAAGATATACATGTACATGAAAGTGAAGACAGTGACTTCAATGAATAAAAATATTGATGCTGTAGCTGTAATTAAAAAAAGAAGCAAAATCTCTTACGTCTGGAAGTATTTTACAAGATCAAATGATCACAAAATAGCAAAATGTAACGTTTGTTGCAAAGAATATAAGACTAGCGGTAATACTAGCAATTTAGCAGATCACATTAGAAGATTTCATCCAAATATAGGAAAAGATTCTGAATCAGAATCATCAACAAATAATGAAACAATATCAAAATCCAGTATAATGTCCATAAACTCTTTTTTTAAAAAATCTTTAGAATATGAAAATAATTCAGAAAGAAAAAAGAATTAGATAAAATGTTAGCTTTGATGATCGCAATTGATTTCCAGCCTTTCAACATCGTAAATGATAATGGTTTTAGAAAATTTGTAAAACTTTTGGATCCTAAATATAAAATACCAAGTAAATTCACGATAAGGGAACATATAATGAAAGATATTTATGCAGAGACTCAACAAAAATTAAAAGAAATATTAAACGAGACTAAATATATTGCGTTAACTACAGATATTTGGACAGCGAACAATAATGATTCATATTTGACAATCACGTGTCATTTTATAAATAAAAATTTTGAATTAAAAAATGTTGTTTTAGCAACAAAAGTTTTATGTGAAAATCATACGGCAGAAAATATTGCAGAATTAATGCAAGAAATTTGCATAGAATGGGGAATTGAAAATCTAATTTCTTACATCGACACAGACAATGCAGCTAACATGATTAAGGCATGTGATATTTTCAAAAAGAGACACTTACCTTGTTACGCACATACTTTGAACCTAATAATGCAGGATATGCTTCACCTGGAGTACATAAAAGAAATACTGAAAAAATGCAAGGAAATTGTTCGCTTTTTTAAAAGCTGCACTGCTGGAACAGAGATGCTTAAGAAAGAACAACGAGCAACAAAAACTCAGGAATATAAACTAATTCAAGAAGTACCAACAAGATGGAATAGTTCATATTACATGGTCAAAAGGATTTTAGAAATAGCTGATGCTCTGAATCAAGCACTAATTACGTAATCCCTGATAGCCATCTGCCTGCAGTCTGCCGGCAGATTGACAGCAGGGTCTGCCAGGAGAGCGCAGGATCTGCCGGCAGCTGCGGCGCAGCCTACGTCCGCATCCAGCTACGGTTCTGCCGGCAGGGTCTGCTTGGCAGGGTCTGCCGGCAGATCGACGGCAGATCGACGGCAGGTCCTGCTGCTCGCCTGACACATCCAACAGCGCCATCTGAAGGCCACAATTGCCAAAGAATTTCCTACGCGTGACGTCACATGGACCAACGTGCATCCCTACCCCACATGACCAACAAGCAGATTCTACAGTTTATTAAATAATTAATTCTACTTATTTCAAAAAGTATTTATTCTTTCTTTAATAATATACAGGATCAGTGATTACAATTGTTACAAAATAATATAAGCGCATATAAATCCAAAGAGGGACTTTCAACATTTACATTTACAAATCCACGTCCCGTAACCACTGGTACCTAGTAGGGGCGATATCAGGAAATTTCATTCAGTATTTTCGACTTCTTTTTTGTGTAGAATCATCATGTTCCGCGTTGTGTTAGCGCTGAAAACAAATACAATATTAGTATAAAATTAAACGTAACGTATGAATAAACAGAATACATGCGATACTTACTTCAGCTCCATCTCCACACAGTACACAGTCTAGGCGATCATGCATGCTCCTGCGAACATTAAAATTTATAAGAAAATATGTCTTAAATTATTATCTACTAAACAAGACGCTGAACATTCGCACTTCGCGCATAATCCTACTTTTCTGTCTTGCAGATAATGCGAATCTTGATTTCCGAGACGTAGATAATTAGAAAATATTCAATTCCATAATTACGTTTGCCTTCTGGATACGGCGAGATGCTTTGTCTGGATATTGATGGATGAAATTACTTGGAATATTCTTCGATTTTGCCGGCACTGACTGCCACCGCCAGTGACTGCCACCTCAGACCTCGAAAACTGAAAGTGGCATCCGTTGCCCGTTGTGCTTGAAGACGTACGCTCAAAGAATATTCTAAGTAATCTCATCCATCAATATCCAGACAAAGCATCTCGTCGTATCCAGAAGGCAAACGTAATTATGGAATTGAATACTTTCTAATTGGCTACGTCGCGGACATCAAGTCGAAAATACTGAATGAAATTTTGCTGATATCGCCCCTACTAGGTACCAGTGGTTACGGGACGTGGATTTGTAAATGTAAATGTTGAAAGTCCCTCTTTGGATTTATATGCGCTTATATTATTTTGTAACAATTGTAATCACTAATCCTGTATATTATTAAAGAAAGAATAAATACTTTTTGAAATAAGTAGAATTAATTATTTAATAAATTGTAGAATCTGCTTGTTGGTCATGTGGGGTAGGGATGCACGTTGGTCCATGTGACGTCACGCGTAGGAAATTCTTTGGCAATTGTGGCCTTCAGATGACGCTGTTGGATGTGTCAGACGAGCAGCAGGACCTGCCGTCGATCTGCCGGCAGAACCGTAGCTGAATGCGGACGTAGGCTGCATCGCAGCTGCCGGCAGATCCTGCTGCCTGATCTGGTTATCAGGGTAAACAATATAACTAAAGATTTGAATACCAATGGAGGAAAAATAGTTTGTGCAAAAGTAACAGAGTCTGTAATACAAAGAGCCTTCCTTTACGAATTAAGATCTCTAACAAGAATTGCAACAATTCTTGACCCAAGGTTTAAAAAAGAAGCTTTCAGAAATCCAAAAAACTCTAAGGAAGCTTGGCTTTTGTTGGAACAAGAAATGAATAATATTTTAAGAGGAACAACAGCAACACAACTACAAAGTACGGAAACATCACCATTAACATCACCATCACAAAAATCTTTATTTCCATTTTTGGAACAAAGAATTGGACAAAAGAATAAAAATATAACAACAGATGTTATAATTTTGAAAAGACAATTTTTGGAAAAAGATAATGCCTCAGAGAAATCTGATCCTTTAGCTTTTTGGAAGGTAACTTAAATATTTGGTTATAAATTGTAATTTCCTGTTGATTATCTGTATCCTTTTTAGGGAATTGGTGAAGATATGAATGTGTTAACACAGCTAGCATTTAAATATTTCTGCATCCCTGGCTCTTCCACAGCAAGTGAAAGAACTTTTAGTGCTGCAGGTCAAATCATAACTGACCACAGATCAAGATTAAAACCTAAAAATGTGGATACATTAATTTTTCTTAATAGGAATGAATGGCGATCAAACTCATAGTAATGAAATAAAAGTTTATTATTTTAGATAAATAGAAACCTTTGTTATTTCTAACACAGAATTAAAAAAATTGATAAAACAATTTTATCTTATTAATATTAATATCATATATATAAGTATATAATACAAGGGGGATTCTAGATCAGGTGCTCTGAGGGGAACGCGGGGCGGGGGGAAGCGAGGGCGCGCGGGGGAGCGCGGCGGAGAGAAACATGGGCGCGGGGCCTGCGGGGAGAGGAAGACCGGGTGCGCACGCACGAGCCGCGGAGTGGGGGAAGCCGTAATCGTGGAGGGGATCAGTCCGGACCGAACCGCCGCGGAAGCCTCTCCAGACCTGGCCCACCGTTGGAAATTTTTCAGAGGGAGGCATTGACCCCCGAAAAAAATCTCTTTCAGAACTTAGTCCAACCGAAAATTTTTTCAGACCTAACCCAGGGTGGGGACTGTCCTAGAAATTTTTTTTCCAAACCAATATGCATCAGAAACTGTTTCGGACGATGTCGGGAAAGATCGACGTTTTTCGACACCGCGTCTTCGAGGGAAAGAGGCGGAGCATTACTTTAAAGCTAAAATTCTAGGAGGAAAAGAGTCACCACTACATAGGGGATAGAATTGCATGCATTCTAAAGCTAACAGTATTTCAAAGCCTTCCGATTTAACGTCGCAGCGTTTCGCGCGATCTCGCGTAATTCGACTCCTCTGGAGCGGCCGTGCAGGGTGATGTCACTTGGCGGCGCGAAGAACGAAATAGAATTATGCAGCGTCAGCAGAAATCTTTTTGCCCAACGCAGAGAAATAATAATTATTGAAACGGCGAGTCTTAAAAATTAGGCGGTGGGAGGAGGAACACGGGTAAATAAAATTGAGAAATAATATATGTTTAAGAAATATATATTGTTACAAATAATAATATGAAAGAATAATATGAAGGAATAATATAGAATATAAAAAAACATAATTAAAATTTATTTGGCTTAATTATCCCACTCGATCACATCATCAGCAAATAGATTAGTTAATGGTAAATCCATAGGAACTTGCACAAGGTCATTTTGAACTGCAACAACACTAGGCCGAAGCTCCGATACTTTATTCCTATAGGTATCAAAATCAATAGTTTCCGCTTTGACGTTTCGCCAAGCCACACTCTTTGGATGATACGCCTGATTATTCCGAAATATAGTTATTTGTACATTATCATCATCATCGAAATGGCCTAAAAACGTTTGTTGTTCATATCGATGCATCCAATATTCCTCATCATCCTCGAAGTAGTCGTGTATTGGATTATCGCATTTTTTAAAAACTTTTTAAAAAATGTCGCCGTACTGATTAGCTTCCGTCTCATAAAGTTCTGCACATCGAATTGCTTCGGTTTGAACCGCAACATTTCGACAGGCCACATACATTTTCGGGCTGGATGAATGGATAACTGCCGCAGCAGCGGTGATCGTAGCGGAAGCCGGACGTTTCAAATTCATGGGCAATGACATAATGTGAAACCGATTTTTCTTATAATTCTCAAAGTTACTAACACAACGATTTACTAAAATATGATAATGGAAACTTACGGTATTAATCGATTGTATTTCCATGCGTTGAACGATTGATAATATTCTTCAAAAGCAATCTTCTTCAAAGCAATTTCACGTAACACAAAAAATGAAAAAAGTGTTTCAAAGAACTGTCAAAGTGACTGCACATTGACCACGATTTGAAGACAACTGGCCACCTGCATTTCCGCTGACCATCCTCACCTTCTATACATATTCGAATTATTCACTAACCATCCTCAGAGTGCACTTATTATGTTCCTCGAATTCTTCTCCCTTCTTCTTTGGACACATCATGCGACTAGGTCACACCACTTTTGATCGCGTATCGAACGTGTATTGGACCACTTTCAACGTCTATCGTACCACTCTGAATGTGCATCAAACGTGTATTGGACCACTTTCAACGTCTATCGTACCACTTTCAACGTCTTTCGTACCACTCTGAACGTGTATCAAACGTGTATTGGACCACTTTCAACGTCTATCGTACCACTCTGAACGTGTATCAAACATGTATTGGACCACTTACAACGTCTATCGTACCACTCTGAACGTGTATCAAACGTGTATTGGACCACTTTCAACGTCTATCGTACCACTCTGAACGTGTATCGGACGTCTATTGAACCACTTTCAACGTCTATCGTACCACTTTCAACGCCTAACGTACCACTCTGAATGTCTATCAAACGTCTATCTTACCACTCTGAACGTCTATCAAACGTCTATGTGAAAAAAAAAACAGTTATGCATTAAAAATTGATTATATTTTATTTGTGTATTTCCCTCTGGCGTTTAGACCACCAGTTGAATATTTTAAATACATTTTGCATGGCACAGTGCTTTGCGTGTCTGCCACATCGCAGAGTATTGTTGCGAGCACCCTTTGGTTGGAATCCAGGGCCTGCTGGTGCTCGTGACAGGAACAAGAAGACAGCGAGAATAAGGCGATCGGATCGATCGCCTGTCAAGCTGTCATTCGATAGCCAGACGCCATTACGAGCAGACACATTGACATTTACATATTTCTCGCGCGTTTGTGATTGCATACGATTTATCTGTTACCTTGTTCTTGTTAATGTTCTGTTGCTTCTGTTGGAACTGTCGCATTAAACTTCTGCTATGCCGAGCTGAAACCATAACAGTATTAACTACATTTAGCTTATTTAAGGATTTGATATCCTCGTAGTCAATGTCCAGCGTCTCGATGATCACGCCCGCTCTCGTATTTTCATCGAGGAAATCCACGAGCCAATCGCGTTTCTGCAGCCCTTTAACGTATACGACATGGGATGTTTCATCTTCCTCGTCGATCGCATCGGCTACAGCTTTCATAATTAACTGTTTAGTCATACTGTACGGAACGTCTCCATCTTCCCAACGTAGTCCATGATGTTTTGCCACCAACCACCGGATGCTCGATTTGTCGGATTTTGTAAGAAGATATTGCGGCATCGAACTCCCAAAAATATAGTGCGAGAGAATTGTTCCCTTTCGTAGGACAGCCACTTCCTTCGCGACAAATCTTCCATCGACGATGAACCCTTGCAGGTCAACGAATGTTGGTACGACCATTATCGATACAATTTAGAGGTCCGTTCGCTTCCAAGACAGACTGGAGAATGCGGTCTTCCTCGTAAAGCATCTCGATTTTCAGGATGAAATTTTGGTATGATTTTGACAGAGGAGAGGGCAGGCAAGAAGCGTGGCAATTTAATTGATTTTGCGTACCACGTTTGTCAGCGGATTGTATTCAACCACCCGCCGATCGTGCAGAATCAGACAGTAGGCCGTAGTATTTGCGGGCACATTCTCTTTACACTCGAATTCTATGCGCACGTCCACGGTACCATTCTTGATCGACTCATTTTGTCGCGAGCAATCAATCACCACGAGGGGACCAATTTGCAAAAAATCATCCACGGTGAATAATGCATCATTGCTACCATGTCAATAATGCGATTTATGGAATTGCGTACACATGTGATACAAGATGGCATGCTTATTCTTGTCAAAGTCCAAATTCAGGTCATCGTATGGGTAAAATTCCGAGTTGAGAAAAAGTTTTACATTGGTCACTTTGCCGTCAATAAAACAAGTAACATCTTCGGTTATCTTATTCTTTCGTTCAGTCTGTAGACCAAGGATAGTGCATCGCGGCTTTTCCAGCTGCGCAGATACCTTCATGGCCCACGAATGCTTGGTCGTGCTCTGTAAGAAAGGATACTCGTACAGATCCCACGATTGAAAACAAATGCTCAGGTTTTGTCCACTTTCCAGAGCATGTAACAGCGATAGCTTAGTAACATCGTTTAGCGTCACGTGAGGCATCCGCCATTGCACTTTAAGTAATTCAATTTCTGGCACCAATATCGGCGATCCCATTAGAGAATTGTTATCTTTGCGTGATCGTATTAAAATCAATTCGTGACGCGCATTAATAATCATGCCTTTGTAGTTGTCACAAAATCCCAGCAAATATTTGAGTGGGAGGCAAAAATTGAAATGATTTTTCAATATGGGTACATCGCGTCGTTTCAAGCCCCATCCAGCATTCTCCATATTTTTGGCTTCACCAGGTGTTAGCGATACATAGTTTTTAAACGTGCTAGTTATTCCAACGTTTCTGTTACGATCAATCTCCACGCCATACAGCTCGTATCGAATCTAATCGAATAAGAACGCCATGGAATTATTTCCCTACGTCAACGTTGATGCATCATTCGGCTTATTTATCGTCAATTTCCCCTCCACGTAGAGAAAACTTTCACACGGCAGTGTGTATAAATCCTGCTGCTGTATAGGTATTCTTATCTCATCGCTGTGTCCAAACGTCGTGTTGACGTATGGGTTGTATGTGCTCGAGCTTGACGATGCGATCATCAAACGTCGGCTTCCCTCCAATGTGTAGAATGTCAACCATTTTTTCAACTTAAATGCGTACAATGAATCCCACTGATTTCAAAAATGCAATGTTCGCAGCAGAGAGCCTCTTCTTTTTAGCGTGATCAAAGCTGTTGCAGTTGTTGTTGTAAACAATTTCACTTGGAAGAAACGGGTTTCTGGAGTCGTTCAATACAAGCATCTCTTTCGTTCGCACCACGCGTATTATCGTCGTCGTCGTCGTCGTACGTGCAGTCTGATGGTAATCTCTTCACCTCGAAAATCAAGCAACCGTCCGTCTTGATCCACAACACGTATCGTTAGATCCGAAATAACCTGTGCGGTGATTGAAAGGTAAATGATCTGCGCGGGCGTTTCCGATATCTTATATCCTGGTGGGACTCCCGGAGAAAATTCATGTATCGTGTGTACACGTGTCCCACTGTTATACGCACCAGCGGTCACGCTACATTCTACGCGAATAATGTGCACGTTCATGATATTAATCGTATTGTCCGATTCGTGCCACTGTCCCGGTTCTAATACGCGATTCGTCGAGAATCCCAGTAACGATCCAATGTTATTGGGCTTTGTAAAGTCTACGGCGAACCGACAGTACAGCTCGCTTTTCATGGTGTTGTTGTTGGCGCACAACACTATAGGATACATATCGTTGTCACCATCGTCATTGTTGTCATCGGTGCCACCGAGATGTTGAGGATACCGTTCGAGTAATCGGTGCTTCAAATACTTGGCAATGGCGTTTAGTTCGTAGGAACCGTGGGGAATCGTAATGTATTCATCGCTGGTGTCAACGCTGCTGTTGACATCATAGTTTACGGCAAAGTAAAATTTATCGTTGCTCGAGTCGATATTCGGTATTGTATGATAAGTTTCAAAGGTTGTTAGACCAAGCTTGTATTCATCGTCGCTCAAATCTATGGGCGGAAAGTAGCTCACCGCGAGGGTGCTACTCTTGCCAGTTAGAGTGAATGTTAGCGACATATTCCAAGCTGTACGACTAGACTCGTACTGAATCAAAGTGGTGAGAAGTCAATCCTTAAGTTTGCAGCCAATCGTTTGTAGAAAGCGTGGACATAGTTGTCCACAATTGCTGTGATCGTACTTCTGATAAGACGTTCAATTGTATTCGATTTTCACAGCATCTTTATCCAGATATTGTGTCAATTCCTTAGGCGGTCGAAGATTCCCAAAGCTGTCGAAGTATACAGCTCGACGCCCTCCCTTCGCATACGCTACCCAATGGGTCCCCGGTCCCTCGACATTGTCCAAATTTACGATACCGCTCTCGTTTCGACGTACTCCTTCGGCTGGTAGCGCGTTGCGCATAAAAACACCTCTAAAGAATGGAATATTCATACGTTTTGCCAACTCCTCCAATTGCGCATCTGTAGTTACGCCCTCGGGCATTTTTATTTTCTGTTCGACGTTTTTTTTTTGTTTCGAAATTCCCTGTCCGCGCTTGTATGGTTTGAGATAAAGTCCGCGACCTTCCATTGAGCGATTATGACGTTGCAGTTCCTGCAGCTGATGTTGCGCCGCCTTATTATCGTTTACCGCCTTGACGATCCCCGCCGCTCCGCCGGCCAACGATCCTAGAACCCCTAGCAGCGGGAGAAGTGGTAATATGCCACCTCGTTTTGCCACCGGAAGAATCCGCTTTTGTGGTGCTCTCTTTGCAGTCCTTTTGTGGGACTTTGTTTTGATCACTATTCCAATTTTCATCTAGGCCTTCATAGCTGCCCAAACAGCTGTTGCAGCACCTCTTTCACCCAGTGTCGAGTCTCGCGCAACGATGCGTTTTCGCGCTTTGTCAGCGAGAACCTTATCTGCCGCGTGCCTTTCACCGAGGTCGTTGCTACGCTAATATGCAAAATCGTGTTCGCGACACGCTGCGTCCAACGGATTGATGCTTCGATCGCCTCTACCCAATCGTTTTGCCACATGGTATATGTAATTCGATAGGTAGCGCGTTTATCGCCCGATTTAACAGACCATAACCTTTCTTTACTCTCTTCGGCGACATTCGCTGCAGTTTTTAATCAATGGTGCTGGACCGTCGATATGCGTTCGCTGGCATGGGCGATTATAATGTTCCAAGCACCGACGATGCTGCTGAACCTCGGAATCGGCTTTTACTGTCCCATAACTGATCGATGTGTCTGCCAAACTCTCGCAGTAGAATAATCTTTGGTATACATTTCAACTGCTCAGCGGTTAGGTCTCGAATATCACAAATATCCGACAGGATCAGAAGCATTTTGAATAATGAGCTGTTTTGCTTCGGCGCAAACCTATAAATAGGGTGCATCACCGCTTCGACGTATCAAAATCATTTTTCACAGTTCACGGACAGGATGCGTTTCGTGCGACAACCTGTGGCGATACGCCTGACTAATTTTGACGATAAATCGCAAATGATGTCTCCGAAAAAAAACGAGACGCAGACACGGTAGCATGCTGCCAAACACTATCCGCTGTGTTATTTGTGGCCCATCAAATTGTGGAAAGACCAACGTGCTGGTCAGCTTGTTGGAAAGTCCTCACGGCGTCCGCTTCGAGAACGTGTACGTGTATTCCAAGTCGTTGCAACAGCCGAAATATAAGTATTTGGAGAATTTATTGACTCCGATAGATGAAATTGGCTACTTTACATTTTCGAATAACAGTGACGTCATCCCACCGAGCGAATCGCTTCCGAATTCTATTTTTATCTTTGATGACGTGGCATGCGACAAGCAAGATACGATAAGGGAATACTTTGCAATGGGACGCCACTCGAACGTTGACTGCTTCTATCTCTGTCAGACGTATGGAAAGATTCCCAAACATCTTATACGCGACAATGCGAATCTGCTGACTCTGTTTAAGCAGGATGGTTCCAACTTGAAACATGTGTGCAGCGATCACGTAAACACTGACATATCTTACGAGGATTTCTGCGCTTTGTGCCGTAATTGTTGGCAACGGGAGTACGGTTTCGTGGTAATAGACAAGGATAGCGCGATGTCTAATGGTCGTTATAGAAAGGGCTTTAATGAGTTTGCAGCACCGTCAGATGTTCATTTTTGTCGTCAACACGTTGGTGGGATAGCAACGCGCCGCGGTGCAACGATGATCGATATCGATAGTCTGGAGATTAAGGATCGCGAGAGAATAACGAAGGAAATTGCAAAAAGCAGCGAATCCATTCGCAAGAAACATCAGGCTTTGAAGACCGGCAAGATGGAGGAAGATATCGCGTTGCAGAGATACTTTAAACCTATCGTAGAACCCTTAAAACATATTGTGGAAAATACCGCAGCGACAGAAGCTGACACATCACCGCTGATGAGTACAGACGTAGAGGGGAATGAAACATTAACGCCTAAAACAAAAATACAGCCTAAAGGAAACACATCGCGCAAGACAAAGAGGAAACGACGCTTGTCTTCGGAATATTCACCCATACCCTCCACACCGGTTCAATCGAAGCGGAAACGACAGAATGTCGCATCAAACGAGCCCTCGGTTCCTCCCAAGCCAATAAATACATTTCCCAGCGTGCAATTGCTCTCGACCAACGATGATGGTGATGACGTTTTCGAAACTACTCCAGATGAGTCGTTTGTAATATCTATTAGACCGCAACTTCAAACATCCGAGGGACAAGAAACGTTTCCCAACCATTTCGGTTCGCTGGGACAAAATACATGAGCGCAATCCTAAGTGGCGATAGGGATGCAACAATGGACTATGTGTACGGCGTCTACTTTGGCGATAGTGGAACGATGCTTGGGGATAAGGCTTATGATATAGACATCGCAATGCTCATGATTCGGCATGTAATGCAGATTGACGTGTCGATCCCTCTTTTGGCTGGTGAGGCGCAGCGGAAAGACCGTCGATCCTTTCTCCATCTCGAAGGTGTACACGTTGACGGAGATGCCGTTCTGCCGCTCAAACTTCCCAAGCTGCTCCAGGGACATTGGAATCTCAATGCCCTGGAGATTTAGCACGGATGCATAGTTGGGGTATGAACCTGAGCGATCAACGTGTATTTCGGCTGAATGGAGAGCTGCGACCACTGCCCACGCGAAACATGCATTGTCCGGGGATTGCACACTAATCGTCGCCTTCTTCAGCGACAATTTCCACGGCAACTTATGGTGACATCCGGCACGCAGCGGATTGTACTTATTAATATTGACGGTTAGGTTGAGAATCCTCGTCAATGCCCATCCGCTGTCGCGTTCCTGGAACTCTTCCAGCGATGCCAGGGTGGGTTCGATGACGCATCGCTGGTATCACTCCTGCAGATCGGATGTGCCGAAGAGTTCACAGTTCCGGGTACTGATGCTTTTACAAGCATGCTTGTCACCTGCCACAAATTCGCCGTTGAACACAGTGTTCACTTTGAGGTTTCGACGTTTCCTCATAGCGCCCCGCAAATGCTCCAGCACAATGGTCCCCACATCCTGGAGGAAGTTGTGCGGCTTGATATAGTTCGAATTTAACACGGCACCAGTTAATACGCGACTATCGAACGCAGTGCCAATTTCGCGCCATAAAAGTCCCGTACTCGAATGTCCGGCACCTTCGCGCACGAAACGACCGCGCAACGAATGTCCGGCACCTTCGCGCACGAAACGACCGCGCAACGAATGTTTCAGTCCTTCGAGCTGCGCGATTCGAGCAACAAATGATTGTCGAACACCGATCGATAATCGCGGGCGTTTCACTCGGCTGTGTTCTTCCAACGATTCGATGCACTTGTTGCACCGTTCTTCCCACGCGAGGTACACTTCGCGTGAAATCAATCGTGCAGATTGATCCAACAATTGGCGTTCTACTTGCGCGAATTCTCCCATGGTTGTAAATGGAATATGTCTTTTCCACGCAACACGTTGCAACGTTGTAAACTATTCGCGTACAATCATTGCACTGAACATATGTACACGTGGCTAACTGAAAATATGTACTCTGTAAGCAGTAAATATGCCACTTTCGTAGACGTTCTACGTAGCGCTACCGAGCCAACAGATTATGTAAAATTAATTTCTGAAAGCGAAAACTTCGAACAGCATTCATTGATCGATTGTGAATTGTTAGCATGTGCAATCAATCATATTGTGGATGATGCTCGTAGTAAAAAATGTTAAATTATATTCTTTTAATTTTATGTATTTGTAACAATATATATATATATATCTTAAACCTATATTATTTCTCCATTTCATTCACCCGTCATCCTCCTCGCCACGTAATTTTAACTTTAAAGTAATGCTCCGTCTCTTTCCCTCGAAGACGCGGTGTCGAAAAACGTCGATCTTTCCCGACATCGTCCGAAACAGTTTCTGATGCATATTGGTTTGGAAAAAAAAATTTCTAGGACAGTCCCCACCCTGGGTTAGGTCTGAAAAATTTTTCGGTTGGACTAAGTTCTAAAAGAGATTTTTTTCGGGGGTCAGTGCCTCCCTCTGAAAAATTTCCGACGGTGGGCCGTGTCTGGAGAGGCCTCCGCGGCGGCTCGGCCCGGACTGATCCCCTCCACGATTACGGCTTCCCCCACTCCGCGGCTCGTACGCGCGCACCCGGTCTTCCTCTCCCCGCAGGTCCCGCGCCCATGTTTCTCTCGGCCGCGCTCCCCCGCGCTTCCCCGCGCGCCTTCACTTCCCCCCGCCCCCGCGTTCCCCTCAGAGAACCTGGTCTAGAATCCCCCTTGTATTACTACTTATATATATATACGAAATCTTAACAGGTTAGGTTACTCCAATCAATACAAGTTTTAGAGACAACTGATTGTCGGTCTACTAGTAAATAGTAAATAAATTTAGCATAAAAATTGATGGAGTTAAATGTATATTTCGAAAGAAAGTATCTTTGTACAAAAGTAATAATCGAGGCACCAAGAACAAAAAAATGTACGCACTAACTGGCAGCCATAGAAGAAAGCAAACCTAACCTAAGGATTACTCGGCGGTGCCAGTAGATGGCAGCGCCCATTACAGTGTTTTTCCCTTTTCTTCTCCAAAAAAATTAATGATCATAATAAGATGTAAATTTCCTTTTACAATTTTATCTTGAGCATATCTACTTATATATAAAACTATCGATATCTATCGATAACTATCGATGGCTGGTGACCCAACAATCGAAAACTATCGATGGTGCCAACTATCGATAAATCTCCACCACTATGAATCAGACCATAGTAAACAAAATAAGATGTAAAATTAATGAAAAAAATAATAAAAAAAAGCCTGGACAACAATAGCGCAGGAATGCGTAAAAAAGTATAATACAACAGAGTACTCAGTGACTGGCTTCGCACCAGACTACCTACTAGATGGCACAGATGTAAGTATTCGACCAATTGAATTAAAATAAATAAATAATAAGGATAGCTGGGATGGAGAGAAAAAACTAGCGCTAGAAAATACAATCAAATCCCACAACTACAATAAAAAGCTATTTGATGAAAACAGAAAAGAATATATATTTAACATCGGAGATAAAGCTTATGTGGAAAACAAATTGAAGATTGGACCATTTGAAATAATTGATAAAATATGAAACTCAATTTATAAGTTAGAAACGGGGAAAAGAAAATCCGACACGTGTCTCTTTCACATAAGCAAATTAATACCAACTTCAGTAGACAAAGAAGACACAGATAAAGAGGAGTTCGAAGAGCATTCATGATTAAAGTAGAAAATATATATATATATATATATATGTAGGAAATTGTATAAAAAATGAGATTATACGCGGGTTTGTATTGGATTTATTAGTAGATATTCTGACACACAGAAAACGCAAAAGGAGTAAGTGAAGTTGAATTGAAAATAAAGGAAAATAGAGACTCTGATTGCCCGCGGCTATTGTCTCTCGGTTTCTCGCCTAACATCTGGCGAATTCGAAAACCATCTCCCGACTAACGACTGCCGTTTCGAGGCATCGCCTTTGTCGTCGCAAACGCACACGCATACACACACCTTCGCTCCAAGGAGAGGCCAGTGTCGCCGACTGTTTACATTTAATAATTGTTTTGATCGCGACCGGTAACTGCCGGTTATTTTGTTACTACACTCGGCCATCCTGATCTGACATCTGCCCTCAGATGTCTCTCACACTTCCACGGTCGCTCTCGCTTGAGTTATTGTCGCTAAAATCGTCGATCCACGGCTTCATGGAGTCCGCAGCGGTCGAGGTTTGCCGTGGCCCTTCGCATTGTCCAACCTTCTGCACCAAATAACGATCGTTCCGTAGTATTTTAATTACGCTATAAGGGCCAAGATATTTTGGCGACAACTTCAAACCAGGTCCGAGCTGCGTTCTGCGAATAGCTACTAGATCGTCTTCCTCGTATCGTCTAGCTGCCTTTCTCTTCGCGTCGTAGGTCTTCTTGTTGGCCTGCTGCACCTCCAGTATGCTTTCCTTCGCTCGTTGCCTCAATTCATCTCGATCCTCGTTGAACATATTTATCCACTCGTTCTCGATCATCTCTTGGATTTTCGGATCACTTTTTAATTTCACCTGCGTTCCGAATAACAAATTGAAGGGCGACATTCCTGTACTCCGGCTCGGCGTAGCGTTAAGGAATCGTTGGGTTATTTCCAAGTATTTGTACCATTCATGCGGCTTCGGTGCGGACAGTTTCGTCAGTAAAGGAATAAGAGTCCGATTAATCCGTTCCACCTGGCCATTGGCCCGAGGCACACCTGTAGTGATTAGGTTATGGTGTATGCCCTCTTCTTTGCAGAAATCTGCAAACTCGCGGGACGTAAAGGCTGTACCACGATCTGAAATTATTTTCCTCGGATTTCCGAATATTGTGGATTGCTTCCTCAACCATTTTAAAACTTCAGCGGTATTTGTCGTCTTGGTTGTATAAAGCCACACGAATTTCGTAAATGCATCCACCACGACGAAGATGTACCTATATTCTTTCTTCGTAGACTGAATTGGCCCTAGGTGATCGATGTGATAAGTGTCTAGCGGCCGGTCTCCTTTGTCAATAGGATTTAAAAAACCTTCCTGCTTTCCCTGTTTCCTCTCTGCGAGTATGCAGCTAACGCAGTTTCGAATGACCTTCTCAATCTTTTCTCGCATATTGCGAAACCAGTAGTCCCTTTTGACGAGCGCTTCTGTCTTACTTGTTGAGAAATGCCCCTCCTCATGTGCACGACGGGCTACCGTTGACTGCATCGATTTAGGCACAACAACTAACATATCTCCACCAATCACTTTAAACAGTACACCACCTCTTACGCAGTAGTCGTTCGTTTTACCCTGCCGCACCAGATCGACAACGTTCTGCAATTCACAATCCTTTTGCTGCGCCGCACGGAGTCGCGCGGTCACACTCTCCTCACTCTCGTTCACAGCCATACAAAATGACAACGCATTACGGCTCAGCGCATCGACATGTTGCATACTTTTACCGGGACGATGTTCGATAACATACTGAAAATCCTCCAGCTGAAGAGCCCACCTAGCCACTCGTACGCAGAGGTCTTTTTTTCGCATGGTCATAGTAAATGCCTGACAGTCCGTTACTATTTTAAAAGATATTCCCAGTAGGTAAACCCTAAACTTTTTTAACGCCTTTATTATTGCTAAGACCTCGAGCTCGTAGCTGGTATACTTCTCTTCGGCCGGGCTGGTTTTTCCGCTCGCATAATATACCGGGTGTAACGCACCGTCTTCATCATCGCGTTGCAGCAGCATTGCACCATATCCATACATACATGCATCAGTGTGCAGTTCCGTATCCGCGCCTATTCTATAAATTTTCAATACCGGTCCACTACACAGTGTCATTTTTAGATGCTCAAACGCTTGTTCCTCCTTTGCACCGAATTCAAATTTAACATCGGCTCTCAGTAAATTTGTCAACGGCCTCGCGATTATTGAATACCGGTTTACGAATTTCCTAAAGTAACCTGTCAGCCCTAGAAAACTTTGGACGCTCTTAACATTTGTCGGCTTTGGAAACCTCATGACAGCCTCTGTTTTGTGTTCCGACGGGCGCACGCTGCCATTCTCGACTATGTGCCCCAGATATTCGACTTTCGTCTGCATAAAACGGCATTTATCCCAATTAATGATTAATCCATATCTGCTCGCGGTGTTCAGCACCTTCTCAAGATTTTTTAACCCGCTCGCGTAGTTTACAGACGGTATCACGAGGTCATCCATATACGCCAGTACACACTTAGCGGCTATCAAATCTTTGAATACGCAATTCACGAACCTTTGAAAGATTGATGGAGAATTACACAGGCCAAAAGGAACTTTTAGAAATTCGTATTGTCCGTCGGGTATTATGAAAGCCGTATACTTTCTACTATCTTCGTCTACGTCTACGTGAAAAAATCCGTTTCGCAAGTCCAGTGTACTGTAGACTTTTGCATCTTGTAATAAATCTAATTGGTCTTCCACCAGAGGCAGTGGATACCGATCCTTTATGATCTTTTTATTGAGAAGTCTGTAGTCGATGCATATTCTGATTTTACCATTTTTCTTCCTGACAAGAACGATAGGACTTGCGTATTCGGATAAGGACGGCTGAATTATTCCTTCGGCTAACCATTCTTCGATCTGAGCCTTTACTTCCTCTCGCTCCGATTGCGATAACCTTCTGGCCCTCTGATACACTGGTTCGTCGTCTTTCAAAATTAGCTTCATCTTTATGCCTACGCTCTGTTCTTTTATCGGCCTATAGTTAACGACAAGATCTTCTACAGCGCTTCTGCATGCAGCGTCTGCGATATACGACACATCTATTTTATTAACCTCGCGAATATCGTCTATTTTGAAAATCTCGGCTACTTCGGGACCAGGAGAAATATCACTCTCGGGCTTAGAGATTGATAGTTTACCAGTCTTTATACTGACGTCGACCGTGTTTATGAAGCCCGTACCGAGTATTAACCCCTGCTGCATTAAGTCGGAGGAGATCACGCGTATTGTGATCGGGTATGTATTATTATCTATTGTAATATCTGCAGAGAACTCCCCTAAAGTCTTATTCGTATCGGAGCCCACGCCACGGAACAAAATTTCGTTATTTCGCAACCGCGGAGCGCCGATCTTTACATATTCATCCGCCCGCATCAAACACAAGTCGCTACCCGAATCGATAAGTGCTATCAAACCACGCCCCGCTATCTTTACCTGTTTGTAGTGTTTTCCTCGTGGAAGCTCTGTAACGCTACACATTTTCTTTTCCGCATTCGCCTTCTTCGGGCACTTTGACGCAATGTGTCCGTGTTCATGGCAGTTGAAACACTTTAAACCCTTGCCCTTTACTGGGCAATTCGCACTAATGTGATCAGGCAAACCACAATTAAAACATATTCTGCCTCCCGAATTGGCGGCACGCACTGGTTTCTTCGTTCTATCTTCGGGGCGCTTCGCCTTCGCCTTCATGTTATTCCTCAATTCTTCATAAATGACGAATCTCTTCTTCAGCTCTCCGATGCTTTTGGCCCCGTACAATATGACTTTATTGGCCTCTTCGTCTCGAATCCCATCGATTATATACTGTATCACCGAATCAGTGTCTACGTCTGCTTGGGTAGCTATGTCGAGCATCTTGTAGGTGTACTCCTGGTACGACTCGTCGTCCTGTTTTTTCCTCTGTTGCAACTCTCGATGTATTTTGTGACTACAGACCTTATCTCCGAATTCGGATCTTAAGGCACTCTTTAAACAATTCCAGCTCTTGCCACATTTTTCATAATTGACGAACAGCTTCGCCGATCCTCGCAGAAGTCTTCTAGCATACATGGCTTTTTGGATGCCGGTCCATTCGCACATCTCGGCCGTTTCCTCGAAATCGCTGATCCAACGTTTTATACTTCGCTTGTCGTCACCGCTAAACGTTGTCATCGATTCCTCAACATCTTTGAAACTAGGCACATACCTTACACGTCTGTCCGTTCTGCGAGTATTGCGTCTTAATCTGTATCTCACATCACTATCGTCATCGTCGTCATTGTCATTGCTTTCAGAACTGCCGTCTGCATGTCCGCTAGCAGCGTCGCTTCCGTCGTCTTCCACGCCTTTGTCTGCGTCATCTTCTTCTTCACGTTCGCCTTCCAACGCTAGCGCCGCTTCCAACCGACGTTGTAGCTCTTCTTTGGTTCCGGCTATCTTTAACTTTCTCCTTTTCAACTCCACTCGAAGGTCCTCCCTTGTCATTTTGGCCAGATCGGATTCATCACGTACGTTCTCCGCACTGGTACCTTCCCCTTTTTTACCGTCACTCATCTTTAAAGTCTTTAATAGTTCTTGGTCACACTGGAAAATGTCCAACCTATCCCGCGTTTGGATTATGATGGTACTTGTTTTATACAATCCCGGACGAGCCCCCACTTTTGTAGGAAATTGTATAAAAAATGAGATTATACGCGGGTTTGTATTGGATTTATTAGTAGATATTCTGACACACAGAAAACGCAAAAGGAGTAAGTGAAGTTGAATTGAAAATAAAGGAAAATAGAGACTCTGATTGCCCGCGGCTATTGTCTCTCGGTTTCTCGCCTAACGTCTGGCGAATTCGAAAACCATCTCCCGACTAACGACTGCCGTTTCGAGGCATCGCCTTTGTCGTCGCAAACGCACACGCATACACACACCTTCGCTCCAAGGAGAGGCCAGTGTCGCCGACTGTTTACATTTAATAATTGTTTTGATCGCGACCGGTAACTGCCGGTTATTTTGTTACTACATATATATATATATATATATATATATATATATATATATATTCTTTGTCTACTGAAGTTGGTATTAATTTGCTTATGTGAAAGAGACACGTGTCGGATTTTCTTTTCCCCGTTTCTAACTTATAAATTGAGTTTCATATTTTATCAATTATTTCAAATGGTCCAATCTTCAATTTGTTAATTTTCCTCCTATTTAGCTTATTTCCGTTTTCCACATAAGCTTTATCTCCGATGTTAAATATATATTCTTTTCTGTTTTTATCAAATAGCTTTTATTGTAGTTGTGGGATTTGATTGTATTTTCTAGCGCTAGTTATTTATATATATATATATATATATATATACATATAAATAAACTACAATAAAAAGCTTGTAGTTGTGGGATTTGATTGTATTTTCTAGCGCTAGTTATATATATATGTATAACTGAATAGTTCCACCCTCGGCGGGGGAAATGTAAAGAAAGTGTACTTTCAGCTTTGAATGTTGGAAGATTGACCTCCTCTTTTGCTTCTAGCACCCATCTTCTTATATCAATGTCATGTATCAATGAGCCCTGATCGATAGCAGCTTGAAATGTGTCCAACACATATTGCACGATAGATAACAGCTGTTTTCTGCGTGTACCACCATTCGCCAACTCTGCTTCCCAGCGATACAATTGTTGAACTGATTTAACTTTCTTCAATTGATGGTGCACACTGCCAAGAGGTTTTGGATCTCTTGAGCCACTTCTCGAAAACTCAACAGCTCGAATTTTATAATTTAAATCTACGTTACCACTTTCACCTGGAACACATACATCATCAAATACATTACTAGTAAATTCTTTGTCTTCCTGGATATTATCGTCTCGAACAAACTCACATTTTTGGGGTTGCGCTAGATCTTCAAATTCCAGGGTCCTAACATAGTCAGTTGTGAATGAAACGTCATTCTTACTATCAACTATTATGGTAAGGTAAGTTCGAGTAATAAGGCCCACCTAAGGTTCTATAATTTTTTAAACAAAAACTTGTACATATTTTAGTAAACTTTTTTTTATAGAAATCTATGGACATTAAACTATACACTGTAATATTTGTTACAATATATGAACACAACAAATACAGAAATTAATAGGACTTTAAAAACCTTGTAAACGGGCTTTATTTCCTGTAGTGCAGGTAATAAGGCCCACCTATTTAATATGTACAATTCGGGCAAAAGAAGACATCTTCGACCTGAGGTTTGAGCCCAACACATTCCTCATGTATCCAGGTGAGGCACATGACACACTGTCGCATATCTGTCTTGAATGCAGTTCTGCATAATTTGCAAAATAATTGTCTGCGGAGTTGCCGTCCACGTGTTCTCTGGAGGTGGATGGCATGGGCTCTTGTTCACACAATCTTGTCTTTTTTCTTCTGGTTGAAGTGACACGTGCTTGGGAGCTCTTCTCAATATCGTTCCTGCTTTGGAAGGGGTCTCTGGTTACTTCCTGAGCCTTAAAGCCCACTTAATATTTTGGTAGGCCTTATTATCTGTTTTGTCTCTTCTTGATTGCCGAGGTTATATGTTAAGCGTACACTTTACAAAATCATGAATTTTCTGGGAATGTGTTGCCAACATATGAACTTATACATACCTCTAGTTGCACAGTAATTGGATAATGAGTACTCCCAATACAAAGCCAAGAAACCGACGTAATTTTTATAATTGTAGCAACGCAAGTTGCCGGCGAAACATTTCTTGAATTTACAGCCGACAAATGTTATATTAATCGCGTGGGGGTTCTTTGAGTGACATTTCGTATGTAGTAAAAGTAATAGATGGCATTAACAAGATTGTGGATTGACCTACCAAGGATAAATTACAGGTGGGCCTTATTACCTGATGAGCCTTATTACCCGAACTTACCTTATGTATAATTTCTGATAATTCGACTTCCCTATGATTGATGGGAGACGGCGGTATTTTAGATATATCATGTAGAGCAGTTACCAGTAAATTAATTACATTTGCCGAATTTATGTGCCTCTTTTTATCGATAACTTGTACTGCTTGCAGCTGCTTAAGCTGCGAAAACTAGGTATTTATAAAGCGACAGAAAGATAAGGATACAAGGATGTCTTATGCAAGACAAGTTTGTTTCTTCAAAAACGGCATGACTAGTTAATCTTATGTATTAATAACGGGAACTTTACAAACAGTCATGCGAAAGCATCAATAATTAACCATATACTTGAAAACACTTCGTGCTAAATGTACTTCGTGCGAAACAAATATGATAATTGTATTAATATTTTTGTCAAATGATACCTTCTACAAAACAAATATGAATACCACTAAAAACAGCTCTGTTAATACCCGTGGTTAATCATTCAGATCGTTCGGGTGTTGTTATATTTTGCACGTGATGTGCCGACTATAGAGCTTCACTCGGAGGACCATCCCTCTTGTTGGATAAGGGAAAATAATTGTATACATGTCTAACTCTAGTGAACGTGTTACGTTTATATTGAAAGCTAGTTTCTATCTGCCCGCGAGACGTACACCCTTTACCGAAGAAAACTACAAAACCCAATCATTGGCTGTTAACGAAAACCGGGGTGAGAAAATCACGGTTGCTATTGGTTGCCTGAAAACAGTGGGTGAAGCAAGACAGTGGTGGGAAAACGTCGCCGGCGAAGACAACTCGAGTTTCCCCAAACGTGCATCTGACAATACTCAAGGTCAAGTCCCATCTAAAAGTCGACAAAAATTTGGGCCTAGCCCTGAGATGTAAACATCTGCAACGCAGACAACCAGGCTAGACCTCAAGTACTGCCTGCCGTAATAAATTTTACAGCCCTGTCTTTGTTACAGGGTGTCCCGGCAAAGGGTGACCAATTAACGTCGCGAAATGCCGCCCGCCTTGAACGGTCGCGTTCAACTGAGAATAATTAAATGCAAAAAAAATCTGCGTCTCAAATGGAAACAAATAAATCGCGACAAATTTTCTATCGTGTGCTAATATATAAGTATCTAACTTATAAGATCTAATTATAATGATCAAATGATACAACACAACAACGCTGTTACGTGCGTAACGAATGGCCAGATCAGGGAAAGTTTTAGTAAGTAAACCCAGATGTAGTCCCGAATGTTGGCCGTGCATTTTGGCAAATAACTAAGGCGGAGACCTCCCTTGAGCTCGACACGCTCATCTGGCGAGGGACTAGGCAGTAACCCTTGGGCACAAGAGCAGTCCTCGAAATCGTGAAGCCCAAGGGTTTTCAAGGTCTACGCTGTAATGTCTTTCCGCCGATGCCAATGTCTGGACTTCGTCAGCAATGCACTTTGGATTGTGTATATTTGGGCTTTCCCTCCATCTTGGCCATTCGAGGGTAGAGGGTGAAAACCTCTCTACCCAGCATTTAAAAAGGAAGAGTTTTTCGGCGCGGAGCGTCAGTTGATAGTTGGGTTTCAAACAAGAAAGTTCACACGTATAATCTTATCATTCGTGCTACCGAAGTCCCTATCCCAGTGGTAAATGACTTAAATGTTCTTGACACAAAAAGAGGGACACCATGTTATTAATAAATAATTTTATAACCAGAATTTAACTGTTGTAATTCGTAACAACGCCAATAATAGTAACTTAAAAGTAACCTAGATCTAATATGAATACTATAAAATAATACTATAAAAACGCTTAGTTAGTAATATCAGAACCGATATTCAAAGAAAGTTAAAAAAAAAAATTAAAATATTGCACACCGAAGATGGTAAAGTCTTTATGGGCTGGTCGTCCCCGCTTGAGGTAACACACAAATTCTGATGACTGGTCGCTTGATGGTTGCCACTGGAACTACGTTGTCGGAACCAGGGTGTAGCTCCAAGATTCTACACAGGTGCCACTTCAGAGGAGAGGTGTTGTCTTCCTGAATGACAACAAGAGTGTCAACCTGGAGAACGTCCGCGACCGATGGCTTCCATTTACTGCGCTGCTGCAGTTCATAAAAATACTCGACGTGCCATCGCGTCCAGAAATGTTGTACAACCTGCTGAATAAGCTGATATCGATTAAACTGATTCTGTCTACAAGCGAGCAGATCATGTTGCGGTGTTTTTGTCAGAGCATCGCCAATTAAAAAATGTCCCCGTGTGAGAGGAGTAAGATCATTAGGATCACAAGAAAGAGGATGAAGAGGACGGGAATTCAAACATGCTTCAATTTGCGTCAACATTGTATAAAGTTCCTCAAAAGTCATTCGTTGCTCAGCTATGATTCGCTTTAAATGATGTTTAATAGATTTTACCGCGCTCTCCCAGAGACCCCCAAAATGTGGTGAGCGTGGTGGTATGAAATGCCATTGAATCTTTTCTCGCGATAGTGTATTCTCTACTTGTTCTTCGCGTAATTTTCTGTTTAATAAATTGCTCAACTCATTTAGTTCGTTTTTCGCACCTACGAAGTTTGTCACATTATCAGAATAGATATGTTAAATACGCCCTCTCCGCGCTACGAAACGATACAAGCAATTCAAGAATGCATCGGTGGTCAGGTCCGTGGCAAGCTCAATATGAATAGCCTTTGACACAAAACACACAAAAATACAAAAATACGCCTTGTGCGTTATGCGACTCCGTCCCCTTTCCTTCGACAACACTAAACCCGCGTAATCCACTCCCCAGGTACTATAACTAAAAGGTCGAGCAGGAATCACCCGTGAAGTAGGCAGGTCACCCATAATACAGGGTGTCCCACTAAGGAGTGGACAGCGCGATATCTCTTAAAGTATTGTCGATAAAAATATAAAAAAAATAGGGAATTGCATGGTTCGAGAGGGCCCATTTATTAGCGCGAACGAATTTTGTTTTCGATTATTATTTTAAAAGATACGATGGTCAAGTTCGGTTTTTCAAATGGAACTATTTTTTTTTGAAGACCTGAGTTGATAGTGCGTTCCAAGACAAATTCAATAAGCTTTAATGTATACGCTTTATTTCCACTTGTTTTTAAGATATTGCGCTTGCAAATTTACTGATTTTCACTGCAAGAAACCCCTCTGGAATGGCAAAAACCGGGGGCGGTCTTACTGGCGCCACGGGTGGCACTGCCTGTTGAAATGGATACTTACCTGCCAAAGGTCTACGCCAGAAATGGCAGGCCCAAAGGCTGGACAATTCTTTTCCGTCAGAAATGCTACTTAGGTAGGTACATCTGCGGTGTCGAGAAGCGCATCGTTACTTTTATTTCGCACTTGCTTCTACGCTCGGATGGCCGGTTCTTTTGGGAGGGATGCAAGTTGGATTGGTTAGGTTAGGAGGAGTGAAAGTTGCTACACTAAATTTCAACCATAGGGAGCAGATTGTATCAGAACCAATCGGATTTGCATCCCTCACAAACGGCTGCTCTCTTGAAGAGGCCCTCGTCACAGCAATACCCTCCTAACGTAACCAATCCAACTTGCATCCCTCCCAAAAGAACCGGCCATCCGAGCGTAGAAGCAAGTGCGAAATAAAAGTAACGATGCGCTTCTCGACACCGCAGATGTACCTACCTAAGTAGCATTTCTGACGGAAAAGAATTGTCCAGCCTTTGGGCCTGCCATTTCTGGCGTAGACCTTTGGCAGGTAAGTATCCATTTCAACAGGCAGTGCCACCCGTGGCGCCAGTAAGACCGCCCCCGGTTTTTGCCATTCCAGAGGGGTTTCTTGCAGTGAAAATCAGTAAATTTGCAAGCGCAATATCTTAAAAACCAGTGGAAATAAAGTGTATACATTAAAGCTTATTGAATTTGTCTTGGAACGCACTATCAACTCAGGTCTTCAAAAAAAATAGTTCCATTTGAAAAACCGAACTTGACCATCGTATCTTTTAAAATAATAATCGAAAACAAAATTCGTTCGCGTTAATAAATGGGCCCTCTCGAACCATGCAATTCCCTATTTTTTTATATTTTTATCGACAATACTTTAAGAGATATCGCGCTGTCCACTCCTTAGTGGGACACCCTGTATAATTAATGCCAGTCGGCTTCACTCTAAAGCATTTAACGCATTGGTGCAAAATCCTCTTTACCGTGTTTTTTCCCGATAAAATCCAAAACTGAGTGCGCAATGACGCGAGGGTGTGCTGAAAACCTGCATGCAACAATCTCTGATGTTCATAGTTAATTATTAGAGTCGTAAACGAGTGAGTTGCAGGAACAATAACTGGATGTTTCTGATCATACCTTATAAGAGCGTTTGCAAGTCTGCCACCCACCCTAAGGACATCGGCACTATCAACAAATGGGTTTAGTGTGTTTCGGCGAAATCATCTCTCTCTCTCTCTCTCTCTCTCTCTATCCATCTTTCTTTCTCTCTCTCTTTTCACATCAGCCGAAAGAAACCTGGAACATTCTCGAACAGCTGATTGCCCTCGTATTAACTTTTGGCAATCATACATACATACTCTTCCACACAACACCTCACATACACTCACACACACACACTCTCGCTCTCGTGACCGACCCGAGTGCTCAGTTATACAGAACAGTAGTCTCTCTTATCTCGACAGTGTAGTCTCTCGCATCTTGACAACATTAGCACGAAACTGTTATGTCTCCGTTAATTGTATCACCTCATTATCAAACTCTATATCTCAATAAACCGCACTGTTCTCAACATTTTTGAGTTCTCTCTATACAGACTCGGACTTACGATTGCTCGTCAATTTATCTTGAGTAGTGTCGAGGCCAAAATTCCCGAGCATCTTGTCGCAGAAATTGTACGCACAAGTGACCGCAATTCGTTAATCAATTCCGAGGGTGGTCGCAAATTCCCGAAACTGTCGAAATACTGCACGCGTGACCCGCGTTTCGAGTACGCTACCCAGTGCGTGCCTCCGCCACGATTCTCGTCCAGATTAACGATGCCGCATTCGTTCGGCCGGACGCGCGCGGGGAGCGCATAAACACCCTCCGAAAGAACGGTACGTCGATGTACTCGCGCACTAATTGCAGGTTCGTCATAGGTTGTTGTAGTTGTTGTCGCTGACGTAGCGTTATCGTCGCATTCGTCGACGCAAGCCTGGTTGATTAGCGTTCTTTTTCCACGATCGTCGTCTCTAGTTCATGCCGGCGCCGCGCTTGTACGGTGCCCAATACATTCCTCGTCCTTCCATGGCCTGATTATGACGCAACGTCTCTTCCAGCTGTTTTCGCGCGGCCTTCGCGTCGTTGACTGCTTTGGTGATAACCGCCGTTCCACCGGCCAATGCACCGATATCCGACAGAGCAGGCAGAAGAAGCGGCAGAAAGCCACCGCATTTTGCTACCGGTAGGACGCGGTGCCGTCGCGACTGTTGTCCTCTGGACTCGCGTTTCTTTCTTGTAGTCCTTCTTCTTATACCCATGCCAAGTTTAGACTTAGCTTTCATCGTGGCCCACACTCCAATCGCTGCTGCTTTTTCACCGAAAGTCGCCTTGTTCACGAACATTCTTTCTCGAGCTTGTTCGGCTAGCGCGTGATCCGCCTCGCGTCGATTCTCCAGAACTGATCGCAGAACTGATAACCCGGAATGTATAGCCCTATCGGTAAACGGTTTATGATCCTGTTCACGAGACCCGATCCTGTCTTCGTTGACTTCTTCGACTTACACGTACCGCAACCGTACATATGAAAATGCAGATACACGGGGTTGCAAGGACACTCGCAAGTCAATGGTTCTTCGATAGTGATCGATTCAACGAATACTACGATTCTGAGTCGCTCGACAGTCGCCGTGGGTATAAATAGCTATCGTGTTACAGATTTGACGAGGAAAGACCACGCGATTCGCGAAACAGCCAAGCGCTATTGGCGTCACCACGAACAGACCGTTAGAGGATGTTACGTGGGATGAGAGGCGATCGCACCGACACGGTTCACTGCTGTCGAACAGAGTGCGAGCCGTGATCTGCGGTCCGTCCGGATGCGGGAAAACGAACGTGCTTCTCAGCATGCTGGAGAGTCCGAACGGTTTGCGCTTCGATAACGTGTACGTGTACTCGAAATTGTTGCGACAGCCAAAGTATCGGTATCTCGACCGAGCGTTGCCGCGCGTCGGTGGGCTCGGATATTTTCCCTACTCGGACACAGCCGAGATCGTCCCGCCGAGGGACGCTCGACCCGATTCGATTTTCGTGTTCGACGACGTGGCCTGCGACGAACAACAGCGATCAGCGAATACTTCTCCATGGGTGGGCACACGAGCGGGGATTGCTTTTACCTGTGCCAATCGTACGTGCGAATACCGAAACACTTGATCAAAGACAACGCGAATTTTCTCGTGCTGTTCAAACAGGACGGTACGAACTTGCGTCGCGTGTACAACGATCACGTGAACACGGACATGACGTTCGAGGCGTTCAACGATCTGTGCGCGAGATGTTGGAGAAGTCGATACGACTTCGTAGTCATCAACGAGGACAGTTTCATGTACGATGGTGGGTATCGACGTGGATTTAACGAGTTCGTGGTAGCGCGAGGACATCAGTATGCCGCGAGTCCTTCATCGAGCAACATTATCATGGTTAACGGACCAGCAACGGAGATAACTAGCGGTGCCAACATGGAAACCAAGCAGCAACAACAACAGCGAAATAATGAATGAAACCAAAAAACAGCGTCGTAGACAACAACCGCGAGACGTTGAGACGAAGAAGAAAATTGCTAAAATCAGCGACGCTATAAGGAAGAAATACATGAGCCTGAAAATCGGTAAAATGGCGACGAAAGCTACTACTGAGGAGAGTGCCAGTCGGATCGTCTAACCGTTGAAACACTTGGTCGAGAACACTGTGGTGTTGAAAACGAACCAGGCAATGCCATCGAAGCTACAACCATTGCTCGTCAAGAGGAAGTATTAGCAGCAGCAACAACGACAACAACATCGGTTGAAGAAAAAACGATTATCCTTTACTCCATCCACAGCCGAAGCGACGATACGGCCCGAAATGACACCGCTACCGGATTCGAATGACGACGACGACGAGGAGGAGGACGAAGAGGAGGAGGACGACAAGGACGACTACGAAACAACCGAGGACCATAACATGGGCCAGGATGAGTCGGACGAAACGATTTGGGAAGTTCTCGAGCCGAAAACCATCCTCGACAACCTCGACGCGTACACCCGAAACGCAGTAGGACCGCTTACGCATGAATATTGTTGCGAGCACCGGGTATATGCCCGTGCATAGCCTGCTGGTGCTCGTAGCTGAAGATAGAAGAAGGTCGGCCCCCTTCAACAGGTCTTGTACCGAACGCCATTGCGTTCGGACGCGTGGGTTGTACCGTTGTAACCGATATTGCCGTATGTAACAATATAGTTCAGTCGTGTGTACGCCCGTATAATCATTATTCTACCCTTTGCGTCGGGGTGGCTGGCGATGGAAACGCCCCGGCGCAACAATATCTACAAATGTTCTTCACCGATACCAGGAAACTGATCGACAACGTGTACGGAGTGTACCTAAGTGACGACGAACAGCTGATGATCGGTGATTCCGTGTTCACCATCGGCGAGAACGACGGCCTTATCGTGAAGGGCAAGCTATACGCGGGCACTCGAGGCTTGTACGAACTGCTGTTCATGCGAATACCTAACGATCGGGTGTACACGAATGCTGATCTCGAAGCATATCGAGGCATCTTGTTGTCGACGAACGCCCATAAATGGGACCATTCGGTTAGCAAGCCCACGCTAGGCAACAAGGGCCTGAAGTACAGGAAAATCGTGTCGTTGTTGATTAGTGGAGACCGTAATGGCGGCGGCGAGAGTACGCACGAAGGTCGAGGATTACCCATCGACGATGCGATGACGGTCACCGATAACGAGATCGATTACGTGTACTGACACGATCCGAACAAATTGGTCGATAGACTAAGATTGCTCGCGGCGTCGCGCGACGCCGGTCACACCGGACACGATAACGAAATCGCCTCCATCGTGGAGGAATCGTTCAGATCGATGATACGTCAGTCTCGTTCGCGATTGCCACTGGCATGTCGGTGAACAAGTTTGTCGCGTCTTTGCACGGCACCGCCGATGCTACCGATGACCGCGACAACGATCAACGCATGGAGACGATTCGCTCGCGGAATCTGTATGTCGCAAATTACGTTCGGGAAAATGCGCTGTGTCTAGGTACCGATCGGTCGATGTTGGACGCCATGGAACGCAAAATGCGTCGCGTGGCACATCCGGAGGAAGATACCGACACTGCGACGAAACGATACGTGGACGACATAGAACGTACCGTCGGGCGTGCCCTCGACACTATGGAGGAAGACATGAATTAATTGACTACGAGACGACTGGACGCTTTGAAGAACGCGATAAACACTGCGATGCAACAACGCCTCGACCATTTGAAGGATAGACTCGACGAGCTTGCGACACCGACCGCGGAAGTATACACACAAAAGGAAGCGCGACGATGAGCGTGGTTTCGCACGACGACTATAACGACAACGACGAGAACGACAGCAAACCCCGCCAACAACGTACGTGTTCCGAGTGCGTTTCGCGTGCTTCAAGAGCCTGGTGCTATATCTAATGCTGGTCGCGGAACGTTATCGTCATCATTGCTATGAGCAAGAGTAAGGAGCGAATACAATTGGTCAACGAACTGCACGTTCCCGCGAGACAAAATTTCTCACGGCAGCGCGTAGTGACTCGAGACTACGATGATCTGTGGCAGGCAGACTTGGTGGAAATGCACGCGTACGCTAGCCATAATCGCGGTCACGACTACATACTCACGATCATCGATACGTTCAGCAAGTCCGCGTGGGCCGTGCCTGTGAAAACGAAAAGCGGGCGCGATGTGACCGAGGCTTTCGCGACCCTGTTGCGATGGAGCGGCAGATGCCCACGAAACCTACAAACCGACATGGGAAAGGAGTTCTACAACGCGGAGTTTCAACGAAGCGTTATGTCTCGCGGAATCAATCACTACTCGACGTACAGCGTGATGAAAGCGTCAATCGTCGAACGTTTCAATCGCACGCTGAAAAACCTGATGTGGAAACAAATCTCCTTGAAAGCATCCTATCGCTGGTTGAATCTGTTACCGACGCTCGTGCACACCTACAATCATCGAAAGCATCGCACGATCAACGCGCGACCCGTCGACGTTACCTCCGCCACTCGTTTGCTGTTCATCGTGCGCGAACCGTCCGTCTCGTCAGGTACCGAGCTACGACGACGCGCGAAATTCCACGTCGGCGACATAGTACGCGTGAGCAAATTCAAGACGATCTTCGAGAAGGGATACACACCGAACTGGTCAACCGAGGTGTTCGAAATCACCGCGGCACAACGAACGCTCCCGGTAATGTACATTATACGCGATTCTGCGGGAGAGCCGATCTCGGGCGGATTCTACGAGCACGAATGCACTCTTTCCCGAATCCGGACGTTTATCTGGTCGAGAAGTTTGTACGCCGCAAGAGGAACCGGGTGTACGTGAAATGGTTGGGATTCGACTCGTCCAAGTACTCGTGGATACAGGAAAAGGATGTTCTGTGACGCATCAGCAGCTTCTTATTAATTGAATTAATAAATCATTACCCTACGTCCATACATTGCATACTTGTACGTGATAAATAATAATAATAATAATATATTTATTTACGGGACAAGCCCATTAAGACAAAGTATATCAATACATTAATTACATTAATTAGCACAGCCAGAACAACCAAACTCGTGTGTAACTCAAGCAATAAAGACTGCGTAAAAGTAACAAGGGATTAGGGTACTAGTATACAAAGAAATCACCGTGTAGATCTATGTACATCTATATAATGCCATCGGAAAACAGGGCACTTTGAACATTAGACTTAAAACTAGAGAGGGGATCAGCAAAGAAATCACTATTCGCAGGACAACTGTTAGCGAGACCGCTTATTCTATGCAGGGGATCAGCGTGCCCAGCCCAGGAGGAGTAGTCCGGAGAATTGGAAAGGGGTGTTTGCCTAGTAGCACGTACAGGAACATTGAAATTGACTAACGCCAGAACACGAGGATTATCAACCATCCCGTTCAATATTTTGTACAGAAAAGTCAGGTCCAAAACTCTCCTCCTATGCTCCAGGGTTCGGATATTCGCACTGCTCATGATAGGGTCACAGTCGTGGTCAAAACGAGCAAGAGGCTGACCAGCTTTGTAAGCTAAAGGGCGCAAGAATCTGTACTGAACCCTCTCAAGTTGAGCCCTATATTCATCCCAACGCGGCGCCCAGATAACAGATGCGTATTCGAGGTGAGGCAGCACAAGGGTAAAGTATAGGTAACGCAGCGTGGAAGGATTCGCGAAGTCAGCGCTGTTTCTGGTAATAAACCCAAGGGTTTTATTTGAGACCGCAACGATATGTTGATTATGTTGGATAAATGAGAACGAAGAGTCAATAAGGACACCGAGATCGCGAGCAGTATCTACACTAGATAACTGGACACCTGCGATTTGGTAGGGATAACGTGTAGGATTTTTGCAACGAGACAGTCTTAAGATGTGGCACTTGCTAATATTAAGCTCCATGTGTTTCGCCAGGCACCAATCAGAAAGCCTATCAAGATCCGATTGAAGGCTTAGGGAATCAGAAGGGCACGAGATGCGTTTATAAATTTTGAGGTCGTCAGTGAACAGTAAAAACTCGCTACCTAAGATGACATGGCGAATATCATCGACGAACAGCAAAAATAGTAAAGGTCCGAGATGGGATCCCTGGGGAACCCCTGACGTGGCGAATATCTTCCGAGACAGAACGTCCCCGACTCTAAGCCGCTGGACACGCCCGGTTAAATACGAGAAGAGCCATGCTAGCAGTGGACCACTAATCCCAATGGCCGAGAGTTTGTCAATAAGCAAAAAGTGGTCCAGCCTGTCAAAGGCCTTCCTGAAGTCGGTGTAGATGACATCAACCTGCAAGTTCTTGTCCAGACCCCTGGCCACGAAGCCGCAGAAGACTTCGAAGACGGTCAAGTTGGTGACGGTAGACCTACCAGACAAAAACCCGTGCTGCTCGTCAGATAAAAAGTTCCTAGTCAGGGCACTAATTCTCTTAGTGACGATAGCCTCGAACATCTTGCCCATAACATTAAGCATCGAGATTGGCCTATAGTTAGAGATGTCGGACTTCGCGCCAGCCTTGTGGATTGGAGTGATAATGCCGGATCTCCAGACTGAGGGAAAGTGACCGTCGGACAGAGATCGGTTGTAGATCAACCAGAGCGGTCTAGACAAGATAAATCTACAGTTTTTCAGAAGGTTCGGAGGGATACCATCATCGCCGGGACCTTTATAAATACTCAAGTTATTAATTTCTTCCAAGACATCGCCTATGCTAATACTAAAACCAGCGATGTCCAGCGACGTGTTAGAGCCGGTGCATGCAGTATAGTTAGGATGTGCTGACGAGTATACGGACTCGAAAAACCTCGCAAACAGGTCTGCAGTCTTCGAGTTATCGGATGAGTTCGTGTTGTCAAGGTACATTGATCCAGGAAGACCTTGGGCAGAGCGCTTAGAGTTGATAAATTTCCAGAAAAACTTTGATATTTAAAGGAATATCTTCTTCCGTGGCTGCAACGTATCCCCTATAACACGATCTGGAAAGCGATTTACATTTGGACCTCAGACGACAAAAGGTTAGGTAATCGTGCCAGTCGTTGCTTCTCTTGTAAGCGAGGTGCGCTGCCTTTTTAGCCTTGAGACGCGAAATAAGCTCCTTGGAGAACCAATTCGGGTAATTAGAGGAGTAGGCTCTCGTTACTGGCAGAAAGGATCGTATAGCGTGGAAGATGCGCTCGTAGAGAAAGGCGACAGATTGCTCCGTAGACAAACTATACAGGCCGCCGTCCCAGTCAACCGCATTAAGATACTGAACGATTCGCGGGTAGTCCCCGTTTGAAAAGTTAAGCCTGCTGGACACGGAACGGCTGGCAGTCTGAGTAGCACTAATCTGGAGATTAGCGAGTAGGGCAGGATGAAAGGGATCAAGTGGTAGGACGTGATCGGGAGCCACTAACAGCGTGACTTCATAAAAATTAGAGAAAACAATATCAAGGAAATCACCGCGAGAATTTGGACACGAATTAATCTGCCGAAGGTTATCTACGTAACAGACTTCCTTGATATGCTCGTGCGCAGACAGTTCATCGCCAGATAATGCACGCGGTAGACCCGCAGGCGTTAACACCGGGGATAGGTCATCCCAGACACATCTGGGCAGGTTATAATCGCCAAATAGTAGTGTTTTGGCCAGCGGAAATTGCCTCAACACCTCGTCGACACTGGCACAATTCTCGGAGTACATTAAGGGTCTCGATCCTGGGGGAATGTAAACAGCTCCCAATATAATAGACAGAGGCGATGCACTGATTCTGGCAAATACTTGTTCAACGAGATCGCAGGAAGTATAAATACGCGAGCACTGGAAGGATTTCCTAACAGCAATCAGTACCCCGCCTCCTCTAAAGCAATCACTAGATCTCAAGTTTCTGTCAAAACGGAAGACAGAGTAGTCAGTTAAACCGAGTTCCTAAGACAAAATATTGCTAATTAACCACGTCTCGACTAGAATAATTACGTCGTACTGGGAGCCACCACACGCCACGGCCTGAGACAGATCATTCAACTTGGTACGAAGACCACGCACATTTTGAAAATAAATATTAAGGTTATGTAGGAAAGTTAGTTTTTTGAACGACGCCTAGAGGAGGTCAAGACAATCCTGGGGACACCGTTGACGTAACGGATAGTCTTGTTGGTGTCACCGTTTGCGTGAAGTTCGCTGAGATTCTCCCTGAGCCGCTTCACTCTCGAACGTTGCAGAGGGGTCTTATCGTCTGCAAATTTTAGCGGACCAGAGTAGGAGGATTTATTCCTCAACACTTGTTTTACCAAAACTGCTGAGCCGAGTGTCACGCACAGCGACCTAGGAGATGCTCCATTTGGTCTTCCGATCCTGCGTGTCTTGATACCGTTGAAATCCGAGGGATGAATTTGAGTGAGGACCGTACGAACGGCCTCAGCAGCCTTAGGAGCCGCTAGGTGCGCCGGCGAACTGGAGTCTTCCGTCAGCCCATATACAATTAGGTTGGCGGACCTTCTCTCTCTTTCAACCAACTCCGCCACAACGTCGTCAGTACAATAGTAAGGTGTCCTCCTCCTAGTTGACGGCCGCTGACACCTCCTCGCCTGGGAGTCCCTCGAGTAAAGTGGGTGTATTAGATACCCACTTCCGTAAGTTGAATCCGCCCACCCTGCAGAGCGAGCGCAGTTCCGACTGAATTTCTCGTGCTTCTTCTTCGCAGTCGGTTTCCGTCAGTACGTCGTTCATGTATACGTCTCTTTCCAGAATCGTCGCAGCTCGGGGAAAGTTGAAGCGCTCGTCCTGCGCCAGTTGCCGCAGCGTGCGGATGGCCAGGTAGGAGGCACAAGTTAGTCCGTAAGTGACAGTGTTTAACTCAAATTCACTTACGTCGTCTTCATCATGCCGTCGCCATAATACTCGTTGGAATCGCCGATCCCCCGGGTGCACGAATATCTGACGAAACATCTTCACGATGTCCGCAGTCAAGCAAATGCAATGAGTCCTCCAGCGCAGCAACACTTGTGGCAGACCTGGTAGCAAGTTGGGTCCCACCATGAAGAGGTCATTCAACGATTTGCCGAAGCTGGTAGCCAAGGAGCCGTTGAACACCACCCGTAGCTTTGTGGTATTGCTGCTCTCCTTATAGACTCCATGGTGTGGTAAGTAATAGGAGTCCTGTTCTGGGTGAAATTCATCGGTTTTAGTCATGTGCCGTAGCTCCTCATACTCACGTAGAAATGCGTTGTAGACCTCCTTAAAGTCGGGGTCTCGACAGCACTTGGCCTCCATACGTCGAAGGATTCAGACAGCCCCGGCTCGAGAATCGCCCAATCCTTGCGTCTCCTTGAAGGGGAGACGCACCATATAGCGGCCCGATGGAAGACGCTGGTGCGTACTGAGGAAGTAGTCTTCGCAGTCCTGGTCCTCAGCATTGAGGGCAGTGACCACCCTCACCTCTTCTTGTTCCCAGAACCGTTGGACCATAGGCACGAGGTCGCGCTCCATCGTGCAATTGAGCGTGACGAGTCCAGTTGATGCATGTGCTGCGTTGCGATCCGAGAGGGTGACGAGGCCCGAGACAATCCATCCCAGGATCATCTTTTGAACGATGGGCTAGCCACCCCGCCCCTTACGGAAGCCGTCCTCCAGAATGAGTGAGTACACGTCGGCACCCAATAAGACGTCAATTTGGGCGCCCTCGGTAAAGTTCGGGTCAGCTAGAGGTAGGCCCTGCAGGTGGGTCCAAGCGTCCCTGTTGAGACCGACCTGTGGAGAATAGGTAGTAATACGCGGCAGCACCAGCGCTGTGGTTGTCCGTCGTGGGCCTCGACCTCCATCTGGCGTGAATTCTAAGTGGACGCTCCCCCGCACGCGCTCCGTCCGCTGGTTGCCGATACTGATTATCTACACGTTGGATGTCTTTCGGGGAAGTCGCAGCAATTGCACCAGTGCCTCCGTGGCCAAGGAAATTTTCCTCCCCTGATCAATTAGCGCTCGTACCGATCTGGACTCTCCATCTGGGGACCGCACAATTATCCTGGCAGTAGCTAAAAGGACTGCCGGTAAGCACACCGTAGGCCGAGAGAGGCTCTCACTCGACTCGGACCTTCCCAGATTGATTGAGACCTCCGTGGTATTGTTTGGCGCAGCACTCGTGATCTCATCGTGGATGGAGGTGTGGTGCCTTTGTCTGCACTCTTGACAACGCTTGTCACATTTGCAATCTGCAACTCGATGTTTCCCCAAGCAATTGAAGCATAAATTTTTGTCTAGTAATATCCCCTTTCGCTCTCTTGGGCTCTTAGATTTATATTCCGCGCAGAATAGAATAAAGTAGCTCCGCAGAGCGTGCATCGATCAGATGAGCCTTTTGGTTTGCTCACCTGATGGATTCTGGCGGTTTTCTGTGTTACAGATGGTTTGCTCGTCAATGAAGCTCGTCCTGCTGGTCCCTGCCGAGGCTCCTCCAAGGCCTCTACGGTATTGGCGCGTCCCTCCACAAATGACTTCAGTTCGTCAAAGGCCGAGGGCAGTTTATCCTGGCCGTGGAGTGTCTCCCATTCACGCCGTGATTGGGGATCGAGTTTTCCTACGATAAGGTGCACACGCCAGTCGCCGCTGGCGTCGTAGGGCCTTTTCAGGGCCGCGAGGGCTTCCACGGAATCGCACATAGTGTAGTAAAAGTCCTTGTGTTTCGGCTCGGACCCTTGGGTAGGCGTGGGCAAATTAAATATGGTCGCCATCAAGGTTTCAACCGCTAACCGCTCGTTAGCATACCGATCTTCCAGTAATTTCCATGCCGGTTTAAAATTATCTTCCCGTACAGACATGATTCGCAGGAGTTTTGCTGCATCTCCGGTAACGGCGCCTCGCAAATAATGCAGACGCTCCGCATCGGATAAGGTCGTGTCCCGGACCACGAGGGACTGAAACAGGCCTTGAAAAGATGGCCAATCTTTATGCATCCCGGTGAAATTAGGCAGTGGAATTCGTGGGAGCGAGGCCTTTGACCGTCCGTTTGCCGCCATGTCTACTGAAGCCGAATCGTCCCGAGAGAAGCGCTCTACGGTACGCCTCGCGACCTCCTCCAATTTGGTGAGCTCCTCTAATTTATCCACTAACAGGGCTTCTTGCTCAAGGAAGATCTCTTCCATCGCCGATGGCTGACCTTCCTTAAAATAAGGTTCGCCCGCTAGTTCTGGGTCGGCGAACATGGCGATCAATTTATCGTGCTGTGCCTCGAACTGGGCCCAATTTTTACGCAGGGCCCCCAAGCGAGTAGATACGTTCTCCTTTGTCCAATTATTAGCACCTAATTTCTTTAGATTATCATACGCACGTGAGATTCGACCACAGAGGTCACGTTGTCCCGTTATGAGATGACTCATTGTTTTCCGACAGGTCACGCGCGACGATTACGTACAGCACTCCCGAGGGATCCCAAACGTTCCAGAAATCGCAGATTCCAAAGGCGCAGCTCCGGCTCGAAGGACCAGAACTTTCGATAGTTCAGAGCACAAAGTCACTGAAGAAAACAAAACTCAACAGAAACCGGGGCGTGTCAGTTACCCACGGTCGATAATGCAGAAATCGCGTGAAAAAGCTAGGGATTCACGTGCTGTTAGCAATTAATGCGCATTAACTGAGCCCCCAGACTTCGACAAGGTAGCACACCTGGGGGGTACGACCCCCGGAGGGGAAGAGACGCTCAAGTTAAGAGTTCGAATGGAAAATTTAAGTCAGGACTCACAATTCCGCAACAATATAATATCGTTTGAAGCTTTGTTATAAAATAGTTAGAACCCTTGGCGTTATTTAATATTAATGATATAGTATATATATTTACGATACTAAATCGCTAGTGGAACATAATAAGTCTCGACTCGAAGTCTGAATAACGTAATTATACAAGATATGACACTAGGTGGAATGAAACTGTTTAGCTTTAGAAAATTGAGAGGATTACTTCTCTCAGAATATACTGGTTTAATGTTGCCTATCAGCTGGCCCACGCTTTTCTAGTATGGGATTTGAGGGGCTAATTAAAGCGTCCTCGGAAGGAAGTTCAGGGGCTAACTAAAGCGTCCTTAGATAGGAGTTCAGGGGCTAACTAAAGCGTCCTTAGGTAGGTTTGGTGTCAGGACCAAGACTGGACTTTTCTTCTGGCAGGCCTAAATTTATACTCGCACGCGCGCTTAAGTCGTTCACGGCGCTGAATTCAGTTTGAAAGGGCGGTTATACGCATGCGTTGCGCGTGATTGAATTTAACTGTTCTACGTAGCGTGTTCCTCGTACATGTCTCAATATTAATAGAACAAAAATAACGATAAATTATAAAGATTAATAGAAAGGAAAAGAAAAATTTACGGCGGTTAGTAGAGATATGTTATACCCTTGAGGTCCTCCACGTCCTTCGTAAACGAGATGTAACGTTCTTTCGTTAAAAATAGCAGGCTAATCTTACTGTTATATATTAAAGTAACACGCGTTTTAGTAATATATATTCAGTATTATATTTGTTAACTGACGATAATATTACACCAATACCTCATATACATCGCAATGGCTCGCGACGTACGACTTCTTGGTCGCACGTGAGGCAACCTGACCCCCCGATCTCGCTCGACCTCGCTCGGCGCTAATCGGCCGCAGCGCGACGGTTTATCCGACGTTTATTGTATACCCGTACGCATACATCACACTTACCCTTGAACGCGTCTACCAATTCCTTAATCACGAAGTGCGCGTCGTAGCCGGACAGGTTGTGGAACACCACAGGTATCGTGTACGAACGTTGATACCGCAAGACCAATGAGCAGCGCCCCTGTACTCGGAAGAGTGATAATGATCGCGCACTTTCACGTCATCTTCACCTCTGTCGAAGAGTCCCCCGCACATGTGACATACGGTCGCTTCACGAAAACTTCGCCACTGTTGGTTCGTTAACGACGTCATGGACTTCTTGGTGCGTAACCACGAGAACGCAACGTTCGCAAATTCGCGCAGTTCGCGCACGAACTACTCTACACAATCGGTATCGCTGCGATACGCTCGATATCTATACAGAGATTCGTCGACAGAACAATATACATAGTACTCTACACTATAAGGTCTGTAACGTTGATACGCATATGTGCGGCAATGGTCCATCGGTGACTGCTCAATGTTCTCCAGCAAGCACTCAAAGTCTGCATATACGACGAACGGCACTCGTTCCTTGAACTCATAATGTTCGAATCGCAAAAATTTGTCCTCGTCGAACGGCAATTCTACTGCACACTCGTTTAATCGCAGACAATCCACGGTGTGCTGCTGTAATCGATCCGTCGATGAGGAAAAGTTCAGGCACCTGAAACGTATACGGAAAAACAATGCAAATGCTGCGTCGCAAATTGCTTGATTTTTTTAAATTCCTTATTTGGTTACGTATCGCAAACGAACACTTGGCTATGATGGTTGCGCAATTGTCTGGAAATCAGTCGAGACAGACTGCAAATACACGCGAAATGATACCGCTGCGCATCCTTGAAATCCTGTGTCTGCCCTCTAGCTTGTTGCTGGTCACGCGTAGAGGCACACAACCTTCGTCGTCGGAACATAGGTACACGTTTACGGATTCTGCGAGAATTACAGGCGTATCGTGATGAACGCGTGACACGAGTAGATCCTGATTCGCGTGCGAGTCGATACGAACGTGATGTACGCAGCCTCCATCACCCCCGCGATAATACCGAAACTCAAGATCAACAAGATTTAATGGCGTATGCCGCACGTCGCGTTAGAAGAGATGAACAAATTATCGATGCTACGTCTCCTGGAAAGTGATCGACCGATCGCGATGAGTTTCCTGTCGTGGGACCTGTACGAGTATTCACTGCTGCAAACGACTACGAAGCACACGTGGACCGTAAAAGCCTTGTCGCAGATCGAGAAACCACGATATGTGATATTCGCTATGCAAACCGATCGGAAGAATAATCTCGAGAATAGCGCGTGCAGATTAGACGCGTGCAAACTCACAAACGTACGATTGTTTCTGAATTCCGAGGCGTATCCGTACGATGACCTGAACCTTGATTTCAACAAATCTAAATACGCGCTCCTGTACGATATGTACGCGAAATTTACTCGTTCGTACTATGGCTACGGCGAACCATTGTTGAACACTGTCGAATTCCTACGATACGCCCCTATCGCGATCATAGATTATTCTCGACAGAACGAGTCGGTGAAGAGTGCAACGGTGAATGTGCGAATCGACTTCGAGTGTAGAGATAACGTACCCGCTAATACCACTGCATACTGTTTGCTCATACACGACCTATAGTCTAGTATAGCCCTTTGACGAACGTCGTACGAAAAATCACGTGATGCATCCAACGACTACTATACCAAGTTACTGTTCTTTTATTAGTAACTAATAACTTACTGTAACTAACTGTTCTTATTATTAGCAATAAATACTTACTTGCGGTAAATATCACTTATCCTAAAACTATCGCTCTTTCGATCTTCATTCTTTACTAGGTATGCGACGATCTCGAAACATCTATACCTATTATGCTTCTCGAATAACATCTATTTTATGGTATAGTCTCCTGCGGTGTAAATGTACTCGCATGGCCTACGCAACGTCGATACATCTGTATTTACACTCTCATGACTATAGAGTGATAACTGGTGCTCGCAACCAGACCTTCATGCAGTACCACATCTCTCGCGTCAAATATGTTTTGTAAATCGTAATCAACATCATGTCGAATTCATCTCTCGTTCAGTGGAGTGCCGACAAAATTATTCGTTTACTTCACTTTAATCTTCTACACATAATATTCTGATGATGCGAGATCGCGGAAGCATGTGCGCATTATTCTTAGAAGTTGACCTTCGATTATAATAAATATATGTTTTGTTTTTTGACTTGGTGATCACGCGATGGTGATGCAGGTTTCGACTTCCATATTCTTCTTGCACACATGATGATAATAATAATAATACATATCTTTTGTCTGGAGACAGTGAAACAGAGCCGCATAACATACCTCTCTCGCGCTCCAAATTCAAACGTCGCGAATCGTACGCCGCGATCGCGTCTGCGCCTCCGAATTGCGCGGCTGCGACGCGGCTATTGCATGCGGCATCGAGCCATCGGGCGATAGAAGCGCGCCGGGTAGTTTTGAATTTTCGCGGTTCCGGGAATGCACGCGCGAAGATACCGCGTATTATTCTTGGAAGTGGGCTTTCGATCATTACAGCTATGTATTTACGATATGTGATCACGCTATGATTATGCAGGTTTCGACTTGCATCTTCTACGCGTAATACCACTCTATGTTTTGTCTGTAGACTGAGAGAGAGATGTATATCGTGCCTTTCTTTCCCGCTCATTTTTCGAACGTCGCGAATCGTTCGCTGCTATTGCGGGGGCGATCTGAACTTGAGTCGAAAAGAGGGTAGCGGATTGTTTTGAGTATTCGCGCCTCCGACAACGCGTGATGAGTTATTGGCGGTACCCCCTCCCCGCAGCCACGAGTCGAGAACGCCCCTATTATGCCTACTGTGTAATTATTGGTGTTTGAAATATCGATAAAAAATATCGATATTTTGACAGGCAAATATCGATAAAAAATATCGAAATTTTGACCGGCAATTACCGATATTTGCAGTTATCGATAAATATCATGCATCACTAGATCACGCAATTTAAAGTGGTTTTACAAGACGAGCCGCTGCCCGCTCGACGAAATTTGGCAGGTAGATATAGAAGGAAAAGTTAAGCTATTTACTATCTTCACCTGGCCTAACTGTAGTTTTGAAAGTTATTGAATGCAACCTTAGGCTCTTGTACGCCTCTTGAGTTCAGGCACAGACGAGGTATAGAATAGACCTATCCCCTTATGGGACTTCGTGTCACCACCTAAACTGTGTTACCGACCCATAATTTGAGGACTGAATTTAGCGACCTCTGTTCATGAACAGCGTTCAACGTAAGAACTACTCTGAAATGTGTTGAAATACTGAACATGTGTGCGTGCTTGTTTACGTGTGACTTGTTTAGAGCGAGAGTTTAACACAGAGGGCGGGCTTTCCCTAACAATAAGCTACGCTTTGGCTCGGTTTGTCAACGACCCTCCGCGAATTTCTCTCTGAAAACCTATTTCGGAGATCATGAGCCTATATGGCGCTGAAATATGGTACTTTTTGAGAGCTTATACAAGCTATAAATTGCAAGATGAAATTGATTGTTCGTATTTTTCGTGAAGTGGAACATTTAATTAATATTTTCACATGTCGTACACGGAAAAATATTAAAAATTGACGCTGCTACTGACATTTCCGCAAATTTCTGCACTTCGCGCGTGTCTAAGTAGACGGTGGCCATACTACGACACGTAAAAGTCATTGAAAATAATGAATTGAAACGTTTTTGTAAAATTTATATTATAGTTTTTGGGACCCGAGGCCCCTAAATCCCTACGTTTCATTACAAATTGATTGGCTCTGTCCTTATTAACTATTCAAAAGATTTAAAAATTATAAAAAAAACATCTACGATGTAAGTGCACGAGCATAGGTATCGCTTACGTTAAGATCTGGGCACACATATCAGTTCCGTGTCAGTTCACGCAGAATTCAAGTACTCTCCATTAATTTCCTCAATTACTTTACTCCAAGTACTTTCCATTACAGCCATTAAAAATAATCAGAATTATATCATGTTTGGTGCCATTTTCATCAGAAAAACACTAGTTTAACCGATTTCAAGAGAGCGTACAATAAAAAGGCCAGAATGTCGTGGCCATCGAATTTTAACTTTCTTCAGTACGAATACAGATCCGATACTGATAGAAAAAGATGAAGGAGTATAATGGTCCTGAAACGCTGCAGATTACTACATAAATCTGAACTATTCAGGAGTTACATTTCTTTGGGAAGGGGCTGGGTGAGGTGTATTTTGTGGACAATCAAATCGATTGCAAATTGTTTCTCAATTTATTAATGAATTAACAAGAACAGCAATAAATAGTAGAAGATGGATAAACATTTTTAACATAATCATTATCAATTCACTGCTCTATCATTTCATTGCTTGGGATGAAATGCTTTGCATCTATTGTATTCCATTTTGGTCTTTCGTGTACAGGATATCTCTTCTTTTCTGTAAACACATAGAAATAATATTAGCGATTATTTAAAATATATGATACAAACAAATGAAATACTTGAATGTGTTATTGACAGCCTCAGAGAATCATTAGAAGAGAGCAGTGAAACATGAAAGAAACTAAGGCCGCGGTCAAACGAGCGTTTTTTCGACGTCCGTCGCGACTGCATATAATGGATATTGGTACATTTTACTATCTGAAATTCAGAAACGGCCAATGTTATGGGACGCTTCAGATTCGGAATATAAAAATAAATTAAAAAAGAACGAAGTATGGGCAAGTGTTACGGCCGTATAAAATGCGCCTTCTAATAATCGCGTATTGTATATAGGATGCACCCAATATTTTCTGGTTTTCCGTTTTTTTTTTTGTATTCTCAATAAGGTATAAATAAAAATCGCGACTTCGGTATCGTTCATCCCGTTTGTACGGATTCCTACCGTGGACTGATGCGAGAGACTTATCTCAGTTACGGACGACAAATTCAACGCTCGTGTGACCGCGGCCTAAATCGTTATACAATATTACACGATAGATTTTCATAACAGTTGACTATTGCTATCACATTAACGTTCACCGCATTAAATAATTTAATTATTTAACCTTCATTCAGTCTCTTACATGTTTCCGGCAGAGCAATTAGAAACCATTGTCTGTCTTAATTGCAGAAAGATTTTAAGATTGTTATGAAACACAAATAATAAATAATCTGTAGATGTGAATTAGTACCTTTCTTTTATCTTAGTTCCACTATCACTACTATTTGATAGTGTTAACAGGATGGGCCACGTGAAGGCGTAAAAGAAGGACTTTGCCATCCCGGAATATACTCAATGTTTTTGAAACCGACAAACTGAAATGCTCATTACCCGTAACCAACACTCAAACATGCAAAGCGATTGCCAACACCACAAAGAGAAATATAAAATGCAAAATGCAAAATAAAAAGCGCATAAATTGAAACCTTGAATGTATTCTTGATTTCTGAAATTAATTCTAATGGTTCAGCCAGCACTTCCGATATTGTCCTCTAAAAACAAATTCCTGGCGAAGAGAGGCACAATTTTACATAGTTGCCATCTGTTTCGCGAAACATCTACAATATTTTCTGAATATGGTCTCGGATAAAGCCATGTTGTAGGCTCTATCCAAGGCATTTACGAAATATTGCCGAAATGTTCAAGAAAGAGATGCCAACCATGTAAAGTAAGACCGTTCTAGGCTGTGCATTTGTGTTGCAGAGGACACCATGGAATGTGCCGGCTATGCCGATCATATACAGGGTGATTCTGGAGCTACGCCCATGAAAGGATATCGGCCTGGTACTCCGTGGCGACGACAACCCCCCGCAGTGCCTCACCGAATTTGATGGCTTTCGACCCTCGAAGGGGTTTGAATACTATTAAAAAGATTCCTTATGTTTCGGCGATGAAACTAACACCAAGAACGACGAAATTCGGACCATAATGAAAGAAAATCGATTTATATCATTTCAAGCTGACTTCGTTAAAAATAGTCCGATTTGTATGACATTTGGTATGATTTTCATCAGAAAAACATAAGGAATCCATCGATGTTACTTCCATATCGATACGATAAAGAATAAAGAATTAATTTATTTCTGAAAAAGGTATGAATCTTCAGCCAACCACGGCAAATCGTGGTCGATCCCCCGCAGTTGAGGGTGAAAATGTGAAATATTCATTTCAGCGTATTAAGAAATTCTTTATTCTTTATCGTGTGGGTATGAAAGTGATACCGATGGATTCCTTATGTTTTACGATGAAAATCGTACAAAATTTCATGTAAATCGGACTATTTTTAATAAATTCAGCTTGAAATTATATAAATCAATTTTTCATGTAATTTCCTTCATTATCATCCGAATTACGTCGTTTTATGGTGTCAGTTTCATCGGCGAAACATAGGGAATCGATTTTTCGCAAAGATCTGATGAGAAATGCGGAACTCGAAAATTTCTCAGTTCTTAATAGGCGCTCCAACACCTTCGAGGGTCGAAATCCATCAAATTAGGAGAGGCACCACGGGGGATTCACCTCGCCACGGGGTACCAGGCGGCATCTTTTTGATCAGACGCACCGAGAGAATCACTCTGTACACAGAGAAATGCATGCATAACTACTTTAAAATTATGTACACGTGTTATAATTACAATCCTGCAATGCAAGTAGACTATTTCGCTGAATACAAAAAATACCTAAAAAAGCACGTTTACAGGTTTTGGAAATGTTGCAATCTCGAACCGCAATTTCTACTAACAGAATTGCGTAGTTTCTGACCGAGCCATATCGTATCTTTATGGATTTTAACCGTCATTGCAAAATAAATCATATCTTGACGGTGTGCAGCACATTCACTGTCGGCAAACCAATTCGGATATTTTGTATGGACAGTGTGAGTTATAATCCGAAACAGTTTATCTAAAATGATTGTTTCGCTGCGCAATGCTGGATAGAAATGATCAAATACAGCATTGATCATTTTAAAAACAAGTGAAAACTCTAGCGTTGGTGTTACCAGGTGCTCGAATTCTGTCTCCTCCCTTACAATATACGACCGAAATGCTATTAAAATCTGTTGATCCCGCTGAAATTCGCGACCTGCATCAATAAAAATAGCGCGACATCTGGGACAACGCGATTTGTCCGTGCTTTTTTTGGCAACGTAACCAGCGAAATACTCCACTGCACATGTTTCTAAGGAGCACGTTGACGTCGACAATGATTCTATCAAATCTTCAAGCACTTGCATATCCGGATTATCGATGTCATCGCACTCCTCAGTTACATTTGTATCGCAACTGCATGCAGCATCATTGTCTAACGCGGATGGAACTTGCGGTGAGAGCATATCTCCCTGTAAAAGCGTTTCGTCGTCGGTTAAACAACTACTATTTTCAGAATTCGTATTCAAATTTAGTACAATGTTTTTCCTTAGCGCGAGACGCACCGCTTTTACAGAAGGATTTTGGTTGTAACTACCACCATGCATTCTGAGGACGGAAAAAAGATTCTCTACTACATCGGTGTTCAAACGCGATGTCATTAGAAATAACGCGCCATCCTCGTGCAAATCATCCCAGAGCTGCAACGTGGCATTTATAGATTGCCGTAATCCTAACAAACAAGGCAATGTCTTTAAACCATTTGGACAAATAGCAAACCAATTCGCGATACTGTCGCGCTGTTGTAATAAGTTATCTCTAACTACCGGATATGCATTTGAAATCGCGCACTTGTTTGGATTAGAATCATAAGCTGCTCTGCTGTTTAAGTTGTCGAACAAATTATTGAGGGTTTCAAAGAAGCTGGCAGTATGCTGTACGGTATTCGATCTTATGCATCCAGTGGCGCATGCAGTAACAAGGGCAGAAGAAACTCTATTACTAAAAACTTGTAAAGTAAGCTTACATTTCATTTTATCAAAAGAATTTGGCCGTACGTGTTTTTCGGATAGTTTGTAAGCTGCTCGCGTACCTTTACTAGACTCTAAATCCCATAGTTGAACAACATCAGACCAAGAAACTCGCGAACCGTTAATTGAAAAATCATACTTTAATAAATTATTTCTGATGTTTTTGAATAAATGTAAATAATTAAAGAAAAAGTAAATTTTCTGGCCATTTTTTGAAAAAATGTGGACGTTCAATGGTTACTCTTCCTTGTGCCATGGTTTGATTGCTTGTTCCTTGATTGGAAACAATAGCTCTAATTTTCAAGCCCGTGTCATGCAATGCATCTAAAACTGTGTCCAACAAAAAACCCAAATTAGCATTAGTTACGCCATTCTTTGTAATAAAGAATGCTACTGGTTGTTTCCAATTACTGAACAAGCCCATGACCATAAAAACGAGTACCCGTGTACCCACTGCCAGCTTTCTGCCTAAAGGGCCTAAATCTTCAAAGCCCTCGATAATTTATTTGCCTGGGTAGAAATCAAAACACTTTTTGATGTGCATTTCATCGAAAGACAGAACGCAATTCCGGTCCAAATCACGCATATGTGCTGCTTTAATTTTTAACGCGGTAAATAAATTCTGGCAAATGCCGGGCCAAATATCGATTTTAGAAAACCAGCGAATAATGGTGTTTGGGGTCGGAAGATGAAACTTCAGAGTGGCGCGCATTTTACTGTACAGAGAGGGCGAAATGTAATGCAATGTTTGGCACAATCTCTGTTCCTTCGACGTATAATTTTCCGATTTACGAGTGTGAAATAGCTGCATGAAAATAAATGTTAAAAGAAACCCTGTACCTCTTTTCGCGATAGCTTGCTTCAGGCAGACATCGCTGATGTCACCTGACGAAAGTTTCTCCATTAAGCGATTTAATACTCTACACTTCGCCCTGAATTGCAAGCGAAGAGCACTAAATTTGCCCTTTACTTGGTCTATTTCCTTCTGAAGCTTCATCACCCGATCCTTTAATTTAAACAATTGTTTTCTGTCTCTAATGGAACTTCAGAGATACAACTACCCTCTATTGGATGCAATTTCGGAATGGCATCTTTATTCAAACGCCCCGTAGCGTAAAAATTATTCGACATAAAGTGTCTACTACATACATATTTTCTCTTTAATTTCGCGTTTGGCATTTCCGCCCAGTCGTCTATACCGCAATTAACCATCTACGTTATTAAACGTTCATTATCCGAATTTGGAAGCGCATGAAATGTTCTTCCATCATCATTATCGCGACTTGTCTTTCCGCAATTGCGGTAAACACACTTCTTAAACGTGACTTTACTCTTATGATGCTCCATCAGGTACTACGCAATACAACACTACGCACAGCGTCTACCAATATTGCACTAATATATGTATTTAGACAGAACGTACCTTGTCACCGAATGTCACCTTATATAAACTTCACTGTAGGCACAAAGCACACGGGGATTGCTCGATTCTCATTTATTGTTCGTCAGGACAATTCCGCACAAACACACCGCACGCGATCCGCGAAGAAGAAGGAAGCCTGCGCCGGGCACGCACGCTGGTGAGGCCGATCATTGTATCGACGCTACGCGACGATCGGCATTTGTTATCGGCCACGGCGGCAAAACCTTCTACACTTTGCAAGCAGATCGTTAAAATGGATAGGTCGGTGGGTGACAAAAGCAGAAGGTTTATACACTCTGCCGCAAAATTAAAGGAACACTATAATTTCCAGAAAATTTCAGTCATTTTCAAAAGCTGTATCTCTGCGAAAAGGGTTGAAAAAAATATTTAAAATACGCATTTTAACGCTCGAAGTTTCTAGTTTTTGAATCAAGAACTCAATTTTTTGTATCCATTATGATACTGTTTTAACAAGATCAACCGCAAGAAACAATGTTTCAGAAATTTTTGCCTAGTTTGAACGTATGCACGGGCCAAGAAATTTGTTTTCCCGTAAATCCAATGAAGAGCTCTTGTAGAGCAAACCTTTCTCTTTAAACTCCGTTGTTTAGATTTGTTGTATGATTTTTATTGACCGAGTTATTCGCGTTTAAAACAAAAAACGTACTTTTCACTTGGAACTCCTAAAACTTTTCAGACAATATCGCATGTTTGATCAACGTGCTCGGAAAAAAAATCTAATCTGTCCGGCCTTTTGCACAGTGTTTAAGGATATTTTGAACTCGCAAAAAACCTGAACACTTGAATGATTCCATGATTTTCCTTGAAGTGGCATCATGTTTTCTAAAAAATTGTAAGTATGCCATTTTTGGGGTCATTTTAAAATGGGTTTAATACGATTAAAAAAAATGTCATTAAATTGGCAACTACAACTGCAGAAAGGAAACTTTCCTAGCTTTCCAAAACACTCATGAAAATTTATCTACGATCATGAGTTTACAAGTTTTACGTGTTCAAAGTGAAAAGTACGTTTTTTGCTTTGAACGCGAATAACTCGGTCAATAAAAATCATACAACAAATCTAAACAACGGAGTTTAAAGAAAAAGGTTTGCTCTACAAGAGCTCTTCATTGGATTTACGGGAAAACAAATTTCTTGGCCCGTGCATACGTTCAAACTAGGCAAAAATTTCTGAAACATTGTTTCCTGCGGTTGATCTTGTTAAAACAGTATCATAATGGATACAAAAAATTGAGTTCTTGATTCAAAAACTAGAAACTTCGAGCGTTAAAATGTGTATTTTAAATATTTCTTCCGACGTTTCTCATAGAGATACAGCCATTTGAAAATGACCAAAATTTTCGGGAAATTACAGTGTTCCTTTAATTTTTACGTGGAATGTATAGCCTCAACAAATTACTGCAGTTCCCCCACCACTTCGTTGACTACCGACCTAACAAGAAAATGTATCCATCCGCTCCGTATCCAAGCGCAGGACTCCTTTACCTGTTGCAGAGCATAAAGTTTGGCAACGTTGTGTTCGGATTTGACTACTGTTAATTTTTCAAATTTCCCATTTACTAGAAAAGCATAATATGTAAAACATAAGAAATAATATAATATTTTTATGAAATAAATATATTTTCCATTATGAGAAATAGTATGTATAGCTCGACAAGTTAGAGAAAAACCATGGAATTGGAGAACGGTGACGCAACCACTCCTTCCACCATGCGCCCGAAACATGCAAATTGTCCATGCATTTGTTGACATTCGGATAAAGGCCCTCGCCGAGCCCGCGCCAAAATTATTCGAGCTTCGAATAACCGTTCGCATAAAGTTGCAAATAAATATCGACCATAGTTTACTTGAAATTTGCCACCAATGTTCATAAAGATATCGGGATAAATTATTGTTCAAACATACGCTCCATACACATCGTTGAGCGCGTTTTGGAATGGATAACAAAAATATACAATAGTTCCATTTAAAAAAATTACGTTGATATTGATATCTCTGTAAAAAATAGCTTAAAAGCAAATCCTAATATTCTATTATAAGCCGTGCGACGGCCGTACGGGATTCAATGTATGTATCCCTAATGTGTGGGCCTCGTGCCGAGTGACCTTTGGCGAACGTATTGTTGGACGTGGCCAAAACCACGACATCGACGAAAGGACGAGACAATCGACGTCCGATGAAGGCAGTTGCCTGCAGAGTTGGGTAAAATGTAATCTAATTACAAATTGCAAATTACGATTAAACTGTATTTGTGTAATTGATTACACATTATTTTATGTAATTGTTACTTTGGGTAGTTGACCATTTGGTTTTGTCAACTATCTAAATGAACGATTACAGAAAATAATTACACAATTACAGTTTAATCGTAATTTGCAATTTGTAATTAGATTACATTTTGCCCAACTCTGCCGCCCAACCTAGGGAAAATGCGCAAGCTGGATGCGCGTGATTATTATATGGTTGGCGCCGCAAAGTGACAGAAAATATAACCCATATATATATATGTGTGTGTATATATATATATATATATATATGCTATATGACAATAAATGTTTATTGGCTATTTCGTTCCTTTACGCTACATTTGTGAACATTTTATCATCCTTCCTAAACATTATTATTACGCCGCAACAGTATCTTTAGGAAATCGGGTATAGCACATAGGTTATATCTTCTGTCATTTCGAGGACAGAAAATTCGCTCATCGAAGTGACAGAAAATATAACCTAACTAAGAGACTGTACAAATGCTTATTACGCATTGTATTTATGTAATATTTCTGATCGAAATTTATAGAAATACGTGCAAATTATGCTTCTATCAAAATTTATTAGTAAACGAAATTATACAATATGTTTCTTGAAATTAGTCGTAACATTCAGGCCGTTTTAGATTTTAAATGTTTCCGATAAGATTTAGTTTTAATTCCTATCATGCGTAGCATTGCAATCTGTTTCAAGACTTCACCGGTAACGTTGCATGCGACACTAAAATGGTAAGGGGGTCCTAGGACCCCCCAAACCGGTGACACAAAAATACATTGGTTGATAGGTCTATTCTATACCCCGTCTGTGGTTCATGTATCAACTACTAATATTGTACGAGCACGTTCGAAAAACTGGCAAGGAAAAACCCTCGAGAAGCACAACGCGCTCTACGTGTTAATGAGTCCTGATAATAAACTCTTCCTCGTCCTCCGTTTCGATCTCGCTTAAAACCTTCCAGATGTGCTGCTCGCTTCGAACTCGCATGCCTATAATAAATCTTTCCGCTACAAAGGATTTTGAATTACGCTCTCATATCAAAACTTGATACCCCTATGTCCTATAGCTAACTTCACATACCACACAGATTCACATCAACGGAAGTCGCAACACAACACACCAGCGAGCATTGCAACAGTATACTGCGTATGGTTTCCTTCCTGGGTAATATCATAGTAAGTACTTACATATAACAACATAGTTTGAATTATATTATTTGTTCCAATTAATTGAGGTACAATTATCGTAATAGTTTAACAGCTTCATGTATTTACATGGAGACGCAAACTGTAAATAGGTTATAGTGAAAAGCTTCAATTCAAATTTTACTGGAATTATGTTTAGAACAATTCTACAATAAGTTACAAAAAATTACATAAATATTACTATCATTGTGGTTCTACAATGATAGTTACAATTTTCTATTTTCTGTGAATTCAATTCAGTTTTAAAAATTACACTTCTTAATTTGGAATAATTTAAAATCTGTTATAATCTTGGAAATAATTTTCTTTTTTATGAATGCAAGGATCATGTCCCAAAGTTCCAGTGATAATGCAATAAGTTTTCCCACTAAATTGATATATGATGCCACTCAAAATATTACAAAATGTATAGACTCCAATTTTGATGATGTTATAAAAGAAAAATGGGAGGCGGCACAAATAAAAGGAGTATTCCGTTATACATTAAATATTCAAGATTCAAAAATTTTGGATGGAAAATATCAGTTCTTAGCCCAGGTAATATAATTTTTAACATAACATTATTATCAGTTAAGTCACAAAGATTTGTGTTGCGTAACATAACAGAAATACAATTTTTCAATTATACTTTAAGTTTAGGTACCATATTTATAATATATATATATAGAAATTTCCAGAATAAAATATGTTACTACATTTTTTAACACATATGTGGGAAATGAATATAATTTTTGGTCTTGTTAATTATTGGTAGAGTAAGACTATAATCTCAATTTTGTGACAACTACGTTGTGACAGCTATAAACTATAATCTCAATCACATGTTTTTAAAATAAAATGGAATAAATTCTGCTATCTGTTGTCTGAAAAATATGCTATTAGATTTGTTCGGTGTTGATGTCGAATATAATTTACAGCCTGTGCTTCAGTTTTGACCGCGGCTTTAGTTTTGTTTCGTCAGCTACACAATTGTGGTAATTTCTAAAAAATAAGTTTATTATCTAAAATCAATGTTTATTAGTAGTTATTCAAAAATTCTTATTGTAACGGTAGCAGCGCTTGATACTGCAGTACATAGGGTGTACAATTTTTATAAGAATATGTTGTGTTTTTGAATCTTTAGAAATTTGTAAATGTTAAGTTGATTTCGCATGGCAGTGACAGTTGTTGCACTTTTCCACTGCATATTTCGCTGCTGACTCGTAATGAATACTTATACAATGTGTTAACTGTTTAATAAATACTTGTTTAGATTGCTTAAGATCTTCCATTTATGTCTATCATCTATTATATACATACATATTTATGAGAGCATTTTGTGTTCTGGTTTATTAAAAGCAGTAATTGAAAATACCATTTTGATACAAAATCTAGGATATGAAGTAAACACAGGAAATACTTTTTGCTATATGTAGCATAAAATGTGTTAAAAATTAAAATATCAAGATGGTATTAATATTACAAACTTGTTTCCATTATTATAAATCCTTTCAGTTGGAAATAAGATGGTTAATAATACTGTACATTGCGTTTCATAACTATAAAATCATCCTCAGATTTTTAAGTATCTAGAGACGCGGTAGCGTCTCGACGCCAAGTACATGAAAGACACCCTATATATATGTCGATTGTCGCTACCGCTATCATTTACTCGAATGCAGAGCTATTCCAACCTAACCTGAAACTTATTTCATTAATATCTCATCACGCTTGCAATATTTTCTAAAGTTAACGGCATTTTTCTTATGTAAACCGCATATAAGCTTTCGAATAAGACCAAATTCAATAAAATCGGTCCGCGTATGACAGAGATATCGTAATATCGTCTCATGGATCTGTCAGAAATATAACATTTTCTTCTTCTTCTGATTCTCCAGTCAAATTTTTGTCGACATAATACGTATACGCGTTACACGCACACATTCAGCCAAAACGATACTAACACATGTTTCGTTCGTCGATTCGTCAGCTCTCGGGACCATTCGGCAGGACACGGCAGGGATCGTCGTCCGTCATTGTATATATTATATGAAACTGAAAATTAACGACTGGTGTAAATTCTTTGAAATTTAATTTTCTATGCACGTGAGCATCTCCAGGAGGTGAGTCTAAACGTGAATGTGCTGTGCAGTGGAATTCTGGATGAAAATAGAGGTTCAATGATGTCCAATTTGTTTGTCTAACCTCAATTTTCAGTTTCATATAATGACCAACGTAAATTCTTTGAAATTTAATATTCTGTGCACGTGGGAACCTCCAGGAGATGATTCCAATCGTTAATGTGCTTTGCGGTTAAAATCTGACTGAAAGTGGAAGGTTCCGTGAAGTCAAATTTGCTTTTCGAACCTCAATTTTCAGTTTCATGTAACGACTACTGTAAATTCTTTGATCCCCATAAAAAACTTCAAAAAAGTAAAAAAATTACGCCAAGTACACGAAATCAAATAAATCACAGAAAATAGAAGATAATAATAATTACAAAATAAAAAAAAGATCTGAAATCAAAATGGGCTGCAAGTACATAAAGGTGGTTTCCAACTGTGCTTAAGATGACACAACTACATATACACAGCTAAAATGCTGTGTTCATACATTGTGTTCATTCCATAACTCATATCGCGGATATTTTAATTAACCCATCCAAAGAATTCCATTTAAAAACATTGTCGTAAATTAATAGCTTTAGAAAATTAATTAACGATATACAAAAATTGCGCCAATTATAATAATGGCTATTTATACTAAATAAAATTGTATTACATAATATTAAGCAGATATATTTTTATACAAATAAATATTTTAATGCGAATAAATATTTTATTCAAAATACTTGGCGCTGCAATACCGAAGAAATGCTACTTGTATCAGTATTAATAATTTACAATTACCCCCTTACAATCTAAAATACATAATATACATATACATACTAGAAACGCAGTCAGATTTATTCTACATACATATATTTAATATTTAATTCTAATATCATACACAGCATATGCACACGCACACATACACACATTCACGAATGCACACACAAGAAAGAGAGAAAAAGATTAATGCAATTTAAACATATTTATTCAGTTTAGCAACACCAATTCGGATCGCAGCGCCAAGTATTTTGAATAAAATATTTATTCGCATTAAAATATTTATTTGTATAAAAATATATCTGCTTAATATTATGTAATACATTTTTATTTAGTATAAATAGCCATTATTATAATTGGCGCAATTTTTGTATATCGTTAATTAATTTTCTAAAGCTATTAATTTACGACAATGTTTTTAAATGGAATTCTTTGGATGGGTTAATTAAAATTTCCGCGATATGAGTAATGGAATGAACACAATGTATGAACACAGCATTTTAGCTGTGTATATGTAGTTGTGTCATCTTAAGCACAGTTGAAAACCACCTTTATGTACTTGCAGCCCATTTTGATTTCACATCTTTTTTTTATTTTGTAATTATTATTATCTCCTATTTTCTGTGATTTATTTGATTTCGTGTACTTGGCGTAATTTCTTTACTTTTTTAAAGCTTTTTATGGGGATTATATGTTACAAAAAAATTTGAATGAAAGCAAAATTACAACATAAAAAATCATGCAGAAAAATTCTGTTTCGGGATAAAACTAATAATATACATATTTGTGTGTAAGCATGAATAATAAAGTCTGTTTTTATGCTGTTTCATAACTACAACACCAGTATTATGAGAAATTTTATTACGCATAAACTAGGTACAAAAGATGATAAAATGAAATCATTACAATAATTTAATAATGTGTAAGTCCTTCTGTATTTTGAGCATGTTTAAATATTCTATTTTACATACTCCAAATCAGATTTTGTTATGTAGCTTTGTAAGGTAGGCTCTTACTACGCCTCGCCTCGCCTCACTTCAACGTAACTTCTTTTCTCACTCACATTTAGACTCGCGGCGCCTCGGTTTTGCCCTACCTGAAGTTTTCAGCTTGCCTCGGTTCACATGTTTGGCCAGTTGTTCAGAGAACCTCTTCCTGTACAATCGTTAATTCAGTGTGCATAATTATGCTTACATCCACTCACATTACGCCTCGCCTCTTTCCTTAATGGGGTCGTCTCATTTTTGTTATGGTCCTCTAGAGGGTGATCGGTATAACCGCAGCCATTTTGGAGCAAAACCGGAAATAACATAACCTAAACGTTTATCTATCTCTTTTTATCAGTATTCTCTCTCTCTCTCTCTCTCTCTCTCTCTCTCTCTCTCTCTCTCTCTGTCAGTATTTCTGTCTCTTTCTTTTTTACAGTTTCTTTCTCTGCCTACTTCCGCTTTTTCTCCAAATCGCGGCAACCAATCAGTGACAATACACGTTGTTCCGATCACTGCCTAGAGAATCACTAGGTTCGAATCGATCGAAGCGTCCCCAGTAAACAAACGGACCCTAATGAAACTACTGCGGTCGATAAAAAGAACTTGTAGGCCGGTATTCATAGTCGCTACTTATTCTTAAGCATGCTTAAGCATGCGGCATCTTCTACTAACCTAGTAGCTAGTAAAGGATGCCGCATGCTTAAGCATTTGCTTAAGAATAAGTAGCGACTATGATTACCGGCCGTACAGAGATGACATCTCCAGGTACTCTAGGTAGACAAATTTTTTACGCATAGTTAACACATGTTCTGTTCTCTCTGTCTCTGCCGCGCTGTTGCTACAGAATTCTCTCTTTTTATCGAGAAGTCTTGAAGGAATACAGCACGAGAGCTGCGTCTAGCGTCAGAGCCTCGCTGAAAGGAAAGGAAAGATGGGTAGATACCAAACCTGACATAATTTGAACTATAATTATTAGTGATATTACACATCAAATTTATTTGCAGAATTGAAAGCCCGTTTCGTTCAAAGTAGTCCGATTTAAATTGTTTTCTGTCAATTTAATCGGCAGAATCATTTTCGTATTGATACGATGATAAATAAAGAAAATCTGTTTCTGCATAATTGATGATACATCGCTGAGCAACTCCAGGCGATAGGTTAGACGGGTGAGCGATACAATGTCGCTCGGCTCGGGCTTCGGGGAACCTCAAGAACGAAGGCCTTCGATTAAAAAAATTATTTGTGACCGACGGATGAATTCCCATCGAATAAACTGATTCATCCATGGCGTTTCAAATAAAAATAACTTTGGGTTATTTTTATTCGACGAAAAATAAAGGTCAAGTCTCTTTAATTTGAGAGTTTATTTAAATAATTTATAATGCCCATCTCTGGATGAAACAATACTAATTTGCGTATCAATATCCCTTCTAAACTTCGCACTTCTTATTATTTTCTCTCATTCTGTGCAATATTTATATTTATTTCTGAAAAAATATAATGGTATGATTGTTTAATGATTGTTTATTTTGTTTGTTTTAATAGAATGTAAAACTTTCACATTTTCTACCGTATCGGCATGAACGTTTCAGTAACATACTGCTGAGATTTTCCAGATGAAAATGAATTTAAACACGGTATAAATCGGATTATTTTTAAATCCTCTGTTTGTTTGTATGTTTGTATGTTTGATCTATGCACGGTTCAAATCTGGCAACTCAAATTTAACCAACTTCCAATTATCCAATTGTCTTGAAACTTTGCAGGTGCGCGTAGTTTGGATGATAATACAATATTTATAAAAAAATTGACCCCTAGGGGGTGAAATAATTACCCACTATCAATAAATATAACCCATAACCACAAAGCCAATCGACTTGAAATCACCCACTCGCGTTCTTTGCGAAAACGACAAAAAGCCGCTGCTATGTTCGGGCAGTGATGCCAGAATGAGGACGGGTTTCCTCGAGAATTTCCCCCACCACGCACGTACGCTATGCCGGAGCTGCGTGTCCGTGAGCTCGGCGCTTCGGCAACGTCGGGAAGACGAGAGAGAAAACGAATGTGTGTCTTTCTCTCTCGCTCTTGAAACGCTGTGATCCAAAGTGAGGTGCAAGCGACACGCGCCGCACGCGATCTTCTTGAGTGCCTCGAGATACACTTTTCACGTTCTGACATATGTACAATACTCTTGTAATGAAAAAAATTTGGAAAAAATTTTGTTACAGAAATCACGTTTTAAGACCTCCTGATCACGTTTTGACTATTTAGAAAAGAGCTTTTTTTTAAATATCTCATATATTTGTTAACCCGATTACGTTTAAACGGCAAAATGGATTTCAATGAAACTTTATATTTAAATTTTACATTCTTGTCTTAATATTCTTGATCCGATTATATCGCGAAAAATGATAATTACCCGTTATGGTTCTTCGATTTTTCAGATATACGATCTAAATTCTACATAAAAGAGTTAATAAAAATTATTCTGTAACTTCTTTAACAAAGAAAAATGTACATTCATAATTTCTTGTTTTCATTTTACATTTCCGTACATTTTATTTGAACTATTTCTATTTTTCAAACCTAAAAATGAATTTTTTTATTAAAAGATGAATAGGTATTTTGATACTGTACATTGGTGAACTTCGTTAAAATTAGAATCCACTCTTGGCCAGTACCGTGGACGCTGTAGCAACCTTCGATAAAATATATTTTTCCAGAGTATGATCTAAAAATTTTAAATCTTAACGTAATCAAATTTCTCGATAGATTTTTCGTTAATTATATCAAGTTGCGACAAAGAATCACGCACTATTTACAAATTAATTACGCGCAGCGTGCACGGTACCGCTCGATGGAAACTACGGGAAAGTGGTGGTCTCTTCCATCGGGAGGGAAATGTAAACAATTGGTTATGCAAAGCTAACATCACGATATATGTTGTACACTAAAATGTACAAAAATATTACAAAAATAGAAAATAAAGGCAGCACGTAAATATATCAATTGGGTTGGATATATTGACGAGATGTGAGTCTGAAATAATGCTACAATAGGGAATTTGCATTTAAAAGGAATTGCATAATTTATTATTTATAACTTGAATATACATCATAAGCAATAAATGTACAATAAAATTTTTAATTGTTATAAATAGTTAATTATTAAAATATGAAATTAAAAATTGGTAATGTTTGAAACGTTCCGTATTGCGAAGAAACGATTTTGATTGGTCGTAAAGGTTCGTGACGTCACATAGTAGTAGTTTCAAATGGCTGCTATGCGTTTATGATTGCGCCGTGAAACTGGTGTTATGAGTTGCCTAGAAATACGTATATCAAAACAGCCGTCTAATAGTAAACACAAATGTATTTACTATTAGTTACTCGATGCCGAATTACTGGGGCTCGTTCATGACTCAGACGCCCTAACAAAAGGGTACAAGGTTTGTGTCACGACAGACACGTCACCGTGGATGCGCCACCATGGACGCATCATCCTGTGATACTATCACTCAAAAAGGGTATATATAATAGGACCCCAAAAACAAGAGCAGTCAGTTTCAGAACGTGATACTTAGCGAGCAGCCGTAATTCTTCTATGTGCAGTGTATTAAAAGTGTAATTTGTGAACCCGAGGGCTTCTACTTCACTTCACCTCATAATACCGGTTTTAAATCATTTTTAAACGACTTTATTAATCATTGATATTAAATATATTAAAATGCCAAATACATTGGAGCCAGGGTTTAGTAAAGCCGACTCTACTAATTTACCGAAAATTAGTATCTTCATGACGTGGGAATATATCGCAACAAATGAGCGCTACAATCTTCCTGAAGTTCGAGGAGTAAAAGCAACATTGTAAGTACAAGAAAAATAGCGAACTTTTTGCAGATTGTTTTAATTTTTATTAATTTGTAAATGAATTCTTTTTTATAGATCTTCGAGAGAAAACTATGGTGACTCTGCTATAGGTTATGTGTGCGTTAAACGAACAGATAACATATGTGTTGTGAAAGGAAGGATTTGTCCTGAACATCGTGTGCGAAATAAGGATTATACAGTATTCTTGACTGTTGATGAAACAGAAGGAAAAATTGAAAATGTGGAGTGTCTTGATTGTGCAGCATCGGAAGGTTAGATATTTAATAAGTTTCTATAATGTGTTTTTTACAAAAATTGTTATTGTTACAATAAAAAATAAATATAAGTAAATACAGAGTCTTAAAGTGTATTCTGACTATATAAACGATCAATTACTGACAAATAAATGAAATTTTTTAACTTTCAGGTGGCTGTAAACATGGCATCGCATTTTTAATGTGGTGTAATAGACGACATGAATCCGCATCTCCAACTGATGTTGAATGTTATTGGAAGAAATCAAAATTGTCTCAAGTAGGGACATCCAAAAAGTTTATAACAACGGCAGAGATGACAAAGAAAGACAAAGTAACAAGTGTATGTGACATGGACAGCTCCACATTCTTAGAAAAAGTGCTTGAACGTGCGCAAGAAAAACAACTAGATTGCCAATTAACAAGGTATTCTTTCGACTTGTTAGAACGAAAGGCTCAGTTGTTATCGATACATCAGTTGATGTTCAGTTTTCCTGATATCAAAGATTCAGCTGATGATTTTCTAAAGCACGCAGAAGAAAATATGAGCGAGGATCTATGCAAGGAAGGAGAAAGGAATACTCAGGATCAGAGTAATAATGTGTTATGGCATGAATTGAAATTTGGGAGAATTACTGCTTCAAATATATACGAAAGTAGTCGGTGCCAGACAGTAGATGGCAATTTAGTCCATCGTATCATTGGAGTTGCCAAAGTGTATGACAACAAACATATGGAACGCGGAAGAAAATTAGAAGATGCAGTTATTGCGGAAATCCAGAAAACTTTAAAATTACAAATTAAAAAAAGTGGCATTATTCTGAAGCCGTCAATACCTGTGCTTGGAGCTTCGCCAGATAGTATTGGATCTGACTTCATTTTAGAAATTAAATGTCCTAGCTCTGAGAAAACTGTTGCTGATTATTTACCCAATGGGAATATAAGTAAAAAGTGCAAAGGACAAATAAACTTACAAATGCTGGCTGCAGGAAAAAGTAAAGGATTGTTTGTTGTTGCGGATCCAGAATTTGAAACTAACAAGCAATTCAAATATTTATGGCTTGATTATGATGCACATTTTACAAATACTATGATTGAAAGAGCTCTTAATTTTTGGAAGCAAAATATCTTTCCTATATTACTACAATCATTTAGAAAATAATGTGTCGCAATATTTTTGTATGTTGTTTTTCAAATTTTAAAGAAATATACATAAACCTAAACTTTATGTTTTTATAATTGGTGTCTGTAAATTTATTAAACCTGCCACTATTGTTACAATGTCATCTATATAAGACATAATATTCAAATCGAGACAAGAATGAGGCTCCAAAATTTTATATTCTCGAACTCTTCTTATCACCCTTTCAACGTGAATTCTTAAACTTGCGATCCTTTTAGTATTTAATACTTCTTCTTTTGTTGGTTTAGTTGAAGTTGAAACAGATGGTGGACGAAGTAACTCGCACTGTTTTTGATTTAAAATTGTCTGTATTAGCTTAAATCCTCTGTCTGCCATAACACCGCATTTTCTTGGTAAAATATTCATTATATTACTTTCTTCAAATAATGTTGTATCACTTATTCTGCCTCCATACCCAGAAGATACAAACAGAATAAATCCATCGGGAGTGCAAGCAATCAAATACTTTAAAGTATTGCACTTTTTATAGTCTGACCAAGTCAGAGCTTGTTGCACTGAGTTAGAAGGCTTTTCAATTTCTATTTCGAAAGCATCTATAATTGCACAGACGTTACTGTAGTACGCACGAAAAGCAATGGGTAAGTTTTTTTTTTATATGTTCTGGAGATGGGCAGTACACAAGTTTTTTTAAACACTGACTTATTAAATTCACTGTTTTATTGAATACTCTGCTAGCCTGCGATGTTGACAGACCGAATTCATTTCCTAACCGACTAAATGAATCGTCTGTTTTTATTTTCATCAAAGTTAGCTTGATGTCATCAATACTGCACTTAATATACGAATGTATTAAATCAATAATCCAAAGCCATTCAGTGCCAATCCCAATATATTTTTTAGAATCAATACTTATGAAATATCTGGTCATGTTCAGTACGTTCATTTTCATTTGTTTATTTTTTTCTTTTTCTTCCTCGCTACAAGTTGTTGACTGCTGATATTCACTTGGTTCAGATGAAATTTTATAATCACTTGTCAAATGAGAGACTGAAGAAGTAGACTGATCAGAATTACTTGTTTTATCTTCTATTTTACATTGACATGATGCATCGGATGTAGAAGGAACACACATAGTAGCCTTGGAACGAACATGAGGTTTTACAAGTTTCTGGTATACTTGCACTCCAATACTTTTTTGCAAAACCGTTTTCTTGCCAATACTTTTAGGTAATAGGCAACCTGAAGATTCACCAAAACTTAGAACTGAAGTTTTTTTACAATTTGGGCCTGTATTTGTGGTTACTGTATGCGTGTGTGCATGACTTACATGCGAAGAACTTGATGCTAAATTCTGTGTATAAGAAAAGTTGGCTGTGGATTCAAGAATATCTTCCTCTGAATTGCTTTCTTCTTTACTCCTGGAACTTTTATTTACAAATACTTCATAGGAAGTACTTGCTCTGTTATTAAGATCGGTACACATTTTTTTTGCAGGATTATTCAAAGTTGCGTTGTCCTCGACTGCTTGTTTCTTAGACGTATGTGTACTTTGACAGCTATTTTCTTTTTCACTGTCTGTATTAGACAGCATTTCAGCGACAGTCCTTTTCCTATTTAATTTCACAAAGGTTGGCCGAGATAAATTCACTGACGTCTTTAACTTCCCTGGTTGGCAATCAAATATGTGAGGAATCACACCACTCTTCAATTTTCTTGGAGCTCCCATGAGAGAATATCTCACGTAATTATCCATGTCGTTTTTTAAATCAAAATGATCCTGACAACAATAATAATTTGACTTCCCTGGTTCATCGGCACGTCTAGCACTTGTAAACCACATTTTTCGTAGTTTTACATCTTGAGGCATAAAAAAAAACACTTTATCCGGAGTCTTAATCGTTGTGCTTTTACACTCAGGCACGAAACACCACTTATATGTAGTTTTTTTACTCATTTTTTTAAAGAAAATGTAGTTTTCAATGCTAAACGTGTGAAAATACTACTATGTGACGTCACAGGCTTCTTCGGCCACGCTCGGGAATTTCCGGATCATTTTCGGTAATTTTAAATATTGTAATATTTAATTACTTTTTTCTCGCTTAATAAGCAATACAAAATTATGAAAAAAAAATTACAATAAAACTTATATAAGAGCTCCTAAATATATTTTTTTTGAGAATCATGCAAATTCCCTATTGTACAAGTATTTTTTTATATAAAAATAACGCGGCAGTTCCAAATGGTGAAAGTACTCCGGAGCGGCCCAATTGAACAACTTCCGCACCGAAGCCGCTCCGAAACACTTTCGCCATTTGGAATTACCACATTTTTTTTAAATCAAAATATGTTTGTTCAATTCCAGAAATACATAATAATATAACCTGAAAGTTTTAAAAAAATTGTATGTATAGATTCCTTACAAAAATTCCCCCAAAGCAACCTTGATTTCTGCCGATTACACCAGGTTCCCCCTTAATCAAAAGAGAGTAAAAAATTGACGTTGCCAGGATTATTTTTATATAAAAAAATGTTTGTTTAATTCTAGTAATACATAATAATAATGCCTAAAAGTTTTAAAAAAATTACAGCGAATAAAGTTTTGCCCAGCTCTAGTGCATCTCCGCTGTGTCGTTCGATCGAGCTATATTCGTATAACTCGTTAAAGCCTTAAAAAAATTGGATCGCATTCGAAAGCCTGGCAGAGGACCGATGCACCTTCAGCCTCCCCAAACAGCATATGAAGCGCATTGATGTAGAAATAGATACAGCGAATAAAGTTTTGCCCTGATCTAGTGCATCTCCGCTGTGTCGTTCGATCGAGCTATATTCGTATAACTCGTCAAAGCCTTAAAAAAACTGGATCGCATTCGAAAGCCTGGCAGAGGACCGATGCACCTTCAGCCTCCCCAAACAGCATATGAAGCGCATTGATGTAGAAATAGATACAGCGAATAAAGTTTTGCCCTGATCTAGTGCATCTCCGCTGTGTCGTTCGATCGAGCTATATTCGTATAACTCGTCAAAGCCTTAAAAAAACTGGATGGCATTTGAGCGCCTGGCAGAGAACCGATGTACCTTCAGCCTCCCCAAACAGCATATGAAGCGCAATGATGTAGAAATAGATACAGCGAATAAAGTTTTGCCCAGATCTAGTGCATCTCCGCTGTGTCGTTCGATCGAGCTATATTCGTATAACTCGTCAAAGCCTTAAAAAAACTGGATGGCATTTGAGCGCCTGGCAGAGAACCGATGTACCTTCAGCCTCCCCAAACAGCATATGAAGCGCATTGATGTAGAAATAGATACAGCGAATAAAGTTTTGCCCTGATCTAGTGCATCTCCGCTGTGTCGTTCGATCGAGCTATATTCGTATAACTCGTCAAAGCCTTAAAAAAACTGGATGGCATTTGAGCGCCTGGCAGAGAACCGATGTACCTTCAGCCTCCCCAAACAGCATATGAAGCGCAATGATGTAGAAATAGATACAGCGAATAAAGTTTTGCCCAGATCTAGTGCATCTCCGCTGTGTCGTTCGATCGAGCTATATTCGTATAACTCGTCAAAGCCTTAAAAAAATTGGATGGCATTTGAGCGCCTGGCAGAGAACCGATGTACCTTCAGCCTCCCCAAACGGCATCACTGGTTAATCAAGGTGAAAAAAGATACAGCGAATAAAGTTTTGCCCAGATCTAGGTAGTGCATCTCCGCTGTGTCGTTCGATCGAGCCATATTCGTATAACTCGTCAAAGCCTAAAAAATTTGGATGGCATTTGAACGCCTGGCAGAGAACCGATGTACCTTCAACCTGCCACCGGAATATTCAAAGTCCCAGCGGCGTATTGCTTCGCCACCGAAATAATCATGTCCCAGCGACGTATTGCTTCGCCACCGAAATAATCATGTCCCAGCGGCGTATTGCTTCGCCACCGAAGATCTGGACAACCTTCTGCTCCCTCGAACGTCACAGCGGAGATGCATTAGATCTGCGCAAAACTTTATTCTGTGTATCTGTTTCTACATCAATGCGCTTCATCTGCCGTTTAGGGAGGCTGTAGGTACATCGGTTATCTGCGAGGCGTTCAAATGCCATCTAATTTTTTTAAGGTTTTGACGAGTTATACGAATATGGCTCGTCAATGCCTAAAAAAAATTGGATGGCATTCGAAAGCCTGGCAGAGGACCGACGTACCTTCAGCCTCCCCAAACGGCATCACTGGTTATTCAAGGTGAAAAAAGATACAGCGAATAAAGTTTTGCCCAGATCTAGTGCATCTCCGCTGTGTCGTTCGAGCGAGCAGAAGGTTGTCCAGATCTAGTGCAACGAAAATTATTAAAATAGCGACATTTTGAAGATAAGGTTGAAAACTACTAAAACGACTAAAATCACAACCTTATCTTCAAAATGTCGCTATTTTAATAATTTTCGCTATTTTTTCTTCGTTCTGGTACCAGCGATAGCCAGTGGTATACTAATTTGTAATCTTTTTTCCTTTTTTGTTTCAAATAAGCAAAATCATGGTCACCGTGCGCAGACATTTTTTTTCATGGAACACTTCAACGCGAAATATTGCGGCCAATTTTAATTTTTTTATGCTGAAAAAATTTGTAAATACTCTCTAAGTGCTTATACATATGTAGGCAAAACCCGGATTCAATAACTTTAGCGAGTTTTTTGTAAGAAATTCCACAAAAACGCAGAAAATAACGGCGTTTACACTAGAATACCCCCTTAAGAATAAGTAGCGACTATTATGAACACCGGCCTTAAGATTAAGCAAATGCTTAATAGTAGATTCGGCAACCTGCACTAATGCGCACTGAGTGCGAGTTTTCTCGCTTCCAATTGCCTAAAAGTCGCACTAGATTTTACTCGCGTCGACTAATGAACGTACAGTTTCATAGTAAAATTTAGTGTGATCACTCAATAGTTGAGTCCACTAAACGCACCCTTTCATTGCGTGCCTGCCGAGTTCGCTATTGGCATTTTCTTAATTCCGCTACGCAATCTGGTGGCGAAAATTAAAGCACTCAAATCGGGTTAGCTGTCACATGTAATTGGCAATATTGTGAATTTCGACTGTTTGATGATCGTTTTTGTAATATTTAACAGACTATTTAATGACAAAAACATTATTGCACTATTTCAATACTTGCGTCAGACCAGTCCTGTAACGCGATTGACCCGATTGCAGAGCTTACAACCGTAGATGGCGTTCTCACAGAATTTACCAATAAAATGTTCAATCTTAGATCGATCCAACCATGGATCGTCATTCGTCCCCATTGGTTGCGTTCAGCGGACTCAGCCGTTGAAGAAGAATAACGCTGGTTGCACGGAAAGTGGCATCCTATTGGCGGAAATACCGTGCCGCCAGAAATTTCCACCAATACGATGCCACTTCCGGCGCAACCAGCGGTATTCAACGGCTCAGTCTACTGAACGCTTCCTGACGCATTGTGACCAATTGTAACTGATTGTGACGCATCCATTGTTACGGTAGCATCTACGAGAATTGGTCACGCTCGTCCTGGTTGTTGTTGTTGTTGCGAAATATGCAATTATAAGGTATGTTGGCTTTATTATAGAATGTTTTATTATATAGATATGTTTTATTCGATGGAATTGAATTAATATGTAATTACAATTGCAAATACATTGCAATTACGAATTGCGATGTATTTTAATTGAATGCAATTTAATACGATGTAATTATAATTCACGAAGTAATTCAATTATAATAATTCAATTCGAAGTAATTCTGCACAACTCTGTCGAATAGTCAGGGTAAAGTTTAATGTACTTGGCGTCGCGACGCTACCGCGTTATAATAAGATTATTTTCATGCGATAACCTCACGCGGCCACGTGTTCCTTTGCACACATTTGCACATATTTGTAAAGTAAAATAAATATTCTATTGAATAAAACCTAATATATTACATTGTATTTCAATTGCATAGTAATTCAATTACGTATTTTAAACTTTCCAATTAATTAAATTCCTAATTATTGTAATGGTGCATCTAATTGAATTACAATGTAATTGAATACGATGTAATGTCGATGAATAAGAATTATTTGAAAACGTAAAAAAATAATGAACATGTACCTATATTGTCAGAGTTTTAAGGGAAGAGGACACTGAAATTTTGAATTCCGAAAATATTTGAGACATGCGAAATTCCTCTTAAGGGGTCGTCTTATGTGACGGCCGGTTTTGTTCGCTTTTTTGGAGAATTTTATTGGACGCACCATGAAAACACAATATCTTGGAATTTGTACTACATATTTATTAACATTTGAACAGTTATTCAGAATATTTTGATGTTAAATTATGGAGTGGAATTGACTTTAGAGCTCTCGAAAGAGACAAGTGAGAAAAAAAATTGATCAACGGCTGACATGATTCCGGCTGTCCTGCTCATCTGAAATCAAAAAGTCAAACGGCACGTTAATTTGTAGACTTGTGGTTATAGCCGGTACCAGAATGAAGTCAAAATATTGGAAATTTAATGTTTGGCACAGTTTTGAAAATAAACTTACGATTTTCGTCATTTTTTTTTCGACGTAACTTTATTTTCAAAACTGTGCCAAACATTAAATTTCCACTATTTTGACTTCATTCTGGTACCGGCTATAGCAACAAGTCTACAAATTAATGTACCGTTTGACTTTTTGATTTCAGATGAGCAGGACAGCCGGAATCATGTCAGCCGTGTCGACCAACTTTTTTTTCTCACCTGTCTCTTTCGAGAGCTGTAAAGTCAATTCCACTCCATATTTTAACTTCAAAATATTCTGAAACACTGTTCAAATGTTAATAAATATGTAGTACAAATTCCAAGATATTGTGTTTTCATGGTTCGTTAAAAAAAATTCCCCCAAAAAAACAGAAAAAAACCGGCCGACGCATAAGACGGCCCCCTTAAGGGAAGGAAGTAAGTTTGAAGTAAAGCCCTTATGCCAGTCTGGACTCAGTTTTAATCATTGCTTTTCATATAATTTACATTACGTTACAAAAATCAAGCATAACTTCAAAAATGTTCTTGCGCAAAGTGTGTGATGCCACAGCCTCTAGGTTTTGCAGCGAAGAAGGGTCCATAGTAAAGTAAAAAATTGTGTATCGAGAAGTTTCTACGTCTCATACTTTTTAAGCTAAAAATGATTGAATTTATTAAATGTCAAAAATGGACAACTTCATCAAAATTTTGAGGAAAAGCAAGCACAGCGCAAAGAGTTTCGCAGATTTCTTCATACCGTTACACAATTTTTTTGGTCTCATGTTAGTCTTGAAGCATGCCAAACTGCAAGAGAATCAGACCAAGAGTTTTGCGCAAGGAACATTAAATATATTAAAAAAGTAAGTTTTGAGATAAATGCATTTTAAATCTAAAGAGTAAATTCCAGACCATTTTTCCTTTTTGTATAGTCTAAAATCCACCTGGTTGATACACATCCTCATCAATCTTGCGTCTCTTCCTCTCAGCAGCAATTTTCTTTGTGTTTTCTTTCTTCTTAAAGCGCTTTCTAGTAGTGGATTGCTGTTGTGCACTGCAGGTTTCTCTTCTGTTGTCTCTCTCTCTAGCTATACTTATAACTGCTTCAGATACAACTTCCCTAGCTGTTTGCTTCCTCAATGTCAATGAGCGTACACAACCCATATTAAATTCTGAAACAGCACGTGCCATAGCTACTTCAAGTCTTGCCTTCGACACAAATGTTGTCTTTGGACAGAATCTCCACACTTTTGCATGGAGAAATTAATTTGCATTTTGAGTGCCTCCCTTACAGCACCTTGCCATCAAATTTTCATTTGACAGTCTTTCGTATCGGGGTTTCACTTTGGTAGCGACACCTTCAGATAGCTTGAGTGACATGTGTGTGTGGCTCATTGGTTTTCGTCTAATACTTTTTGCTCGATTGTAAAAGCACTACGATTGCTTGCCCTTAGGACATCTGGTATGGTTAGGATTGCTGTCTGTAGAGCTACAGTGATCTAAAGTAGCCATCTATAGCCATCACAGCATCTTCCATGGCCTTTACATTTGGCATATTTTTTACAATAGCATTTCTATAACATTCAAAGTAAATTTTGCAACCCGACAGAAAATATCAAATTGATAAAATATATGTTTTCTGCAATCGCTTTATAACCTATAATAATAGCACGCTTCACTCTACTCTTACTCTTGCGATATTTTCGGCTAATGAGGTCCATTTCACTCGTTTTATACAAGCTAAGTTCACTGCACCGTAAAATCTCACTCTGTATTCTCACGTAAACCGGAGTTTTGAAAGATTTAAAAAAATATGGTGTCTAGCGCCCGGAGGGACTGACCTCTGTCGGCAGCTACTGACTCTTTTGGGCCCGCTTAGAGAGTTACGTAGGCGCAGTTTAGTAGGCGCAGTCAAATGGATTCTGTTACAGAGTTTTAGAATCGTTTTAGAATCGCGAAATGCATTTTGGCCATTGGTGAAAATAAACAATGTCAAGTCCATGCAGTTAATTTGGATTTCCCAAAACACTAGCCAGCGGTTGAATATACTCGAAGAGCTAAATAATAGAGAAATATACCGAAAAACGAAGGTTTTGGTTTTCGGCTCTTTCACAACGTTTTGGAAGAATAGGTTTTTCTGGTAGAACGACAACACTGAATGTCGAACCATGTTGTGTAAGGTAAAAGTCCCCATTTCTACTCATGTACCGATTTCTACTCATTTCCTATTTTTCTTATTATCATAACCGTTACGTTTGGACTATAGTAGTAACGAAATAATTCTAAATTATTTGAACATTTGCGCGGGTTTTGCACGAGCTTGGGGCTGAACAAAGTGCAACATAAACAACGAAAAACTTTTAAAACGAGAGACCAACGATTTCTCGATCGTGTTCTAGCTGTTTGTGCTAAGGAACAGCGACACTATTGGTATTCGACAATTGGGCAGAAAATAATTTTTGCAGTGGAAGTTCTTATTTAGTAACAAAAACAGATACCGTATTGTGCTCTGGATTTAGAATCTTTTACTATTTTTAATTTTTTTAAGCAGAAAACGGGTGAATAGGTTTTGGGTCAAGTGAATCACCGTCATGTGTGTATTTCTATTCACCACACTTCTGGTAACATAACCTCACAATTCAATGTACGCTGTAACCTCTATTTCTATTCAAAGGCATTTTATTTTTTATTTATCATTATTGTATGATTTACTATTGTGTTAGAAAACCTCCCCATACAAGATGTAACTTATTTTAACCTGAAAAGGCAACATGTTATGTGAGCAGAAATTGGTACAAATGGTGAGTAGAAATACCTACGTCCATCGCTACTTTTCCGTGAGCAGAAATACGGACATTTAGGGGATTGTATTTAATTACAAATTACTAATAGTTAAACATCTTAGAATATCTTTCTTAAATAGTTTTTGAATTGTTTGATTTATTATTCAAGAATTAATCAATTACTCTGCAAATTTTGATCACAAACAAATTTTTTACACTTTCTTTATGACGAGTAATATCTTAAATGAGTAGAAATTGGGACATTCACCTTACGGTTGAACAAGGGTTCAACAAAAAAAACCTAATAATATAATAAACATATAATATAAAAAACATAATAATATAACCTGAAAGTTTTAAAAAAATTGTATGTATAGATTCCTTACAAAAATTCCCCCAAAGCAACCTTGATTTCTGCCGATTACACCAGGTTCCCCCTTAATCAAAAGAGAGTAAAAAATTGACGTTGCCAGGATTATTTTTATATAAAAAAATGTTTGTTTAATTCTAGTAATACATAATAATAATGCCTAAAAGTTTTAAAAAAATTACAGCGAATAAAGTTTTGCCCAGCTCTAGTGCATCTCCGCTGTGTCGTTCGATCGAGCTATATTCGTATAACTCGTTAAAGCCTTAAAAAAATTGGATCGCATTCGAAAGCCTGGCAGAGGACCGATGCACCTTCAGCCTCCCCAAACAGCATATGAAGCGCATTGATGTAGAAATAGATACAGCGAATAAAGTTTTGCCCAGCTCTAGTGCATCTCCGCTGTGTCGTTCGATCGAGCTATATTCGTATAACTCGTTAAAGCCTTAAAAAAATTGGATCGCATTCGAAAGCCTGGCAGAGGACCGATGCACCTTCAGCCTCCCCAAACAGCATATGAAGCGCATTGATGTAGAAATAGATACAGCGAATAAAGTTTTGCCCTGATCTAGTGCATCTCCGCTGTGTCGTTCGATCGAGCTATATTCGTATAACTCGTCAAAGCCTTAAAAAAACTGGATGGCATTTGAGCGCCTGGCAGAGAACCGATGTACCTTCAGCCTCCCCAAACAGCATATGAAGCGCATTGATGTAGAAATAGATACAGCGAATAAAGTTTTGCCCTGATGTAGTGCATCTCCGCTGTGTCGTTCGATCGAGCTATATTCGTATAACTCGTCAAAGCCTTAAAAAAACTGGATGGCATTTGAGCGCCTGGCAGAGAACCGATGTACCTTCAGCCTCCCCAAACAGCATATGAAGCGCATTGATGTAGAAATAGATACAGCGAATAAAGTTTTGCCCTGATCTAGTGCATCTCCGCTGTGTCGTTCGATCGAGCTATATTCGTATAACTCGTCAAAGCCTTAAAAAAACTGGATGGCATTTGAGCGCCTGGCAGAGAACCGATGTACCTTCAGCCTCCCCAAACAGCATATGAAGCGCATTGATGTAGAAATAGATACAGCGAATAAAGTTTTGCCCTGATCTAGTGCATCTCCGCTGTGTCGTTCGATCGAGCTATATTCGTATAACTCGTCAAAGCCTTAAAAAAACTGGATGGCATTTGAGCGCCTGGCAGAGAACCGATGTACCTTCAGCCTCCCCAAACAGCATATGAAGCGCAATGATGTAGAAATAGATACAGCGAATAAAGTTTTGCCCAGATCTAGTGCATCTCCGCTGTGTCGTTCGATCGAGCTATATTCGTATAACTCGTCAAAGCCTTAAAAAAATTGGATGGCATTTGAGCGCCTGGCAGAGAACCGATGTACCTTCAGCCTCCCCAAACGGCATCACTGGTTAATCAAGGTGAAAAAAGATACAGCGAATAAAGTTTTGCCCAGATCTAGGTAGTGCATCTCCGCTGTGTCGTTCGATCGAGCCATATTCGTATAACTCGTCAAAGCCTAAAAAATTTGGATGGCATTTGAACGCCTGGCAGAGAACCGATGTACCTTCAACCTGCCACCGGAATATTCAAAGTCCCAGCGGCGTATTGCTTCGCCACCGAAATAATCATGTCCCAGCGACGTATTGCTTCGCCACCGAAATAATCATGTCCCAGCGGCGTATTGCTTCGCCACCGAAGATCTGGACAACCTTCTGCTCCCTCGAACGTCACAGCGGAGATGCATTAGATCTGCGCAAAACTTTATTCTGTGTATCTGTTTCTACATCAATGCGCTTCATCTGCCGTTTAGGGAGGCTGTAGGTACATCGGTTATCTGCGAGGCGTTCAAATGCCATCTAATTTTTTTAAGGTTTTGACGAGTTATACGAATATGGCTCGTCAATGCCTAAAAAAAATTGGATGGCATTCGAAAGCCTGGCAGAGGACCGACGTACCTTCAGCCTCCCCAAACGGCATCACTGGTTATTCAAGGTGAAAAAAGATACAGCGAATAAAGTTTTGCCCAGATCTAGTGCATCTCCGCTGTGTCGTTCGAGCGAGCAGAATGTTGTCCAGATCTAGTGCAACGAAAATTATTAAAATAGCGACATTTTGAAGATAAGGTTGAAAACTACTAAAACGACTAAAATCACAACCTTATCTTCAAAATGTCGCTATTTTAATAATTTTCGCTATTTTTTCTTCGTTCTGGTACCAGCGATAGCCAGTGGTATACTAATTTGTAATCTTTTTTCCTTTTTTGTTTCAAATAAGCAAAATCATGGTCACCGTGCGCAGACATTTTTTTTCATGGAACACTTCAACGCGAAATATTGCGGCCAATTTTAATTTTTTTATGCTGAAAAAATTTGTAAATACTCTCTAAGTGCTTATACATATGTAGGCAAAACCCGGATTCAATAACTTTAGCGAGTTTTTTGTAAGAAATTCCACAAAAACGCAGAAAATAACGGCGTTTACACTAGAATACCCCCTTAAGAATAAGTAGCGACTATTATGAACACCGGCCTTAAGATTAAGCAAATGCTTAATAGTAGATTCGGCAACCTGCACTAATGCGCACTGAGTGCGAGTTTTCTCGCTTCCAATTGCCTAAAAGTCGCACTAGATTTTACTCGCGTCGACTAATGAACGTACAGTTTCATAGTAAAATTTAGTGTGATCACTCAATAGTTGAGTCCACTAAACGCACCCTTTCATTGCGTGCCTGCCGAGTTCGCTATTGGCATTTTCTTAATTCCGCTACGCAATCTGGTGGCGAAAATTAAAGCACTCAAATCGGGTTAGCTGTCACATGTAATTGGCAATATTGTGAATTTCGACTGTTTGATGATCGTTTTTGTAATATTTAACAGACTATTTAATGACAAAAACATTATTGCACTATTTCAATACTTGCGTCAGACCAGTCCTGTAACGCGATTGACCCGATTGCAGAGCTTACAACCGTAGATGGCGTTCTCACAGAATTTACCAATAAAATGTTCAATCTTAGATCGATCCAACCATGGATCGTCATTCGTCCCCATTGGTTGCGTTCAGCGGACTCAGCCGTTGAAGAAGAATAACGCTGGTTGCACGGAAAGTGGCATCCTATTGGCGGAAATACCGTGCCGCCAGAAATTTCCACCAATACGATGCCACTTCCGGCGCAACCAGCGGTATTCAACGGCTCAGTCTACTGAACGCTTCCTGACGCATTGTGACCAATTGTAACTGATTGTGACGCATCCATTGTTACGGTAGCATCTACGAGAATTGGTCACGCTCGTCCTGGTTGTTGTTGTTGTTGCGAAATATGCAATTATAAGGTATGTTGGCTTTATTATAGAATGTTTTATTATATAGATATGTTTTATTCGATGGAATTGAATTAATATGTAATTACAATTGCAAATACATTGCAATTACGAATTGCGATGTATTTTAATTGAATGCAATTTAATACGATGTAATTATAATTCACGAAGTAATTCAATTATAATAATTCAATTCGAAGTAATTCTGCACAACTCTGTCGAATAGTCAGGGTAAAGTTTAATGTACTTGGCGTCGCGACGCTACCGCGTTATAATAAGATTATTTTCATGCGATAACCTCACGCGGCCACGTGTTCCTTTGCACACATTTGCACATATTTGTAAAGTAAAATAAATATTCTATTGAATAAAACCTAATATATTACATTGTATTTCAATTGCATAGTAATTCAATTACGTATTTTAAACTTTCCAATTAATTAAATTCCTAATTATTGTAATGGTGCATCTAATTGAATTACAATGTAATTGAATACGATGTAATGTCGATGAATAAGAATTATTTGAAAACGTAAAAAAATAATGAACATGTACCTATATTGTCAGAGTTTTAAGGGAAGAGGACACTGAAATTTTGAATTCCGAAAATATTTGAGACATGCGAAATTCCTCTTAAGGGGGTCGTCTTATGTGACGGCCGGTTTTGTTCGCTTTTTTGGAGAATTTTATTGGACGCACCATGAAAACACAATATCTTGGAATTTGTACTACATATTTATTAACATTTGAACAGTTATTCAGAATATTTTGATGTTAAATTATGGAGTGGAATTGACTTTAGAGCTCTCGAAAGAGACAAGTGAGAAAAAAAAATTGATCAACGGCTGACATGATTCCGGCTGTCCTGCTCATCTGAAATCAAAAAGTCAAACGGCACGTTAATTTGTAGACTTGTGGTTATAGCCGGTACCAGAATGAAGTCAAAATATTGGAAATTTAATGTTTGGCACAGTTTTGAAAATAAACTTACGATTTTCGTCATTTTTTTTTCGACGTAACTTTATTTTCAAAACTGTGCCAAACATTAAATTTCCACTATTTTGACTTCATTCTGGTACCGGCTATAGCAACAAGTCTACAAATTAATGTACCGTTTGACTTTTTGATTTCAGATGAGCAGGACAGCCGGAATCATGTCAGCCGTGTCGACCAACTTTTTTTTCTCACCTGTCTCTTTCGAGAGCTGTAAAGTCAATTCCACTCCATATTTTAACTTCAAAATATTCTGAAACACTGTTCAAATGTTAATAAATATGTAGTACAAATTCCAAGATATTGTGTTTTCATGGTTCGTTAAAAAAAATTCCCCCAAAAAAACAGAAAAAAACCGGCCGACGCATAAGACGGCCCCCTTAAGGGAAGGAAGTAAGTTTGAAGTAAAGCCCTTATGCCAGTCTGGACTCAGTTTTAATCATTGCTTTTCATATAATTTACATTACGTTACAAAAATCAAGCATAACTTCAAAAATGTTCTTGCGCAAAGTGTGTGATGCCACAGCCTCTAGGTTTTGCAGCGAAGAAGGGTCCATAGTAAAGTAAAAAATTGTGTATCGAGAAGTTTCTACGTCTCATACTTTTTAAGCTAAAAATGATTGAATTTATTAAATGTCAAAAATGGACAACTTCATCAAAATTTTGAGGAAAAGCAAGCACAGCGCAAAGAGTTTCGCAGATTTCTTCATACCGTTACACAATTTTTTTGGTCTCATGTTAGTCTTGAAGCATGCCAAACTGCAAGAGAATCAGACCAAGAGTTTTGCGCAAGGAACATTAAATATATTAAAAAAGTAAGTTTTGAGATAAATGCATTTTAAATCTAAAGAGTAAATTCCAGACCATTTTTCCTTTTTGTATAGTCTAAAATCCACCTGGTTGATACACATCCTCATCAATCTTGCGTCTCTTCCTCTCAGCAGCAATTTTCTTTGTGTTTTCTTTCTTCTTAAAGCGCTTTCTAGTAGTGGATTGCTGTTGTGCACTGCAGGTTTCTCTTCTGTTGTCTCTCTCTCTAGCTATACTTATAACTGCTTCAGATACAACTTCCCTAGCTGTTTGCTTCCTCAATGTCAATGAGCGTACACAACCCATATTAAATTCTGAAACAGCACGTGCCATAGCTACTTCAAGTCTTGCCTTCGACACAAATGTTGTCTTTGGGCAGAATCTCCACACTTTTGCATGGAGAAATTAATTTGCATTTTGAGTGCCTCCCTTACAGCACCTTGCCATCAAATTTTCATTTGACAGTCTTTCGTATCGGGGTTTCACTTTGGTAGCGACACCTTCAGATAGCTTGAGTGACATGTGTGTGTGGCTCATTGGTTTTCGTCTAATACTTTTTGCTCGATTGTAAAAGCACTACGATTGCTTGCCCTTAGGACATCTGGTATGGTTAGGATTGCTGTCTGTAGAGCTACAGTGATCTAAAGTAGCCATCTATAGCCATCACAGCATCTTCCATGGCCTTTACATTTGGCATATTTTTTACAATAGCATTTCTATAACATTCAAAGTAAATTTTGCAACCCGACAGAAAATATCAAATTGATAAAATATATGTTTTCTGCAATCGCTTTATAACCTATAATAATAGCACGCTTCACTCTACTCTTACTCTTGCGATATTTTCGGCTAATGAGGTCCATTTCACTCGTTTTATACAAGCTAAGTTCACTGCACCGTAAAATCTCACTCTGTATTCTCACGTAAACCGGAGTTTTGAAAGATTTAAAAAAATATGGTGTCTAGCGCCCGGAGGGACTGACCTCTGTCGGCAGCTACTGACTCTTTTGGGCCCGCTTAGAGAGTTACGTAGGCGCAGTTTAGTAGGCGCAGTCAAATGGATTCTGTTACAGAGTTTTAGAATCGTTTTAGAATCGCGAAATGCATTTTGGCCATTGGTGAAAATAAACAATGTCAAGTCCATGCAGTTAATTTGGATTTCCCAAAACACTAGCCAGCGGTTGAATATACTCGAAGAGCTAAATAATAGAGAAATATACCGAAAAACGAAGGTTTTGGTTTTCGGCTCTTTCACAATGTTTTGGAAGAATAGGTTTTTCTGGTAGAACGACAACACTGAATGTCGAACCATGTTGTGTAAGGTAAAAGTCCCCATTTCTACTCATGTACCGATTTCTACTCATTTCCTATTTTTCTTATTATTATAACCGTTACGTTTGGACTATAGTAGTAACGAAATAATTCTAAATTATTTGAACATTTGCGCGGGTTTTGCACGAGCTTGGGGCTGAACAAAGTGCAACATAAACAACGAAAAACTTTTAAAACGAGAGACCAACGATTTCTCGATCGTGTTCTAGCTGTTTGTGCTAAGGAACAGCGACACTATTGGTATTCGACAATTGGGCAGAAAATAATTTTTGCAGTGGAAGTTCTTATTTAGTAACAAAAACAGATACCGTATTGTGCTCTGGATTTAGAATCTTTTACTATTTTTAATTTTTTTAAGCAGAAAACGGGTGAATAGGTTTTGGGTCAAGTGAATCACCGTCATGTGTGTATTTCTACTCACCACACTTCTGGTAACATAACCTCACAATTCAATGTACGCTGTAACCTCTATTTCTATTCAAAGGCATTTTATTTTTTATTTATCATTATTGTATGATTTACTATTGTGTTAGAAAACCTCCCCATACAAGATGTAACTTATTTTAACCTGAAAAGGCAACATGTTATGTGAGCAGAAATTGGTACAAATGGTGAGTAGAAATACCTACGTCCATCGCTACTTTTCCGTGAGCAGAAATACGGACATTTAGGGGATTGTATTTAATTACAAATTACTAATAGTTAAACATCTTAGAATATCTTTCTTAAATAGTTTTTGAATTGTTTGATTTATTATTCAAGAATTAATCAATTACTCTGCAAATTTTGATCACAAACAAATTTTTTACACTTTCTTTATGACGAGTAATATCTTAAATGAGTAGAAATTGGGACATTCACCTTACGGTTGAACAAGGGTTCAACAAAAAAAACCTAATAATATAATAAACATATAATATAAAAAACATAATAATATAACCTGAAAGTTTTAAAAAAATTGTATGTATAGATTCCTTACAAAAATTCCCCCAAAGCAACCTTGATTTCTGCCGATTACACCAGGTTCCCCCTTAATCAAAAGAGAGTAAAAAATTGACGTTGCCAGGATTATTTTTATATAAAAAAAATGTTTGTTTAATTCTAGTAATACATAATAATAATGCCTAAAAGTTTTAAAAAAATTACAGCGAATAAAGTTTTGCCCAGCTCTAGTGCATCTCCGCTGTGTCGTTCGATCGAGCTATATTCGTATAACTCGTTAAAGCCTTAAAAAAATTGGATCGCATTCGAAAGCCTGGCAGAGGACCGATGCACCTTCAGCCTCCCCAAACAGCATATGAAGCGCATTGATGTAGAAATAGATACAGCGAATAAAGTTTTGCCCTGATCTAGTGCATCTCCGCTGTGTCGTTCGATCGAGCTATATTCGTATAACTCGTCAAAGCCTTAAAAAAACTGGATGGCATTTGAGCGCCTGGCAGAGAACCGATGTACCTTCAGCCTCCCCAAACAGCATATGAAGCGCATTGATGTAGAAATAGATACAGCGAATAAAGTTTTGCCCTGATCTAGTGCATCTCCGCTGTGTCGTTCGATCGAGCTATATTCGTATAACTCGTCAAAGCCTTAAAAAAACTGGATGGCATTTGAGCGCCTGGCAGAGAACCGATGTACCTTCAGCCTCCCCAAACAGCATATGAAGCGCATTGATGTAGAAATAGATACAGCGAATAAAGTTTTGCCCTGATCTAGTGCATCTCCGCTGTGTCGTTCGATCGAGCTATATTCGTATAACTCGTCAAAGCCTTAAAAAAACTGGATGGCATTTGAGCGCCTGGCAGAGAACCGATGTACCTTCAGCCTCCCCAAACAGCATATGAAGCGCATAAAGATACAGCGAATAAAGTTTTGCCCAGATCTAGTGCATCTCCGCTGTGTCGTTCGATCGAGCTATATTCGTATAACTCGTCAAAGCCTTAAAAAAATTGGATGGCATTTGAGCGCCTGGCAGAGAACCGATGTACCTTCAGCCTCCCCAAACGGCATCACTGGTTAATCAAGGTGAAAAAAGATACAGCGAATAAAGTTTTGCCCAGATCTAGGTAGTGCATCTCCGCTGTGTCGTTCGATCGAGCCATATTCGTATAACTCGTCAAAGCCTAAAAAATTTGGATGGCATTTGAACGCCTGGCAGAGAACCGATGTACCTTCAACCTGCCACCGGAATATTCAAAGTCCCAGCGGCGTATTGCTTCGCCACCGAAATAATCATGTCCCAGCGACGTATTGCTTCGCCACCGAAATAATCATGTCCCAGCGGCGTATTGCTTCGCCACCGAAGATCTGGACAACCTTCTGCTCCCTCGAACGTCACAGCGGAGATGCATTAGATCTGCGCAAAACTTTATTCTGTGTATCTGTTTCTACATCAATGCGCTTCATCTGCCGTTTAGGGAGGCTGTAGGTACATCGGTTATCTGCGAGGCGTTCAAATGCCATCTAATTTTTTTAAGGTTTTGACGAGTTATACGAATATGGCTCGTCAATGCCTAAAAAAAATTGGATGGCATTCGAAAGCCTGGCAGAGGACCGACGTACCTTCAGCCTCCCCAAACGGCATCACTGGTTATTCAAGGTGAAAAAAGATACAGCGAATAAAGTTTTGCCCAGATCTAGTGCATCTCCGCTGTGTCGTTCGAGCGAGCAGAAGGTTGTCCAGATCTAGTGCAACGAAAATTATTAAAATAGCGACATTTTGAAGATAAGGTTGAAAACTACTAAAACGACTAAAATCACAACCTTATCTTCAAAATGTCGCTATTTTAATAATTTTCGCTATTTTTTCTTCGTTCTGGTACCAGCGATAGCCAGTGGTATACTAATTTGTAATCTTTTTTCCTTTTTTGTTTCAAATAAGCAAAATCATGGTCACCGTGCGCAGACATTTTTTTTCATGGAACACTTCAACGCGAAATATTGCGGCCAATTTTAATTTTTTTATGCTGAAAAAATTTGTAAATACTCTCTAAGTGCTTATACATATGTAGGCAAAACCCGGATTCAATAACTTTAGCGAGTTTTTTGTAAGAAATTCCACAAAAACGCAGAAAATAACGGCGTTTACACTAGAATACCCCCTTAAGAATAAGTAGCGACTATTATGAACACCGGCCTTAAGATTAAGCAAATGCTTAATAGTAGATTCGGCAACCTGCACTAATGCGCACTGAGTGCGAGTTTTCTCGCTTCCAATTGCCTAAAAGTCGCACTAGATTTTACTCGCGTCGACTAATGAACGTACAGTTTCATAGTAAAATTTAGTGTGATCACTCAATAGTTGAGTCCACTAAACGCACCCTTTCATTGCGTGCCTGCCGAGTTCGCTATTGGCATTTTCTTAATTCCGCTACGCAATCTGGTGGCGAAAATTAAAGCACTCAAATCGGGTTAGCTGTCACATGTAATTGGCAATATTGTGAATTTCGACTGTTTGATGATCGTTTTTGTAATATTTAACAGACTATTTAATGACAAAAACATTATTGCACTATTTCAATACTTGCGTCAGACCAGTCCTGTAACGCGATTGACCCGATTGCAGAGCTTACAACCGTAGATGGCGTTCTCACAGAATTTACCAATAAAATGTTCAATCTTAGATCGATCCAACCATGGATCGTCATTCGTCCCCATTGGTTGCGTTCAGCGGACTCAGCCGTTGAAGAAGAATAACGCTGGTTGCACGGAAAGTGGCATCCTATTGGCGGAAATACCGTGCCGCCAGAAATTTCCACCAATACGATGCCACTTCCGGCGCAACCAGCGGTATTCAACGGCTCAGTCTACTGAACGCTTCCTGACGCATTGTGACCAATTGTAACTGATTGTGACGCATCCATTGTTACGGTAGCATCTACGAGAATTGGTCACGCTCGTCCTGGTTGTTGTTGTTGTTGCGAAATATGCAATTATAAGGTATGTTGGCTTTATTATAGAATGTTTTATTATATAGATATGTTTTATTCGATGGAATTGAATTAATATGTAATTACAATTGCAAATACATTGCAATTACGAATTGCGATGTATTTTAATTGAATGCAATTTAATACGATGTAATTATAATTCACGAAGTAATTCAATTATAATAATTCAATTCGAAGTAATTCTGCACAACTCTGTCGAATAGTCAGGGTAAAGTTTAATGTACTTGGCGTCGCGACGCTACCGCGTTATAATAAGATTATTTTCATGCGATAACCTCACGCGGCCACGTGTTCCTTTGCACACATTTGCACATATTTGTAAAGTAAAATAAATATTCTATTGAATAAAACCTAATATATTACATTGTATTTCAATTGCATAGTAATTCAATTACGTATTTTAAACTTTCCAATTAATTAAATTCCTAATTATTGTAATGGTGCATCTAATTGAATTACAATGTAATTGAATACGATGTAATGTCGATGAATAAGAATTATTTGAAAACGTAAAAAAATAATGAACATGTACCTATATTGTCAGAGTTTTAAGGGAAGAGGACACTGAAATTTTGAATTCCGAAAATATTTGAGACATGCGAAATTCCTCTTAAGGGGGTCGTCTTATGTGACGGCCGGTTTTGTTCGCTTTTTTGGAGAATTTTATTGGACGCACCATGAAAACACAATATCTTGGAATTTGTACTACATATTTATTAACATTTGAACAGTTATTCAGAATATTTTGATGTTAAATTATGGAGTGGAATTGACTTTAGAGCTCTCGAAAGAGACAAGTGAGAAAAAAAAATTGATCAACGGCTGACATGATTCCGGCTGTCCTGCTCATCTGAAATCAAAAAGTCAAACGGCACGTTAATTTGTAGACTTGTGGTTATAGCCGGTACCAGAATGAAGTCAAAATATTGGAAATTTAATGTTTGGCACAGTTTTGAAAATAAACTTACGATTTTCGTCATTTTTTTTTCGACGTAACTTTATTTTCAAAACTGTGCCAAACATTAAATTTCCACTATTTTGACTTCATTCTGGTACCGGCTATAGCAACAAGTCTACAAATTAATGTACCGTTTGACTTTTTGATTTCAGATGAGCAGGACAGCCGGAATCATGTCAGCCGTGTCGACCAACTTTTTTTTCTCACCTGTCTCTTTCGAGAGCTGTAAAGTCAATTCCACTCCATATTTTAACTTCAAAATATTCTGAAACACTGTTCAAATGTTAATAAATATGTAGTACAAATTCCAAGATATTGTGTTTTCATGGTTCGTTAAAAAAAATTCCCCCCAAAAAACAGAAAAAAACCGGCCGACGCATAAGACGGCCCCCTTAAGGGAAGGAAGTAAGTTTGAAGTAAAGCCCTTATGCCAGTCTGGACTCAGTTTTAATCATTGCTTTTCATATAATTTACATTACGTTACAAAAATCAAGCATAACTTCAAAAATGTTCTTGCGCAAAGTGTGTGATGCCACAGCCTCTAGGTTTTGCAGCGAAGAAGGGTCCATAGTAAAGTAAAAAATTGTGTATCGAGAAGTTTCTACGTCTCATACTTTTTAAGCTAAAAATGATTGAATTTATTAAATGTCAAAAATGGACAACTTCATCAAAATTTTGAGGAAAAGCAAGCACAGCGCAAAGAGTTTCGCAGATTTCTTCATACCGTTACACAATTTTTTTGGTCTCATGTTAGTCTTGAAGCATGCCAAACTGCAAGAGAATCAGACCAAGAGTTTTGCGCAAGGAACATTAAATATATTAAAAAAGTAAGTTTTGAGATAAATGCATTTTAAATCTAAAGAGTAAATTCCAGACCATTTTTCCTTTTTGTATAGTCTAAAATCCACCTGGTTGATACACATCCTCATCAATCTTGCGTCTCTTCCTCTCAGCAGCAATTTTCTTTGTGTTTTCTTTCTTCTTAAAGCGCTTTCTAGTAGTGGATTGCTGTTGTGCACTGCAGGTTTCTCTTCTGTTGTCTCTCTCTCTAGCTATACTTATAACTGCTTCAGATACAACTTCCCTAGCTGTTTGCTTCCTCAATGTCAATGAGCGTACACAACCCATATTAAATTCTGAAACAGCACGTGCCATAGCTACTTCAAGTCTTGCCTTCGACACAAATGTTGTCTTTGGGCAGAATCTCCACACTTTTGCATGGAGAAATTAATTTGCATTTTGAGTGCCTCCCTTACAGCACCTTGCCATCAAATTTTCATTTGACAGTCTTTCGTATCGGGGTTTCACTTTGGTAGCGACACCTTCAGATAGCTTGAGTGACATGTGTGTGTGGCTCATTGGTTTTCGTCTAATACTTTTTGCTCGATTGTAAAAGCACTACGATTGCTTGCCCTTAGGACATCTGGTATGGTTAGGATTGCTGTCTGTAGAGCTACAGTGATCTAAAGTAGCCATCTATAGCCATCACAGCATCTTCCATGGCCTTTACATTTGGCATATTTTTTACAATAGCATTTCTATAACATTCAAAGTAAATTTTGCAACCCGACAGAAAATATCAAATTGATAAAATATATGTTTTCTGCAATCGCTTTATAACCTATAATAATAGCACGCTTCACTCTACTCTTACTCTTGCGATATTTTCGGCTAATGAGGTCCATTTCACTCGTTTTATACAAGCTAAGTTCACTGCACCGTAAAATCTCACTCTGTATTCTCACGTAAACCGGAGTTTTGAAAGATTTAAAAAAATATGGTGTCTAGCGCCCGGAGGGACTGACCTCTGTCGGCAGCTACTGACTCTTTTGGGCCCGCTTAGAGAGTTACGTAGGCGCAGTTTAGTAGGCGCAGTCAAATGGATTCTGTTACAGAGTTTTAGAATCGTTTTAGAATCGCGAAATGCATTTTGGCCATTGGTGAAAATAAACAATGTCAAGTCCATGCAGTTAATTTGGATTTCCCAAAACACTAGCCAGCGGTTGAATATACTCGAAGAGCTAAATAATAGAGAAATATACCGAAAAACGAAGGTTTTGGTTTTCGGCTCTTTCACAATGTTTTGGAAGAATAGGTTTTTCTGGTAGAACGACAACACTGAATGTCGAACCATGTTGTGTAAGGTAAAAGTCCCCATTTCTACTCATGTACCGATTTCTACTCATTTCCTATTTTTCTTATTATTATAACCGTTACGTTTGGACTATAGTAGTAACGAAATAATTCTAAATTATTTGAACATTTGCGCGGGTTTTGCACGAGCTTGGGGCTGAACAAAGTGCAACATAAACAACGAAAAACTTTTAAAACGAGAGACCAACGATTTCTCGATCGTGTTCTAGCTGTTTGTGCTAAGGAACAGCGACACTATTGGTATTCGACAATTGGGCAGAAAATAATTTTTGCAGTGGAAGTTCTTATTTAGTAACAAAAACAGATACCGTATTGTGCTCTGGATTTAGAATCTTTTACTATTTTTAATTTTTTTAAGCAGAAAACGGGTGAATAGGTTTTGGGTCAAGTGAATCACCGTCATGTGTGTATTTCTACTCACCACACTTCTGGTAACATAACCTCACAATTCAATGTACGCTGTAACCTCTATTTCTATTCAAAGGCATTTTATTTTTTATTTATCATTATTGTATGATTTACTATTGTGTTAGAAAACCTCCCCATACAAGATGTAACTTATTTTAACCTGAAAAGGCAACATGTTATGTGAGCAGAAATTGGTACAAATGGTGAGTAGAAATACCTACGTCCATCGCTACTTTTCCGTGAGCAGAAATACGGACATTTAGAGGATTGTATTTAATTACAAATTACTAATAGTTAAACATCTTAGAATATCTTTCTTAAATAGTTTTTGAATTGTTTGATTTATTATTCAAGAATTAATCAATTACTCTGCAAATTTTGATCACAAACAAATTTTTTACACTTTCTTTATGACGAGTAATATCTTAAATGAGTAGAAATTGGGACATTCACCTTACGGTTGAACAAGGGTTCAACAAAAAAAACCTAATAATATAATAAACATATAATATAAAAAACATAATAATATAACCTGAAAGTTTTAAAAAAATTGTATGTATAGATTCCTTACAAAAATTCCCCCAAAGCAACCTTGATTTCTGCCGATTACACCAGGTTCCCCCTTAATCAAAAAAGAGTAAAAAATTGACGTTGCCAGGATTATTTTTATATAAAAAAATGTTTGTTTAATTCTAGTAATACATAATAATAATGCCTAAAAGTTTTAAAAAAATTACAGCGAATAAAGTTTTGCCCAGCTCTAGTGCATCTCCGCTGTGTCGTTCGATCGAGCTATATTCGTATAACTCGTTAAAGCCTTAAAAAAATTGGATCGCATTCGAAAGCCTGGCAGAGGACCGATGCACCTTCAGCCTCCCCAAACAGCATATGAAGCGCATTGATGTAGAAATAGATACAGCGAATAAAGTTTTGCCCTGATCTAGTGCATCTCCGCTGTGTCGTTCGATCGAGCTATATTCGTATAACTCGTCAAAGCCTTAAAAAAACTGGATGGCATTTGAGCGCCTGGCAGAGAACCGATGTACCTTCAGCCTCCCCAAACAGCATATGAAGCGCATTGATGTAGAAATAGATACAGCGAATAAAGTTTTGCCCTGATCTAGTGCATCTCTGCTGTGTCGTTCGATCGAGCTATATTCGTATAACTCGTCAAAGCCTTAAAAAAACTGGATGGCATTTGAGCGCCTGGCAGAGAACCGATGTACCTTCAGCCTCCCCAAACAGCATATGAAGCGCATTGATGTAGAAATAGATACAGCGAATAAAGTTTTGCCCTGATCTAGTGCATCTCCGCTGTGTCGTTCGATCGAGCTATATTCGTATAACTCGTCAAAGCCTTAAAAGAACTGGATGGCATTTGAGCGCCTGACAGAGAACCGATGTACCTTCAGCCTCCCCAAACAGCATATGAAGCGCATTGATGTAGAAATAGATACAGCGAATAAAGTTTTGCCCTGATCTAGTGCATCTCCGCTGTGTCGTTCGATCGAGCTATATTCGTATAACTCGTCAAAGCCTTAAAAAAACTGGATGGCATTTGAGCGCCTGGCAGAGAACCGATGTACCTTCAGCCTCCCCAAACAGCATATGAAGCGCAATGATGTAGAAATAGATACAGCGAATAAAGTTTTGCCCAGATCTAGTGCATCTCCGCTGTGTCGTTCGATCGAGCTATATTCGTATAACTCGTCAAAGCCTTAAAAAAATTGGATGGCATTTGAGCGCCTGGCAGAGAACCGATGTACCTTCAGCCTCCCCAAACGGCATCACTGGTTAATCAAGGTGAAAAAAGATACAGCGAATAATGTTTTGCCCAGATCTAGGTAGTGCATCTCCGCTGTGTCGTTCGATCGAGCCATATTCGTATAACTCGTCAAAGCCTAAAAAATTTGGATGGCATTTGAACGCCTGGCAGAGAACCGATGTACCTTCAACCTGCCACCGGAATATTCAAAGTCCCAGCGGCGTATTGCTTCGCCACCGAAATAATCATGTCCCAGCGACGTATTGCTTCGCCACCGAAATAATCATGTCCCAGCGGCGTATTGCTTCGCCACCGAAGATCTGGACAACCTTCTGCTCCCTCGAACGTCACAGCGGAGATGCATTAGATCTGCGCAAAACTTTATTCTGTGTATCTGTTTCTACATCAATGCGCTTCATCTGCCGTTTAGGGAGGCTGTAGGTACATCGGTTATCTGCGAGGCGTTCAAATGCCATCTAATTTTTTTAAGGTTTTGACGAGTTATACGAATATGGCTCGTCAATGCCTAAAAAAAATTGGATGGCATTCGAAAGCCTGGCAGAGGACCGACGCGACGTACCTTCAGCCTCCCCAAACGGCATCACTGGTTATTCAAGGTGAAAAAAGATACAGCGAATAAAGTTTTGCCCAGATCTAGTGCATCTCCGCTGTGTCGTTCGAGCGAGCAGAAGGTTGTCCAGATCTAGTGCAACGAAAATTATTAAAATAGCGACATTTTGAAGATAAGGTTGAAAACTACTAAAACGACTAAAATCACAACCTTATCTTCAAAATGTCGCTATTTTAATAATTTTCGCTATTTTTTCTTCGTTCTGGTACCAGCGATAGCCAGTGGTATACTAATTTGTAATCTTTTTTCCTTTTTTGTTTCAAATAAGCAAAATCATGGTCACCGTGCGCAGACATTTTTTTTTCATGGAACACTTCAACGCGAAATATTGCGGCCAATTTTAATTTTTTTATGCTGAAAAAATTTGTAAATACTCTCTAAGTGCTTATACATATGTAGGCAAAACCCGGATTCAATAACTTTAGCGAGTTTTTTGTAAGAAATTCCACAAAAACGCAGAAAATAACGGCGTTTACACTAGAATACCCCCTTAAGAATAAGTAGCGACTATTATGAACACCGGCCTTAAGATTAAGCAAATGCTTAATAGTAGATTCGGCAACCTGCACTAATGCGCACTGAGTGCGAGTTTTCTCGCTTCCAATTGCCTAAAAGTCGCACTAGATTTTACTCGCGTCGACTAATGAACGTACAGTTTCATAGTAAAATTTAGTGTGATCACTCAATAGTTGAGTCCACTAAACGCACCCTTTCATTGCGTGCCTGCCGAGTTCGCTATTGGCATTTTCTTAATTCCGCTACGCAATCTGGTGGCGAAAATTAAAGCACTCAAATCGGGTTAGCTGTCACATGTAATTGGCAATATTGTGAATTTCGACTGTTTGATGATCGTTTTTGTAATATTTAACAGACTATTTAATGACAAAAACATTATTGCACTATTTCAATACTTGCGTCAGACCAGTCCTGTAACGCGATTGACCCGATTGCAGAGCTTACAACCGTAGATGGCGTTCTCACAGAATTTACCAATAAAATGTTCAATCTTAGATCGATCCAACCATGGATCGTCATTCGTCCCCATTGGTTGCGTTCAGCGGACTCAGCCGTTGAAGAAGAATAACGCTGGTTGCACGGAAAGTGGCATCCTATTGGCGGAAATACCGTGCCGCCAGAAATTTCCACCAATACGATGCCACTTCCGGCGCAACCAGCGGTATTCAACGGCTCAGTCTACTGAACGCTTCCTGACGCATTGTGACCAATTGTAACTGATTGTGACGCATCCATTGTTACGGTAGCATCTACGAGAATTGGTCACGCTCGTCCTGGTTGTTGTTGTTGTTGCGAAATATGCAATTATAAGGTATGTTGGCTTTATTATAGAATGTTTTATTATATAGATATGATTTATTCGATGGAATTGAATTAATATGTAATTACAATTGCAAATACATTGCAATTACGAATTGCGATGTATTTTAATTGAATGCAATTTAATACGATGTAATTATAATTCACGAAGTAATTCAATTATAATAATTCAATTCGAAGTAATTCTGCACAACTCTGTCGAATAGTCAGGGTAAAGTTTAATGTACTTGGCGTCGCGACGCTACCGCGTTATAATAAGATTATTTTCATGCGATAACCTCACGCGGCCACGTGTTCCTTTGCACACATTTGCACATATTTGTAAAGTAAAATAAATATTCTATTGAATAAAACCTAATATATTACATTGTATTTCAATTGCATAGTAATTCAATTACGTATTTTAAACTTTCCAATTAATTAAATTCCTAATTATTGTAATGGTGCATCTAATTGAATTACAATGTAATTGAATACGATGTAATGTCGATGAATAAGAATTATTTGAAAACGTAAAAAAATAATGAACATGTACCTATATTGTCAGAGTTTTAAGGGAAGAGGACACTGAAATTTTGAATTCCGAAAATATTTGAGACATGCGAAATTCCTCTTAAGGGGGTCGTCTTATGTGACGGCCGGTTTTGTTCGCTTTTTTGGAGAATTTTATTGGACGCACCATGAAAACACAATATCTTGGAATTTGTACTACATATTTATTAACATTTGAACAGTTATTCAGAATATTTTGATGTTAAATTATGGAGTGGAATTGACTTTAGAGCTCTCGAAAGAGACAAGTGAGAAAAAAAAATTGATCAACGGCTGACATGATTCCGGCTGTCCTGCTCATCTGAAATCAAAAAGTCAAACGGCACGTTAATTTGTAGACTTGTGGTTATAGCCGGTACCAGAATGAAGTCAAAATATTGGAAATTTAATGTTTGGCACAGTTTTGAAAATAAACTTACGATTTTCGTCATTTTTTTTTCGACGTAACTTTATTTTCAAAACTGTGCCAAACATTAAATTTCCACTATTTTGACTTCATTCTGGTACCGGCTATAGCAACAAGTCTACAAATTAATGTACCGTTTGACTTTTTGATTTCAGATGAGCAGGACAGCCGGAATCATGTCAGCCGTGTCGACCAACTTTTTTTTCTCACCTGTCTCTTTCGAGAGCTGTAAAGTCAATTCCACTCCATATTTTAACTTCAAAATATTCTGAAACACTGTTCAAATGTTAATAAATATGTAGTACAAATTCCAAGATATTGTGTTTTCATGGTTCGTTAAAAAAAATTCCCCCAAAAAAACAGAAAAAAAACCGGCCGACGCATAAGACGGCCCCCTTAAGGGAAGGAAGTAAGTTTGAAGTAAAGCCCTTATGCCAGTCTGGACTCAGTTTTAATCATTGCTTTTCATATAATTTACATTACGTTACAAAAATCAAGCATAACTTCAAAAATGTTCTTGCGCAAAGTGTGTGATGCCACAGCCTCTAGGTTTTGCAGCGAAGAAGGGTCCATAGTAAAGTAAAAAATTGTGTATCGAGAAGTTTCTACGTCTCATACTTTTTAAGCTAAAAATGATTGAATTTATTAAATGTCAAAAATGGACAACTTCATCAAAATTTTGAGGAAAAGCAAGCACAGCGCAAAGAGTTTCGCAGATTTCTTCATACCGTTACACAATTTTTTTGGTCTCATGTTAGTCTTGAAGCATGCCAAACTGCAAGAGAATCAGACCAAGAGTTTTGCGCAAGGAACATTAAATATATTAAAAAAGTAAGTTTTGAGATAAATGCATTTTAAATCTAAAGAGTAAATTCCAGACCATTTTTCCTTTTTGTATAGTCTAAAATCCACCTGGTTGATACACATCCTCATCAATCTTGCGTCTCTTCCTCTCAGCAGCAATTTTCTTTGTGTTTTCTTTCTTCTTAAAGCGCTTTCTAGTAGTGGATTGCTGTTGTGCACTGCAGGTTTCTCTTCTGTTGTCTCTCTCTCTAGCTATACTTATAGCTGCTTCAGATACAACTTCCCTAGCTGTTTGCTTCCTCAATGTCAATGAGCGTACACAACCCATATTAAATTCTGAAACAGCACGTGCCATAGCTACTTCAAGTCTTGCCTTCGATACAAATGTTGTCTTTGGGCAGAATCTCCACACTTTTGCATGGAGAAATTAATTTGCATTTTGAGTGCCTCCCTTACAGCACCTTGCCATCAAATTTTCATTTGACAGTCTTTCGTATCGGGGTTTCACTTTGGTAGCGACACCTTCAGATAGCTTGAGTGACATGTGTGTGTGGCTCATTGGTTTTCGTCTAATACTTTTTGCTCGATTGTAAAAGCACTACGATTGCTTGCCCTTAGGACATCTGGTATGGTTAGGATTGCTGTCTGTAGAGCTACAGTGATCTAAAGTAGCCATCTATAGCCATCACAGCATCTTCCATGGCCTTTACATTTGGCATATTTTTTACAATAGCATTTCTATAACATTCAAAGTAAATTTTGCAACCCGACAGAAAATATCAAATTGATAAAATATATGTTTTCTGCAATCGCTTTATAACCTATAATAATAGCACGCTTCACTCTACTCTTACTCTTGCGATATTTTCGGCTAATGAGGTCCATTTCACTCGTTTTATACAAGCTAAGTTCACTGCACCGTAAAATCTCACTCTGTATTCTCACGTAAACCGGAGTTTTGAAAGATTTAAAAAAATATGGTGTCTAGCGCCCGGAGGGACTGACCTCTGTCGGCAGCTACTGACTCTTTTGGGCCCGCTTAGAGAGTTACGTAGGCGCAGTTTAGTAGGCGCAGTCAAATGGATTCTGTTACAGAGTTTTAGAATCGTTTTAGAATCGCGAAATGCATTTTGGCCATTGGTGAAAATAAACAATGTCAAGTCCATGCAGTTAATTTGGATTTCCCAAAACACTAGCCAGCGGTTGAATATACTCGAAGAGCTAAATAATAGAGAAATATACCGAAAAACGAAGGTTTTGGTTTTCGGCTCTTTCACAATGTTTTGGAAGAATAGGTTTTTCTGGTAGAACGACAACACTGAATGTCGAACCATGTTGTGTAAGGTAAAAGTCCCCATTTCTACTCATGTACCGATTTCTACTCATTTCCTATTTTTCTTATTATTATAACCGTTACGTTTGGACTATAGTAGTAACGAAATAATTCTAAATTATTTGAACATTTGCGCGGGTTTTGCACGAGCTTGGGGCTGAACAAAGTGCAACATAAACAACGAAAAACTTTTAAAACGAGAGACCAACGATTTCTCGATCGTGTTCTAGCTGTTTGTGCTAAGGAACAGCGACACTATTGGTATTCGACAATTGGGCAGAAAATAATTTTTGCAGTGGAAGTTCTTATTTAGTAACAAAAACAGATACCGTATTGTGCTCTGGATTTAGAATCTTTTACTATTTTTAATTTTTTTAAGCAGAAAACGGGTGAATAGGTTTTGGGTCAAGTGAATCACCGTCATGTGTGTATTTCTACTCACCACACTTCTGGTAACATAACCTCACAATTCAATGTACGCTGTAACCTCTATTTCTATTCAAAGGCATTTTATTTTTTATTTATCATTATTGTATGATTTACTATTGTGTTAGAAAACCTCCCCATACAAGATGTAACTTATTTTAACCTGAAAAGGCAACATGTTATGTGAGCAGAAATTGGTACAAATGGTGAGTAGAAATACCTACGTCCATCGCTACTTTTCCGTGAGCAGAAATACGGACATTTAGGGGATTGTATTTAATTACAAATTACTAATAGTTAAACATCTTAGAATATCTTTCTTAAATAGTTTTTGAATTGTTTGATTTATTATTCAAGAATTAATCAATTACTCTGCAAATTTTGATCACAAACAAATTTTTTACACTTTCTTTATGACGAGTAATATCTTAAATGAGTAGAAATTGGGACATTCACCTTACGGTTGAACAAGGGTTCAACAAAAAAAACCTAATAATATAATAAACATATAATATAAAAAACATAATAATATAACCTGAAAGTTTTAAAAAAATTGTATGTATAGATTCCTTACAAAAATTCCCCCAAAGCAACCTTGATTTCTGCCGATTACACCAGGTTCCCCCTTAATCAAAAGAGAGTAAAAAATTGACGTTGCCAGGATTATTTTTATATAAAAAAATGTTTGTTTAATTCTAGTAATACATAATAATAATGCCTAAAAGTTTTAAAAAAATTACAGCGAATAAAGTTTTGCCCAGCTCTAGTGCATCTCCGCTGTGTCGTTCGATCGAGCTATATTCGTATAACTCGTTAAAGCCTTAAAAAAATTGGATCGCATTCGAAAGCCTGGCAGAGGACCGATGCACCTTCAGCCTCCCCAAACAGCATATGAAGCGCATTGATGTAGAAATAGATACAGCGAATAAAGTTTTGCCCTGATCTAGTGCATCTCCGCTGTGTCGTTCGATCGAGCTATATTCGTATAACTCGTCAAAGCCTTAAAAAAACTAGATGGCATTTGAGCGCCTGGCAGAGAACCGATGTACCTTCAGCCTCCCCAAACAGCATATGAAGCGCATTGATGTAGAAATAGATACAGCGAATAAAGTTTTGCCCTGATCTAGTGCATCTCCGCTGTGTCGTTCGATCGAGCTATATTCGTATAACTCGTCAAAGCCTTAAAAAAACTGGATGGCATTTGAGCGCCTGGCAGAGAACCGATGTACCTTCAGCCTCCCCAAACAGCATATGAAGCGCATTGATGTAGAAATAGATACAGCGAATAAAGTTTTGCCCTGATCTAGTGCATCTCCGCTGTGTCGTTCGATCGAGCTATATTCGTATAACTCGTCAAAGCCTTAAAAAAACTGGATGGCATTTGAGCGCCTGGCAGAGAACCGATGTACCTTCAGCCTCCCCAAACAGCATATGAAGCGCAATGATGTAGAAATAGATACAGCGAATAAAGTTTTGCCCAGATCTAGTGCATCTCCGCTGTGTCGTTCGATCGAGCTATATTCGTATAACTCGTCAAAGCCTTAAAAAAACTGGATGGCATTTGAGCGCCTGGCAGAGAACCGATGTACCTTCAGCCTCCCCAAACAGCATATGAAGCGCATTGATGTAGAAATAGATACAGCGAATAAAGTTTTGCCCTGATCTAGTGCATCTCCGCTGTGTCGTTCGATCGAGCTATATTCGTATAACTCGTCAAAGCCTTAAAAAAACTGGATGGCATTTGAGCGCCTGGCAGAGAACCGATGTACCTTCAGCCTCCCCAAACAGCATATGAAGCGCAATGATGTAGAAATAGATACAGCGAATAAAGTTTTGCCCAGATCTAGTGCATCTCCGCTGTGTCGTTCGATCGAGCTATATTCGTATAACTCGTCAAAGCCTTAAAAAAACTGGATGGCATTTGAGCGCCTGGCAGAGAACCGATGTACCTTCAGCCTCCCCAAACAGCATATGAAGCGCAATGATGTAGAAATAGATACAGCGAATAAAGTTTTGCCCAGATCTAGTGCATCTCCGCTGTGTCGTTCGATCGAGCTATATTCGTATAACTCGTCAAAGCCTTAAAAAAACTGGATGGCATTTGAGCGCCTGGCAGAGAACCGATGTACCTTCAGCCTCCCCAAACAGCATATGAAGCGCATTGATGTAGAAATAGATACAGCGAATAAAGTTTTGCCCTGATCTAGTGCATCTCCGCTGTGTCGTTCGATCGAGCTATATTCGTATAACTCGTCAAAGCCTTAAAAAAACTGGATGGCATTTGAGCGCCTGGCAGAGAACCGATGTACCTTCAGCCTCCCCAAACAGCATATGAAGCGCATTGATGTAGAAATAGATACAGCGAATAAAGTTTTGCCCTGATCTAGTGCATCTCCGCTGTGTCGTTCGATCGAGCTATATTCGTATAACTCGTCAAAGCCTTAAAAAAACTGGATGGCATTTGAGCGCCTGGCAGAGAACCGATGTACCTTCAGCCTCCCCAAACAGCATATGAAGCGCAATGATGTAGAAATAGATACAGCGAATAAAGTTTTGCCCAGATCTAGTGCATCTCCGCTGTGTCGTTCGATCGAGCTATATTCGTATAACTCGTCAAAGCCTTAAAAAAATTGGATGGCATTTGAGCGCCTGGCAGAGAACCGATGTACCTTCAGCCTCCCCAAACGGCATCACTGGTTAATCAAGGTGAAAAAAGATACAGCGAATAAAGTTTTGCCCAGATCTAGGTAGTGCATCTCCGCTGTGTCGTTCGATCGAGCCATATTCGTATAACTCGTCAAAGCCTAAAAAATTTGGATGGCATTTGAACGCCTGGCAGAGAACCGATGTACCTTCAACCTGCCACCGGAATATTCAAAGTCCCAGCGGCGTATTGCTTCGCCACCGAAATAATCATGTCCCAGCGACGTATTGCTTCGCCACCGAAATAATCATGTCCCAGCGGCGTATTGCTTCGCCACCGAAGATCTGGACAACCTTCTGCTCCCTCGAACGTCACAGCGGAGATGCATTAGATCTGCGCAAAACTTTATTCTGTGTATCTGTTTCTACATCAATGCGCTTCATCTGCCGTTTAGGGAGGCTGTAGGTACATCGGTTATCTGCGAGGCGTTCAAATGCCATCTAATTTTTTTAAGGTTTTGACGAGTTATACGAATATGGCTCGTCAATGCCTAAAAAAAATTGGATGGCATTCGAAAGCCTGGCAGAGGACCGACGTACCTTCAGCCTCCCCAAACGGCATCACTGGTTATTCAAGGTGAAAAAAGATACAGCGAATAAAGTTTTGCCCAGATCTAGTGCATCTCCGCTGTGTCGTTCGAGCGAGCAGAAGGTTGTCCAGATCTAGTGCAACGAAAATTATTAAAATAGCGACATTTTGAAGATAAGGTTGAAAACTACTAAAACGACTAAAATCACAACCTTATCTTCAAAATGTCGCTATTTTAATAATTTTCGCTATTTTTTCTTCGTTCTGGTACCAGCGATAGCCAGTGGTATACTAATTTGTAATCTTTTTTCCTTTTTTGTTTCAAATAAGCAAAATCATGGTCACCGTGCGCAGACATTTTTTTTCATGGAACACTTCAACGCGAAATATTGCGGCCAATTTTAATTTTTTTATGCTGAAAAAATTTGTAAATACTCTCTAAGTGCTTATACATATGTAGGCAAAACCCGGATTCAATAACTTTAGCGAGTTTTTTGTAAGAAATTCCACAAAAACGCAGAAAATAACGGCGTTTACACTAGAATACCCCCTTAAGAATAAGTAGCGACTATTATGAACACCGGCCTTAAGATTAAGCAAATGCTTAATAGTAGATTCGGCAACCTGCACTAATGCGCACTGAGTGCGAGTTTTCTCGCTTCCAATTGCCTAAAAGTCGCACTAGATTTTACTCGCGTCGACTAATGAACGTACAGTTTCATAGTAAAATTTAGTGTGATCACTCAATAGTTGAGTCCACTAAACGCACCCTTTCATTGCGTGCCTGCCGAGTTCGCTATTGGCATTTTCTTAATTCCGCTACGCAATCTGGTGGCGAAAATTAAAGCACTCAAATCGGGTTAGCTGTCACATGTAATTGGCAATATTGTGAATTTCGACTGTTTGATGATCGTTTTTGTAATATTTAACAGACTATTTAATGACAAAAACATTATTGCACTATTTCAATACTTGCGTCAGACCAGTCCTGTAACGCGATTGACCCGATTGCAGAGCTTACAACCGTAGATGGCGTTCTCACAGAATTTACCAATAAAATGTTCAATCTTAGATCGATCCAACCATGGATCGTCATTCGTCCCCATTGGTTGCGTTCAGCGGACTCAGCCGTTGAAGAAGAATAACGCTGGTTGCACGGAAAGTGGCATCCTATTGGCGGAAATACCGTGCCGCCAGAAATTTCCACCAATACGATGCCACTTCCGGCGCAACCAGCGGTATTCAACGGCTCAGTCTACTGAACGCTTCCTGACGCATTGTGACCAATTGTAACTGATTGTGACGCATCCATTGTTACGGTAGCATCTACGAGAATTGGTCACGCTCGTCCTGGTTGTTGTTGTTGTTGCGAAATATGCAATTATAAGGTATGTTGGCTTTATTATAGAATGTTTTATTATATAGATATGATTTATTCGATGGAATTGAATTAATATGTAATTACAATTGCAAATACATTGCAATTACGAATTGCGATGTATTTTAATTGAATGCAATTTAATACGATGTAATTATAATTCACGAAGTAATTCAATTATAATAATTCAATTCGAAGTAATTCTGCACAACTCTGTCGAATAGTCAGGGTAAAGTTTAATGTACTTGGCGTCGCGACGCTACCGCGTTATAATAAGATTATTTTCATGCGATAACCTCACGCGGCCACGTGTTCCTTTGCACACATTTGCACATATTTGTAAAGTAAAATAAATATTCTATTGAATAAAACCTAATATATTACATTGTATTTCAATTGCATAGTAATTCAATTACGTATTTTAAACTTTCCAATTAATTAAATTCCTAATTATTGTAATGGTGCATCTAATTGAATTACAATGTAATTGAATACGATGTAATGTCGATGAATAAGAATTATTTGAAAACGTAAAAAAATAATGAACATGTACCTATATTGTCAGAGTTTTAAGGGAAGAGGACACTGAAATTTTGAATTCCGAAAATATTTGAGACATGCGAAATTCCTCTTAAGGGGGTCGTCTTATGTGACGGCCGGTTTTGTTCGCTTTTTTGGAGAATTTTATTGGACGCACCATGAAAACACAATATCTTGGAATTTGTACTACATATTTATTAACATTTGAACAGTTATTCAGAATATTTTGATGTTAAATTATGGAGTGGAATTGACTTTAGAGCTCTCGAAAGAGACAAGTGAGAAAAAAAAATTGATCAACGGCTGACATGATTCCGGCTGTCCTGCTCATCTGAAATCAAAAAGTCAAACGGCACGTTAATTTGTAGACTTGTGGTTATAGCCGGTACCAGAATGAAGTCAAAATATTGGAAATTTAATGTTTGGCACAGTTTTGAAAATAAACTTACGATTTTCGTCATTTTTTTTTCGACGTAACTTTATTTTCAAAACTGTGCCAAACATTAAATTTCCACTATTTTGACTTCATTCTGGTACCGGCTATAGCAACAAGTCTACAAATTAATGTACCGTTTGACTTTTTGATTTCAGATGAGCAGGACAGCCGGAATCATGTCAGCCGTGTCGACCAACTTTTTTTTCTCACCTGTCTCTTTCGAGAGCTGTAAAGTCAATTCCACTCCATATTTTAACTTCAAAATATTCTGAAACACTGTTCAAATGTTAATAAATATGTAGTACAAATTCCAAGATATTGTGTTTTCATGGTTCGTTAAAAAAAATTCCCCCAAAAAAACAGAAAAAAAACCGGCCGACGCATAAGACGGCCCCCTTAAGGGAAGGAAGTAAGTTTGAAGTAAAGCCCTTATGCCAGTCTGGACTCAGTTTTAATCATTGCTTTTCATATAATTTACATTACGTTACAAAAATCAAGCATAACTTCAAAAATGTTCTTGCGCAAAGTGTGTGATGCCACAGCCTCTAGGTTTTGCAGCGAAGAAGGGTCCATAGTAAAGTAAAAAATTGTGTATCGAGAAGTTTCTACGTCTCATACTTTTTAAGCTAAAAATGATTGAATTTATTAAATGTCAAAAATGGACAACTTCATCAAAATTTTGAGGAAAAGCAAGCACAGCGCAAAGAGTTTCGCAGATTTCTTCATACCGTTACACAATTTTTTTGGTCTCATGTTAGTCTTGAAGCATGCCAAACTGCAAGAGAATCAGACCAAGAGTTTTGCGCAAGGAACATTAAATATATTAAAAAAGTAAGTTTTGAGATAAATGCATTTTAAATCTAAAGAGTAAATTCCAGACCATTTTTCCTTTTTGTATAGTCTAAAATCCACCTGGTTGATACACATCCTCATCAATCTTGCGTCTCTTCCTCTCAGCAGCAATTTTCTTTGTGTTTTCTTTCTTCTTAAAGCGCTTTCTAGTAGTGGATTGCTGTTGTGCACTGCAGGTTTCTCTTCTGTTGTCTCTCTCTCTAGCTATACTTATAGCTGCTTCAGATACAACTTCCCTAGCTGTTTGCTTCCTCAATGTCAATGAGCGTACACAACCCATATTAAATTCTGAAACAGCACGTGCCATAGCTACTTCAAGTCTTGCCTTCGATACAAATGTTGTCTTTGGGCAGAATCTCCACACTTTTGCATGGAGAAATTAATTTGCATTTTGAGTGCCTCCCTTACAGCACCTTGCCATCAAATTTTCATTTGACAGTCTTTCGTATCGTGGTTTCACTTTGGTAGCGACACCTTCAGATAGCTTGAGTGACATGTGTGTGTGGCTCATTGGTTTGTGTCTAATACTTTTTGCTCGATTGTAAAAGCACTACGATTGCTTGCCCTTAGGACATCTGGTATGGTTAGGATTGCTGTCTGTAGAGCTACAGTGATCTAAAGTAGCCATCTATAGCAATCACAGCATCTTCCATGGCCTTTACATTTGGCATATTTTTTACAATAGCATTTCTATAACATTCAAAGTAAATTTTGCAACCCGACAGAAAATATCAAATTGATAAAATATATGTTTTCTGCAATCGCTTTATAACCTATAATAATAGCACGCTTCACTCTACTCTTACTCTTGCGATATTTTCGGCTAATGAGGTCCATTTCACTCGTTTTATACAAGCTAAGTTCACTGCACCGTAAAATCTCACTCTGTATTCTCACGTAAACCGGAGTTTTGAAAGATTTAAAAAAATATGGTGTCTAGCGCCCGGAGGGACTGACCTCTGTCGGCAGCTACTGACTCTTTTGGGCCCGCTTAGAGAGTTACGTAGGCGCAGTTTAGTAGGCGCAGTCAAATGGATTCTGTTACAGAGTTTTAGAATCGTTTTAGAATCGCGAAATGCATTTTGGCCATTGGTGAAAATAAACAATGTCAAGTCCATGCAGTTAATTTGGATTTCCCAAAACACTAGCCAGCGGTTGAATATACTCGAAGAGCTAAATAATAGAGAAATATACCGAAAAACGAAGGTTTTGGTTTTCGGCTCTTTCACAACGTTTTGGAAGAATAGGTTTTTCTGGTAGAACGACAACACTGAATGTCGAACCATGTTGTGTAAGGTAAAAGTCCCCATTTCTACTCATGTACCGATTTCTACTCATTTCCTATTTTTCTTATTATTATAACCGTTACGTTTGGACTATAGTAGTAACGAAATAATTCTAAATTATTTGAACATTTGCGCGGGTTTTGCACGAGCTTGGGGCTGAACAAAGTGCAACATAAACAACGAAAAACTTTTAAAACGAGAGACCAACGATTTCTCGATCGTGTTCTAGCTGTTTGTGCTAAGGAACAGCGACACTATTGGTATTCGACAATTGGGCAGAAAATAATTTTTGCAGTGGAAGTTCTTATTTAGTAACAAAAACAGATACCGTATTGTGCTCTGGATTTAGAATCTTTTACTATTTTTAATTTTTTTAAGCAGAAAACGGGTGAATAGGTTTTGGGTCAAGTGAATCACCGTCATGTGTGTATTTCTACTCACCACACTTCTGGTAACATAACCTCACAATTCAATGTACGCTGTAACCTCTATTTCTATTCAAAGGCATTTTATTTTTTATTTATCATTATTGTATGATTTACTATTGTGTTAGAAAACCTCCCCATACAAGATGTAACTTATTTTAACCTGAAAAGGCAACATGTTATGTGAGCAGAAATTGGTACAAATGGTGAGTAGAAATACCTACGTCCATCGCTACTTTTCCGTGAGCAGAAATACGGACATTTAGGGGATTGTATTTAATTACAAATTACTAATAGTTAAACATCTTAGAATATCTTTCTTAAATAGTTTTTGAATTGTTTGATTTATTATTCAAGAATTAATCAATTACTCTGCAAATTTTGATCACAAACAAATTTTTTACACTTTCTTTATGACGAGTAATATCTTAAATGAGTAGAAATTGGGACATTCACCTTACGGTTGAACAAGGGTTCAACAAAAAAAACCTAATAATATAATAAACATATAATATAAAAAACATAATAATATAACCTGAAAGTTTTAAAAAAATTGTATGTATAGATTCCTTACAAAAATTCCCCCAAAGCAACCTTGATTTCTGCCGATTACACCAGGTTCCCCCTTAATCAAAAGAGAGTAAAAAATTGACGTTGCCAGGATTATTTTTATATAAAAAAATGTTTGTTTAATTCTAGTAATACATAATAATAATGCCTAAAAGTTTTAAAAAAATTACAGCGAATAAAGTTTTGCCCAGATCTAGTGCATCTCCGCTGTGTCGTTCGATCGAGCTATATTCGTATAACTCGTGAAAGCCTAAAAAAAATTGGATGGCATTCGAACGCCTGGCAGAGGACCGATGTACCTTCAGCCTCCCAAAACGGCAGATGATGCGCATTGATGTAGAAATAGATACAGCTTGTCGTTGACAAGCTTGATCGTTGTCTTCCAGCCTTTGTAAAAATGGCTTCAGAGGTTGTTTTGGAAGAATTTTTTGTAAAAAAACTATATACAATTTTTTATGAAACTTTCAGGATTTATTATTATATATTTCTAGAATTTAACAAACATTTTTTTATATAAAAATAACCCTTGCAAAGTCAATTTTTTACCCTCTTTTGAGTAAGGGAGGAACCTGGTGCAATCGGCAGAAATCAAGCTTGTTTTGGGGGAATTTTTTGTAAGGAAACTATAGATACAATTTTTTTAAAACTTTCAGGCTATATTATTATGTGTCTCTAGAGTTGAACAAGTATTTTTTTATATAAAAATAACGCGGCAATTCCAAATGGTGAAAGTACTCCGGAGCGGCCCAGTTGAACAACTTCCGCACCGAAGCCGCTCCGAAACACTTTCGCCATTTGGAATTACCACATTTTTTTTAAATCAAAATATGTTTGTTCAATTCCAGAAATACATAATAATATAACCTGAAAGTTTTAAAAAAATTGTATGTATAGATTCCTTACAAAAATTCCCCCAAAGCAACCTTGATTTCTGCCGATTACACCAGGTTCCCCCTTAATCAAAAGAGAGTAAAAAATTGACGTTGCCAGGATTATTTTTATATAAAAAAATGTTTGTTTAATTCTAGTAATACATAATAATAATGCCTAAAAGTTTTAAAAAAATTACAGCGAATAAAGTTTTGCCCAGATCTAGTGCATCTCCGCTGTGTCGTTCGAACGAGCTATATTCGTATAACTCGTGAAAGCCTAAAAAAAATTGGATGGCATTCGAACGCCTGGCAGAGGACCGATGTACCTTCAGCCTCCCAAAACGGCAGATGATGCGCATTGATGTAGAAATAGATACAGCTTGTCGTTGACAAGCTTGATCGTTGTCTTCCAGCCTTTGTAAAAATGGCTTCAGAGGTTGTTTTGGAAGAATTTTTTGTAAAAAAACTATATACAATTTTTTTGAAACTTTCAGGATTTATTATTATGTATTTCCGGAATTTAACAAACATTTTTTTATATAAAAATAACCCTTGCAAAGTCAATTTTTTACCCTCTTTTGATTAAGGGAGGAACCTGGTGTAATCGGCAGAAATCAAGTTTGTTTTGGGGGAATTTTTTGTAAGGAAACTATACATACAATTTTTTTAAAACTTTCAGGCTATATTATTATGTATCTCTAGAATTGTACAAGTATTTTTTTATATAAAAATAACGCGGCAATTCCAAATGGTGAAAGTACTCCGGAGCGGCCCAGTTGAACAACTTCCGCACCGAAGCCGCTCCGAAACACTTTCGCCATTTGGAATTACCACATTTTTTTTAAATCAAAATATGTTTGTTCAATTCTAGAAATACATAATAATATAACCTGAAAGTTTTAAAAAAATTGTATGTATAGATTCCTTACAAAAAATTCCCCCAAAGCAACCTTGATTTCTGCCGATTACACCAGGTTCCCCCTTAATCAAAAGAGAGTAAAAAATTGACGTTGCCAGGATTATTTTTATATAAAAAAATGTTTGTTTAATTCTAGTAATACATAATAATAATGCCTAAAAGTGAAAAATGTAATTGAAATACAATGTAATTGAATTACAGTGTAATTCAATTAGCACAACTGTGTCAATCAGTGCACCCAAACCCAGTCCATAACTGAACAATAATTTTTTTTTTACAGACAATGCGCAAAAATAATTTGCGGGAGAACTGGCCGGATATATACCGTCAGATTCTGCAAAATTTAAAAAATTTTCAGTTGTATGTAGATGGCCGAGACTATTTATTATCGGAAATTAAAGCGGCATGCGCCGCCGCGTATAAAACGAACGTGAGCAAAAAACACGTGCATGATTTTAAAACAGTGCTACGCCATCAGCGTAGCACAGTAATTGCAGATTATCTTATTTATTTTCCAAACATATCAATTAATCTTCCGGTGGCGCCGGCAGCGGACGTGGAAGGTCTGGTTGGGATAGGGGACGCGGAAGGGGAACTGGAAGGGGTTCCAGTTTCCCTTACTAGTTAGAATAAGTGGATTTATTATGCGTGTGAAAGTCACACATGTCCTTATTGACTAAAACTTAAAACTAAAACTTAAAACTAAAACTTAAAACTAAAACCTATACTAACCACGCCTCGTCCTCTTTGCGGGCTGCTGCGTCATGGCTTCTACCTGGAGGATTTCTATTTCCCTCCTTCGCTTCCTCTTAGGAGCCGGTGAAGGTGGAGGAGAAGAGGGAGGGTCATTTGGTGGCAATGCTAATATCATGTCTATTAGCATGACCCGCTTGCGGCGAATGAACAGCCGCAGCTCCTCCTTACGTTTGGGTGTCACGGAAGACTTATATACATCACAGCATATCGTGTGTATATCCGACATCCTGATAGGGTCGGCGTCTTCCAGCCTTTGCAGAAAGGGCCTGAGTCTTTCTACTAAAAGTTGTAGGAACTCAGGCCTGCCTTCAAAGGTCTTGGTAAAGCGCATGGTGACGCTCGAATGAAGTTCCACAGGCAGGTACTCGGGTTTATATGCGCAGTCGACCGTGCGGTCGACCAATAGGCATGCACGGTCGACTGCGCCTGCGTGTCCGGCAGCACGGAACGAGACGATCTGTGACAGTGTTGCCACCTCTACGAATTTTTCGGTAGATCTAGGGATTTTTGGAATTGCCTACGGAGCTACGGATTCCAATCGAAATATACGGATTTCTAGTTCTTTTTTATTGTAGTGGCCAGTGGTGGGTCGGTATTTTACGCCGCGTCGTAAATGCATTTATGACGTGTCGCAAATGCATGTATAATATGTCGTTTTTAAGCCCATTTTATGCGTGTCATTTGTCGCATATGTCGTAAATAGAAATATTCATTATTTTAAGGTTTCAACAATTAAAGTGTTGGAAAAAATCGCCATGGATTTTTAAAAGAAATCAGATTGAATAAACAAAATTGTGACTTATATGCTATCAAGCAAAATACATTCGTGTTCTTGTGGTCATCATATGGATCAGCAAGTTCCTTTTTTCGTCGCGTCAATTATAAACAGTCACTTGAAATCAAGGTTGTTTTGGAAGAATTTTTTGTAAAAAAACTATATACAATTTTTTTGAAACTTTCAGGATTTATTATTATGTATTTCCAGAATTTAACAAACATTTTTTTATATAAAAATAACCCTTGCAAAGTCAATTTTTTACCCTCTTTTGATTAAGGGAGGAACCTGGTGTAATCGGCAGAAATCAAGGTTGTTTTGGGGGAATTTTTTGTAAGGAAATTATACATACAATTTTTTTAAAACTTTCAGGCTATATTATTATGTATCTCTAGAATAGGGAATTTGCATTTAAAAGGAATTGCATAATTTATTATTTATAACTTGAATATACATCATAAGCAATAAATGTACAATAAAATTTTTAATTGTTATAAATAGTTAATTATTAAAATATGAAATTAAAAATTGGTAATGTTTGAAACGTTCCGTATTGCGAAGAAACGATTTTGATTGGTCGTAAAGGTTCGTGACGTCACATAGTAGTAGTTTCAAATGGCTGCTATGCGTTTATGATTGCGCCGTGAAACTGGTGTTATGAGTTGCCTAGAAATACGTATATCAAAACAGCCGTCTAATAGTAAACACAAATGTATTTACTATTAGTTACTCGATGCCGAATTACTGGGGCTCGTTCATGACTCAGACGCCCTAACAAAAGGGTACAAGGTTTGTGTCACGACAGACACGTCACCGTGGATGCGCCACCATGGACGCATCATCCTGTGATACTATCACTCAAAAAGGGTATATATAATAGGACCCCAAAAACAAGAGCAGTCAGTTTCAGAACGTGATACTTAGCGAGCAGCCGTAATTCTTCTATGTGCAGTGTATTAAAAGTGTAATTTGTGAACCCGAGGGCTTCTACTTCACTTCACCTCATAATACCGGTTTTAAATCATTTTTAAACGACTTTATTAATCATTGATATTAAATATATTAAAATGCCAAATACATTGGAGCCAGGGTTTAGTAAAGCCGACTCTACTAATTTACCGAAAATTAGTATCTTCATGACGTGGGAATATATCGCAACAAATGAGCGCTACAATCTTCCTGAAGTTCGAGGAGTAAAAGCAACATTGTAAGTACAAGAAAAATAGCGAACTTTTTGCAGATTGTTTTAATTTTTATTAATTTGTAAATGAATTCTTTTTTATAGATCTTCGAGAGAAAACTATGGTGACTCTGCTATAGGTTATGTGTGCGTTAAACGAACAGATAACATATGTGTTGTGAAAGGAAGGATTTGTCCTGAACATCGTGTGCGAAATAAGGATTATACAGTATTCTTGACTGTTGATGAAACAGAAGGAAAAATTGAAAATGTGGAGTGTCTTGATTGTGCAGCATCGGAAGGTTAGATATTTAATAAGTTTCTATAATGTGTTTTTTACAAAAATTGTTATTGTTACAATAAAAAATAAATATAAGTAAATACAGAGTCTTAAAGTGTATTCTGACTATATAAACGATCAATTACTGACAAATAAATGAAATTTTTTAACTTTCAGGTGGCTGTAAACATGGCATCGCATTTTTAATGTGGTGTAATAGACGACATGAATCCGCATCTCCAACTGATGTTGAATGTTATTGGAAGAAATCAAAATTGTCTCAAGTAGGGACATCCAAAAAGTTTATAACAACGGCAGAGATGGCAAAGAAAGACAAAGTAACAAGTGTATGTGACATGGACAGCTCCACATTCTTAGAAAAAGTGCTTGAACGTGCGCAAGAAAAACAACTAGATTGCCAATTAACAAGGTATTCTTTCGACTTGTTAGAACGAAAGGCTCAGTTGTTATCGATACATCAGTTGATGTTCAGTTTTCCTGATATCAAAGATTCAGCTGATGATTTTCTAAAGCACGCAGAAGAAAATATGAGCGAGGATCTATGCAAGGAAGGAGAAAGGAATACTCAGGATCAGAGTAATAATGTGTTATGGCATGAATTGAAATTTGGGAGAATTACTGCTTCAAATATATACGAAAGTAGTCGGTGCCAGACAGTAGATGGCAATTTAGTCCATCGTATCATTGGAGTTGCCAAAGTGTATGACAACAAACATATGGAACGCGGAAGAAAATTAGAAGATGCAGTTATTGCGGAAATCCAGAAAACTTTAAAATTACAAATTAAAAAAAGTGGCATTATTCTGAAGCCGTCAATACCTGTGCTTGGAGCTTCGCCAGATAGTATTGGATCTGACTTCATTTTAGAAATTAAATGTCCTAGCTCTGAGAAAACTGTTGCTGATTATTTACCCAATGGGAATATAAGTAAAAAGTGCAAAGGACAAATAAACTTACAAATGCTGGCTGCAGGAAAAAGTAAAGGATTGTTTGTTGTTGCGGATCCAGAATTTGAAACTAACAAGCAATTCAAATATTTATGGCTTGATTATGATGCACATTTTACAAATACTATGATTGAAAGAGCTCTTAATTTTTGGAAGCAAAATATCTTTCCTATATTACTACAATCATTTAGAAAATAATGTGTCGCAATATTTTTGTATGTTGTTTTTCAAATTTTAAAGAAATATACATAAACCTAAACTTTATGTTTTTATAATTGGTGTCTGTAAATTTATTAAACCTGCCACTATTGTTACAATGTCATCTATATAAGACATAATATTCAAATCGAGACAAGAATGAGGCTCCAAAATTTTATATTCTCGAACTCTTCTTATCACCCTTTCAACGTGAATTCTTAAACTTGCGATCCTTTTAGTATTTAATACTTCTTCTTTTGTTGGTTTAGTTGAAGTTGAAACAGATGGTGGACGAAGTAACTCGCACTGTTTTTGATTTAAAATTGTCTGTATTAGCTTAAATCCTCTGTCTGCCATAACACCGCATTTTCTTGGTAAAATATTCATTATATTACTTTCTTCAAATAATGTTGTATCACTTATTCTGCCTCCATACCCAGAAGATACAAACAGAATAAATTCATCGGGAGTGCAAGCAATCAAATACTTTAAAGTATTGCACTTTTTATAGTCTGACCAAGTCAGAGCTTGTTGCACTGAGTTAGAAGGCTTTTCAATTTCTATTTCGAAAGCATCTATAATTGCACAGACGTTACTGTAGTACGCACGAAAAGCAATGGGTAAGTTTTTTTTTTATATGTTCTGGAGATGGGCAGTACACAAGTTTTTTTAAACACTGACTTATTAAATTCACTGTTTTATTGAATACTCTGCTAGCCTGCGATGTTGACAGACCGAATTCATTTCCTAACCGACTAAATGAATCGTCTGTTTTTATTTTCATCAAAGTTAGCTTGATGTCATCAATACTGCACTTAATATACGAATGTATTAAATCAATAATCCAAAGCCATTCAGTGCCAATCCCAATATATTTTTTAGAATCAATACTTATGAAATATCTGGTCATGTTCAGTACGTTCATTTTCATTTGTTTATTTTTTTCTTTTTCTTCCTCGCTACAAGTTGTTGACTGCTGATATTCACTTGGTTCAGATGAAATTTTATAATCACTTGTCAAATGAGAGACTGAAGAAGTAGACTGATCAGAATTACTTGTTTTATCTTCTATTTTACATTGACATGATGCATCGGATGTAGAAGGAACACACATAGTAGCCTTGGAACGAACATGAGGTTTTACAAGTTTCTGGTATACTTGCACTCCAATACTTTTTCGCAAAACCGTTTTCTTGCCAATACTTTTAGGTAATAGGCAACCTGAAGATTCACCAAAACTTAGAACTGAAGTTTTTTTACAATTTGGGCCTGTATTTGTGGTTACTGTATGCGTGTGTGCATGACTTACATGCGAAGAACTTGATGCTAAATTCTGTGTATAAGAAAAGTTGGCTGTGGATTCAAGAATATCTTCCTCTGAATTGCTTTCTTCTTTACTCCTGGAACTTTTATTTACAAATACTTCATAGGAAGTACTTGCTCTGTTATTAAGATCGGTACACATTTTTTTTGCAGGATTATTCAAAGTTGCGTTGTCCTCGACTGCTTGTTTCTTAGACGTATGTGTACTTTGACAGCTATTTTCTTTTTCACTGTCTGTATTAGACAGCATTTCAGCGACAGTCCTTTTCCTATTTAATTTCACAAAGGTTGGCCGAGATAAATTCACTGACGTCTTTAACCTCCCTGGTTGGCAATCAAATATGTGAGGAATCACACCACTCTTCAATTTTCTTGGTGCTCCCATGAGAGAATATCTCACGTAATTATCCATGTCGTTTTTTAAATCAAAATGATCCTGACAACAATAATAATTTGACTTCCCTGGTTCATCGGCACGTCTAGCACTTGTAAACCACATTTTTCGTAGTTTTACATCTTGAGGCATAAAAAAAAACACTTTATCCGGAGTCTTAATCGTTGTGCTTTTACACTCAGGCACGAAACACCACTTATATGTAGTTTTTTTACTCATTTTTTTAAAGAAAATGTAGTTTTCAATGCTAAACGTGTGAAAATACTACTATGTGACGTCACAGGCTTCTTCGGCCACGCTCGGGAATTTCCGGATCATTTTCGGTAATTTTAAATATTGTAATATTTAATTACTTTTTTCTCGCTTAATAAGCAATACAAAATTATGAAAAAAAAATTACAATAAAACTTATATAAGAGCTCCTAAATATATTTTTTTTGAGAATCATGCAAATTCCCTATTGTTTACATTTCAAAGGATAGAAAGCACGCAGAGGAATTTACTATAATACATGCGGCAGAATTTCGAGATAATTGTTACATATTAAATGAATATAATTAAGAATATACATTTATTTGTACAATTATCTCGAAGTTCTCTCTATAAATCATATGTACAGCAAGCAAGCGAATTTATTGCATGGACAGAACAAGAATTGCGTGAGGTAAATCGAACAACTATTTACATATTCGCGATGTCCAAAATTCGAATGAAATAGAAAATGGATGAAATTGATAATATTCTGGACATCACCAATTTGCATTATCCGACGTAGAAGGAAAATCCGCGAGGTCAGCAACGGCATGTAAATGTAAACTACTCTTTTGCTTCTTCGCAAAAGTTGCATATAAATACTCAGATGACATGAGAGATAGATGTTTGTCATCTACCTCCATGGTCTGACATGTTTCCCCGTGCGCCTTTAATGCCGATTTCGTTACGCAAATGGCATTGACGATGGTCGAACAAAGTCGGTTTCGTTTCTTGTTCTTTATATCGGAAAGCATGGAAAACGATCTTTCAGCATCGGCGTTTGAATTTGGAAGACTTCTAATTGAATTTAATAATTCCTGCAAACATGGATACTTAAATGCGCCTTGATCGTTTCGCGTTAACAACACCGTTTTCCAAATATCATCAAAAGCTAATGTACAAAGCATCTGCTTGTCTGCATTTGCAAAATTCAGGTGCAGTGTCGACCATTCTTTTTGCAAACCGTCTTCGTCGAAACCGTCCAATTTCTGAGCAATAAAGAGAACACTTTTAAAGGAAGTGTCTCTGTCATTATCTACTAATGCCAAATGAGGCTCAAAAACACATAACTTGCTCAGAAATTCGTCATCGATTGGCAATCGATTACGAATTTCGTTTGCAGCCGTTATGTAAAACTTAATACAATTTTCTCGAACGGTTTGGACAACATCGGGTTTGCCTTCTGCAACTAACTGACAAAGAAACGCGTCACAATCCGGGCCTAAATGAATACTATTAAATGCGATTTGATTATCGCCTCCTGAAAAATCTATTAATTTTACTGAATCCATGTGCTTCAAAAGCTGCGGTTTCAAGAAATTACGTAAAATATTGTACAAAAGTGTTTTGGTAGTATTTTGAAGCAAATGGATTCTTGTTAGTTGCGACTGAAAGAATAAACTAAAGTCATTGAAAGACTCTAGAACGTATTTCAAAAACAGAAGATATGCTTTCGCTTCTGGATTTTGCATGATGATAAGCAGATATTCCCCAGACTTTGTCTTCTCACTTACGACCAATTCTTGCAGAAAGTGCAACACACTGTCCCAATTTTCTAGAAGTGTAACTACGGATGAGTAACACGATAACCATCGCGTAATACACAATTTTAAAATTTTGCGGTCAGTAGATTGAAAACATTGCTGAAAATCGCGAAAAATGGCCGAGCGTTTGGGACTGCTATAAATGAATGTTGAGACTTTCCGTAATAATTCCTCGCAGACCTCGGGAATGGTAGCGCATGCTGAATGCACTATCAATGCAGAGGAGCGACAAGGACATGGCATGGTGAACAATTTTTCACCCCGAATTTCTGCAAGTTTGGTCTTGAAGACGAGTGACGCCCTGTCATGACAGAAGCGTTATCACACGACAAAGCAAAAATGTTTTCGAACGGAATTTGCTTTTTCCACATGGAATTCCTAAATGAGGTAAATATTTTATCGGCAGTACATTCTCGCGCGTCAAGATTAATTAATTCTACTAATTCCGTTCGAACATCCAAAGTCTCGGGTGCGACATACCGAACAATAAACGACATCCATTTCTCATTGGTAGAGTCGGATGTCTCATCAATAAATACTGAAAATTTACAATTCTGTAACACATGACTAAGACGCTCTGTTAATATTAGAACACTTTGTTCGACCACACGTCATATGTTCCAAAACATCAGGATCTTTCCCAACGTCTTGGAAGAATTTAAGAATCGCCTTTGCGGATTGATGCGAAATATTTTTGTCAGCAACTAATGCAGCAAAACGAATTTCCGCGATTTTTTTTCGTTCATCAAATGACAAAGGCGATTCCTCGCATTGCGATCTGAAATCGTTCGATTTCCTCACATCCATTCCATTTTTTTCGCAGTTTTTGACGTGGCACTTGGAATCCGCGTGACGTTGGATTTGCGACAGCCCGCAAGCAAATGATTTTTTACAAACCGAACAGAAACAGGAAAAAGGATCATCGGCGACCTTTTGCAACCAGGGCTTGAAATCCTCAAGCCATTGAGGCATAAAATTCTTTCTCGAGACCTTAGCATGCATAGTTATTCGCGGAATTTTTTTAGATAACAAATATTTATGTCTCGCTGATTCCGCATGCCTTTTAACGTTTGACGAGCCGCAAGTAAAAGTTTTCTCGCATGCAGAACAGTAGAAAAGGCTTTTATCATTAGGGACTTCGCGAATCCACGATCGGAACTTCTCATTCGTTTCCCACAACGACCGATAAACAGGAGTAGCCTTTTCACCTGTTTTCTCAAACGTTTCCATCGTAACCACGAAAAAAATGAAATGTGTAGGAAAAATATTATATACAAAGCAACAAGCAAATGCTAGCGTATAGAAAAGGGGAGATATAGGGGGCTACTAATTACAGACTTCTAACCCGACAGACCCGAATTCACCAAAAACATGCAGAGCGAAACAAATAATACTCACCACCTGATCTCTATTTCTACTGAAATGACGGTTAAATGCGCGAAGCGTAACTGCGCGACCCCCCACTAAACACATTGGCACGTAAACAAAGTATACGCGACCACAGATCGCGAATCGCTTGGGTTCGCGCGGATCTGACCATTAAATGTACCTACTTGACGAAAACCAGGCACGAGCGAACCCTGGAATCGGGAAACGGAAAAAATAGATAGGAAATCGTAAACTAGTAAAAAAAAATCAGAAAGGAGAAAAATCGAAGAAAAAGCTAAAAGAAATAACAGCAAAGCAATGGTGACAGTACCGAACTGCCACAGATGCATTTACCAGTTACCATTCTCTCCTATTCTTGTACAATTCCTTTATACCAATTTGTACATTTTAGAGTACAACATGTATCGCGATGTTAGCTTTGCATAACTAATTGTTTACATATCCCTCCCGATGGAAGAGACCACCACTTTCCCGTAGTTTCCATCGAGCGGTAGCGTGCACGCTGCGCGTAATTAATTTGTAAATAGTGCGTGATTCTTTGTCGCATCTTGATATAATTACCGAAAAATCTATCGAGAAATTTGATTACGTTAAGATTTTAGATTTTTAGATCATACTCTGAAAAAATATATTTTATCGAAGGTTGCTACAGCGTCCACGGTACTGGCCAAGAGTGGATTCTACTTTTAACAAAGTTCACCAATGTACAGTATCAAAATACCTATTCATCTTTTAATAAAAAAATTCATTTTTAGGTTTGAAAAATAGAAATAGTTCAAATAAAATGTACGGAAATGTAAAATGAAAACAAGAAATTATGAATGTACATTTTTCTTTGTTAAAGAAGTTACAGAATAATTTTTATTAACTCTTTTATGTAGAATTTAGATCGTATATCTGAAAAATCGAAGAACCATAACGGGTAATTATCATTTTTCGCGATATAATCGGATCAAGAATATTAAGACAAGAATGTAAAATTTAAATATAAAGTTTCATTGAAATCCATTTTGCCGCTTAAACATAATCGGGTTAACAAATATATGAGATATTTAAAAAAAGCTCTTTTCTAAATAGTCAAAACGTGATCAGGAGGTCTTAAAACGTGATTTCTGTAACAAAATTTTTTCCAAATTTTTTTCATTACAAGAGTATTGTACATATGTCAGAACGTGAAAAGTGTATCTCGAGGCACTCAAGAAGATCGCGCGCGGCGCGTGTCGCTTGCACCTCACTTAGGATCACAGCGTTTCAAGAGCGAGAGAGAAAGACACACATTCGTTTTCTCTCTCGTCTTCGCTCCGGCGTAGTGTACGTGCGTGGTGGGGGAAATTCTCGAGGAAACCCGTCCTCATCCTGGCATCACTGTGTTCGGGACGCTTCTTATTGTTAGTCGCATCGCGATTCCCGTAGTAAAGACACAATTTATATCGAAAAATGATTCGTTACGTTCGAATTGGGAAAAAATTGTAGTACAAGAAAAGAATTATTTTTTAGTCTTTAGTGCATTTTAATTTAGTTTTTAGTGCTTATTTAATATAATCTTTAAACATAAATTTTTCTTATATATTTTTTAGCATTATTAGATTAGAAATGTTTCATTTATATTGAATTATCTAGTGCAGTTCTAGAAATAACCAGATTTATACCGTGTTTGAACTCATTTTAATCTGGAAAATCTCAGCAGTATGTTACTGAAAACGTTACGATATTATCTTCGTCCATCTCCGTTCTCCAGCCGCTTCGCCGTGATTCATTCAAGCCTTCTTGGCCACAAAATAGTAATAGGGGAAATGCGGCAACAACGCGATACGACTCTCAACACGTATCGGCAACTATGTCTTTCCTACATTTATCGGCTAGCTCGGTGACGGAAAATCCTTGAAGCCTCATTTTGTCATTTCTCAAGTTGCCTCAGTACACGATTCATAAAGTCATTATTATTTCAACATACGGTGCTTATTAGCGTTCAAACGCACCAGACCCGTCTGCACGGATGTTTACTGGAGGCAACTATACCAGTGTCGTGTACCCGGGAGAAGTGCAAGTACTAATCCTTGTATGGAAATGTTCTTTATTTTTTTGGCAAGTTCGAACTAGTTGCTCGTGCGATGTACAAGAGTGATCTGCCGCTCAAACGTACGGAGGAAAGGAACGTAGGGAAATCGGAGAATCCTATTGGTAGTTACTATTGCGAGGGTGTGGAAAATGAGGCTAGGATTGGTCATTGAGTAAGGGAGGAAGTGGTAGTTTTAAGAAAGTCGGTTGTGACTAAGACGTTAGCTTTCACTTTTGAAGGGGGCCTTGGGACCCACGGCCTAATCCGCCTGTTTACCGTTAAGTCACGTTCGCTCGAAAGGGGCTAAGGGTCTTAGAGGGTGACGATGACCAGATGTGTAGGAAAAGGGAAAATCGCGAAGTGGGTATCTAACACCTCCCTCCTTAAGATTAATTTACGGTTCTTAAAGTAAATTAATTCTATTTGATCCCTATCTTTGAACTGTTTCTAAAAATTATCTAGCTATCAATATAAAAATTTTATAATACGTAGAAGTAGCAATACATATGTATAGAAGTGACAATATGATTAATACAAATAATAGAATACTAATAACAAAATGGAATAACATGTAAATAATAAAATACATATCATAAAATAAAATAATAAAGTATGTGTGTTAAAGAAAATAATAGAATACGTATGATAAAGTAGAATAATAGAGTATGTGTGATAATAATAATACAATACATATGATAAAATAGAATAATAGAGTATGTGTGATAATAGTAATATAATACATATGATAAAATAGAATAATAGAGTATGTGTGATAAAAATAATATAATACATATGATAAAATAGAATAATATGCGAATAATAAAGTGATAAGATGTAAAGTACTACTGTAAAATATCTGCAACAAATATTCTCTGGTTCTTGACGACGCTAATCAACGCATACAGAGTTTATAAAATTGTAGTAACGCATTTTCGTTCATAAAAAAAAATCACTTTAACAGTTTCAGTCCATATTCACAGAAGGTGCACGTGACGTAGATTTTCTTAATCCGTGATGTTCGATGGGCCTGGTAGGAGTACTGCTTCGGCTGCGGTCCTCGACCAGATGGATTGGCTGGGGGTAAAATTCCTCTTCTTCTTCCGAAATCTGTGATAGCTGCATTCTCGTGCCAGGTGTGGCGTTGATGTTAGTGTTGATGATTTTAAAACAACAACTATCGCTTGTTGTCCTTCCCTCCCTCATGAAGCAGAAATATTTGTTGATTAATCGAGATAAACCGCACCACCGTAAGATGTTGACGGTGATTATCATACCGATTATGGATACTATTACGCTTAGGGCGATGGTATACCAGTGATTCTGCTGACCAACGACTGGTTTATTCAATTGTTCCTGCAGTAATGTATCTAGCTGCATTAGTTTGTGATTGCTATACTTAAATTCTTCAACTTTCATGCTGGTGGTTTTAATCGGTGCTAATCGCACCGGTATAATGGTAGAATTCTTAAAATCCGTAAAACAGCAATCGTCTTCCACGATATTATATGGTATGGATTTATGAGTGCGATTTGTTGTGACATCTTGCGTTGGCTCCAGAACCCTTGCATTGTGGTTCAATCTGAATGATGCCGGTAGCTTTTAACTCGATGTCCTCGATGTGTGTCGATGAACACGACAGCGTTAGTTCCAGCGGTTGACTGATAACGAATAGCCATTCATTATTTTCGAGGTAGTGCCACGTCTCAAAATCAGCCTGGACTGTGCGAGTGTTACAGGACGTCGGTATTCTTCGAATAGTGGATGTAAGCAGAATTGCTTCACAGGATGGTTGACCAGATGTTGTTTGTATATGTTTGACAAGACAGATGCGTTCCTGTCCATTGACTTTGGTACATTTTTCCAAATTTCGAAGCTGTGCATAATACACCTTGTCTGTACTCAATAGGATGTAGGGGTAATTAGGTTCAATGTAAGAATAAGTATCGGGACGATAATGAGTAACAGGGAGAGGTAATGTTTCGTATAGATCATAAGGCAACTCATCAACTAGCGGAATTCTAATAACGAAAATTAATTTGTTGTTAACGTGTGTGACATCTAATTTACTCAATTTACTATATTTGTACATGTTAGAATACGTTAGTGGTATAGGCCATTGCTGTCCACTTTGCAAAGTAATATTATTTAATTCATTAAAAAGATCTTGTGAAGATATTATTTGTGGGTGTAATATTCCATTTCTCGCCAAAGTTACAGACGAGATTAGGAGACTATAATAATTATCGAGGTTTAAAGTCATTTGAGATAATAGAAATATTTGCTCCGATATAGTATGTCGTACGTAAAGATCATTTAATAGGTTGGAGGTTGAGCTTGAAAAATCATTGAATAGCTTTATATTACTATTGAGCTTGTCTTCGTCAGCTTTAAGTCCTTGAATAGATGCATTAAAGTTTTGAATCGTATTAGTTATTACGGCAATTTGCTGTTTCATTAGCAACTGTACATTCCTATTGTCATGGATAACTGATTCGATTGCTTCTTTATAGAATTTGGCATCTTTGGCATCGGGAGTACCGAATAGCCAATGTAAAACATAAGATGTGCCGTCAAATAATCCCCTCTTAGAGATATTGTTCCCTGAATTCGATTTACTTGTTGATATGAAATTTATGATTTGAGTTTTGCCCTTAATCGCTGAGATGCGTGAATTTATAGTTTGGAAAGAATTCTGACAAAAATATGCATTGACATCGCTTATGGTTTGATTCGGCTTCCATGTGCACATATTTAAAGATTTAGTATAGTGCCTAAGCAATTGATCATATTGTTGATTGGCTGTGGCAAGATCAACGTACGTTAATAAGGTATATTTTGAATTAGTTAACTGTACCCTGCCTAAATGATTATAATATAACCCTACATGATTTCCAAGTCGGAATATTTTATAATAATGTTGGGTAGTTTCCAGGAAATGAGTAGGAATAATCAGAGTAAAGATTGCTAATAGGATGACTAGGAAATAATGCCGGTCAGTCATCCTGATCACCTGAAACAGATGGTTTCAGCGAATTAGTGTGATACGTCACTAGTTTTCCATTCTTTAATATTTGGACGGTGTTATTGGAATTAATTTGAGTTATTTTGTAAGGACCCTTAAAATTTGAACAAAGCTTCTTATTCAATCCCCTCTTATGTTGCTTATTCAAAATATATACCATACACTGAGAAAAAAATGTGCTGAATTCAAAAAAAAATTATTTGAACGAAGTAAATGATTTATCTGAATAGTCGCAATGCAATATTTCTTCAAAACAAGGAATCAAAATTTTTTAAGAAAAATAAATATTTATTTGGAACTAGTGACTATTTATTCAATTTTGGTAACCGCCTTACTTAATTCGAGTGAATATTATGATAAGTTAAATAAGCAAAACTTAAAGAATCATAAATATATTGTTGAAGGAGGTAAATGTTTCATTAAATGAAGTAAATATTTGCTTGTATACAGTTTCTATGTTATTGGAATGAAAAAAGCAAAACTGACTTCAAAACATTTATGTTTTAAAGAAAAAAAAATATTAATATGTATAGAGTAATATTCTATTAAAGAAGATAACTATTTATTTCTACGAAATAAATATTATTCCAAATTAAAGATATTAGATTTATAGTCAAACCTTTCAACATTACATTCAAGCAAATATTTATTTAAAAAAAGAAACACTTTTCTTAAAGGTAAGTAATATTTTTTATGCTGAATTTAGATGTTGTAAATATTCGCTTGTTTTTAGCAATTAGATTTCTCCTTTAAGAAAACGGAGTCCTACATTGAGATTCCCACTTCTGCAAATTAAACAAATGTCGAATACCGTGAAATAAATATTTTCTCAAGACTAAAAGTAATTTTTGTTGACAAATACCAGTATAGAAAATAATTACTTAGGTTTAGCAAATACATTTTCCATTCCAGTAGAGTATATTTTGAATTAAAATATTTGTTTCTTCAATTTAAAAAAAATGTATTTTCGTACAAGTATCTTTTTAAAAATATATAATTTTTTTCATTCATGAATCATGATTTAATAAATAATTACTTTCTTTTAGGAAATAATTTTTTTGTAAATAAACGAGAACTTGAGTTATGATTTTCATTTCTGTAATTAATCATACATTTACATTTATTTAATAAGATTTTCCTTGAGAGTATATATATCTTTATTGATGAACTGACTTCTAGAAAATATTAACCTTTTTTTTAGTAAATATATGTTTCTTTGTATTAAATCTAAATGTACATTCTTTCAATATTGAAGAATTTCGTGTTTGAATATATTAAATGTTTGTTAAAAAGCATTAATGTTTATGAGGAAATAATGTTTCGAAACTAGTTACTTCTCTGTAAATAATACTTTTTTAAATGAATGAAAGGAAATTTTATAATAAGAGTATCATATAGTTGTGCCAGCAATACATTTTATTTCAATGTATGTACCTATAGTAGAACAGTCAGTACTACATAGAAAAGGTAGTGGAGTATGCGTAATACATATTTTTTTATATAATCTTTGTGACGAGACATCGATGGTAATTACAAACGTAGTGCTTAAACAGTCATATATATATATATATATAAGTGAATGAATGAAATGAAGAAGAAATTGAATGTCAGTGTAGTGACACTCGTTGTCTGTATAATATAAAATATTTTTAGTCTTTAATTTTCATTCATTCATTCATTCATTCAAATATACTGACATATCATTTTTGTATTTGACCGTTGTACATTTTTAATTACTGTGAAGAAAATTAGTTATAAAAGGAAAATTGTAAAAAGTGAATATTTCTTAATTGTACCCTTATTTTCAAGTAAAATATTAAAAAAAAAACAAGTGCTTGTTGAGATCACTTTTACAAACACTTTTACCATATAAAATCAGAAGAAATATAACATTTTGAATCAGACATAGTATAAACGTTATAAATCTTATAATCTACAAGATTTGTTTGCTTAACTAATCCCCATTCTTTGGTTTCTGAAACTTCGAATGCGTCAAGATGCAGACAGTGTTTCACAATATTAACTTTACAATATAGAAAAAACACGTCACTAAAACTACTAATTATTACATATTTTATCGTAACAAACAAAGTATTGAATATATTATAACTTATATTAACAATATTGTCTGATTCATAACGCGTGCCATTCACTCTTACCCAAGAGTAACAATTATAGTTCGAACAATTCTCAAAAGGTAAAATACTTTTTAAACTCGAAAATTCTGTTATAGCACTTAGTTTATGCAATGCAGGACCATGAGAATAATCGTCCCGAAGCTCTTTATTGAGCACTAAGCGGTGACAAAATTGTAACTGGTGCTTCAACGCTAAACTGTAAGAAGGATTTTTTCGACTTGTTATTACTTTACTCGTCTCTTTGATTTGCTTGTGCTTCGCCTCAAAACGCATGCTTGACATATGTTTTATAGGACCGAACAAACGCATGATTCTAGGATAATGCAAAAGGTTATGATGTTTACATTTATGAGTACATTTGAATATTTTTTTACGTAATGTAAGGTATTGCATATATAAATTTTGAAACGTATCAATTATATCTTCATTTATACTGTCTAACATAATTATACAAACAATTTTGCGAAGAATTAAATATAATTTCCAAACTTTATTGTTATTGCTTACAAGATCGCCAATAAATAAATTAAAATGTTTAACTAAACAAAGCATTTCTGAAGCTGTTAATATTATATTTTCGGTTTTTATGCATTCTAATGATAATGGCGGTGGTATATTTGTATCGGTTGAAACATAACTAAAACAACTCATCCTTTGATTTAAAACATCTATATCAAACAAATTTTCTTCATTTATAAGCATATTCAAAATTTTTCCCATATCATATCTACATATCCCCTGTAATACATCATGCATTGGATCACACGAAAAGTTTTGGACAACGTGAAAATTAGGTATAATATTAAAAACACATTCTTCTTGAACTCCAAAAGTTTTTTCGACCATATGCTGAGAATAATTTTCTTTAGTTCTTAAAATGTTTACTTGTTCATTGATTTGTTTTTTTAATTCAACGTTTGGCATCGTACAAATCCTGCAAGGGTAAGAAGCGTTAAAACTTCTTGTATAACCCCAAATTGTATTTAATCCTAAATTGTCACCAATAATATTAGTAAGAATAAAAAAAATCTTTTTTTCATTTCCATCAATATTGATAACAATTCCAGTATTCTGCAAATCAATAATTTCTTTTATAATACATGTAAACATTTTTGAGTTTCCAAAAGTTTTATGATCTTTATAATTATGTAACTGAAATAAAAATATGTTTTCTAATTTACTACAATATTCTTTAGGTAAAATTGGAATGGTGCAGTATACTGCGCCAATTTTGTTGATTGATTTGTGCGATCCAAGAGGATTATTTATTTCAAGGTCATCAAAATAAATAACTAAAGGAAAAGTTATTCTATTTTGATTAAATGATATTGATTTCCAAAAATCACCTTGTATAACCGTTTCGATAAGTCCACTGTTTCTACATTTCTCAATATATGTTGAAATTACAAAAAAAACTTGTGGAAGTTCCAGGAATTGTTTCAATACTAATTTCATGGGTACAATACTTAATGTACACTGACGAATTGAAAAACATCTCTTTCCTTTTGCTTTACCATATTTCAAAAACGAGTTAATCACAACCTTTTTGGGAGGGAAAAAACAGTTAATTTCTTTCAAATATTTAAAAGTCAAATGTTCAGTTCGGAATACTTTGAAACCATTTTTAATTATATCAAGCATAATGTGTAACTCATTCATATTCTGGAATGCCTGTTTTAAATCATCCAAACAATTATTAATGTATAATGAGCAAACATGTTTACAATAATTTTATGCACCAATTTTCTATTCAAAGTGCCGAAGGCATACAAATGTGTAACAAAGCACAAAGCAGAATGTACAACTTTATTTTTAAAAGTATTAATGCAGAATTTTTTACCATCAAAAGTTTGCGACAATGAAGTAATAGAATCATTGGAAGGTATTAACTGTAATTCTACAGTATCATTGTGTAGAATTTGTAGATTTCTGGACAGTCTTGCTGTTTTACAAGACACTTTTTCTATTTGAGACCTTTCACCAATATGCTTGTTCTTTATATGCTTGATTAACGAATGAACATTAGCAAATTTATCAAAACAATCTTTGAAGTTGCACTGTACTTCATAATAAATTTGTGTGTTTATGTTTTACATTAACGTGAATTACTAAAGACTCTATGGATAAGAATGAACAATTGGCACAAAAAAAACAAGATAACATTTCGATGTGAATATAGAAAAATGTGATAATTGTAGTTATTGAATAATAATTACAGAAATAACTTAAATATGGAGTCTATAATATATTTCGCAAATAGTACGGTAACCAACCTATACAGTTATTGATCCCCTAACAATGATTGACCCCCTTCTTAAAAAAGTTATAACAGTTTTAAGAAATACATACTTCTTTTAAATGATACAGAATATATACAATATACATACAGGATATGTACAGTAAATATACTGCACTATGTAAAAAAAGCAATATTTCTTAATATTTATTACTTTCTTAGGAAAGGAGTCAATCATTATTTGGAGGTCAATAACTATATACGTTTATTTGCCCTACATAGTTATCTGAGATATAATAGCAAATGAATACAATTATCATTTAATGAGATCAACAATAAAATCTTATAAATTTAAAATGATTACAAAAGAAACAATGTTTTTTCTTTGGTTTTGCTTACCTTCAAGCAAGAAACAATTATAATAGGGAGAAGACATAAAAGTAACTTATACAAATCCTTATACTACTAGAGTTGAATTCATTTGTCTACGCCGCTCAAAGTCACCCTTTCCCCCTGTTTTTACTTTTGAGTAAACGTCCCTTACTCTGTCGACCGGCACTGTGTGACCTACTATGGTCAAAAATAAAAAAAACTGAAATGTATTTTAAAAATGTTGTCTACTTAAAAATACAACAGAAAAAGTGCGACCTTGAGTGGCTTTGCCAAATGACTCCAGCTATAAGTAACAAAATTAAAAAGACTTATCGTCGTCCAAGTATAAAGTTCAGCACTCTGTAGATTCAATATACCCTAATGTCTGTTGCGTTTCTGCATCATCGATCCCAGTTTGTTCACTTGAGACTTGTGTTCTCTTTGCAGTATTTTTCTCCTTTAGTTTATGCAAAACATGCTGAATGGATACTATATCTTTATCAAAAGGTGTGTCAAACTGATAAATCCCTTTCTGTATTAATAGCCATATATGTTCACTAGCAAAGGGATATTCCAATTGAAAAACGTGGAAGATTTTGAAGCAAATATCTATGCCTTGTATAGCCTCTGAGACTTTGTAAAGCACTTCATCCATGCAAATATAAATGTGAGTTTATAAATTGTACTAAAAGTATATTTACAGTAACACAAATAGAAAATATAATACAGAAAAGATCTTAGAATTAAAAGGAACTAAAGCTATTATTACAACACTATACGACACGACGCGAGACAGCACACTTGCTTGTCGCAACCACTCTGTCTTTCCGCGCGTCCCCTCGGAAAGCGTTTTCTCCAAAAGGACGCTATCCCCTCCACCACGCACACTTTCTTTATTCGCTCTCATGACCAAATATGGTCATAGGAAAAGCCCTCGAAACCCTAGCGCGTCGCTGGGCCTCGTGCACGCCGTTGGGTTTTTCCCGGCGGGCCTGCAGCACCAGTGCTTCTCAACGTCCATTCATCCCTTAAAACTAAACGGACTATCATTCCGATACTACACTCGGCCATCCTGATAAACATACATCTGACCTCAGATGTGCTCACTCTCACTGTCATCACACAAATCACTGTCCTCATCATTAACCCATAATTTCATGTGATCTGCAGCCGTGGAGGTCGCTTGCGGTCCCTCGTGTTCACCAGACTTTTTCACCAGATAACGGTCATTACGTAGGACCTTCGACACATGATACGGCCCAAGAAACTTTGGATGGAACTTCAACCCCGGTCCCGCCTGCGTCCTCTTGATTGCCACCAAATCTCCTACTTCGTACTGCGTCGCATTCTTCCGCTTCTTATTGAACGCCCTTCTATTCTGAGCCTGCATCTCAGAGATTGCCCTTCTTGCTTCTTCCCGCACCTGATCGCGCTCTCCTTGGAACATTGTAGCCCACTCGTTCTCGATTAGCTGTCGAACCTGAAAATCCTCCCGTAACTTCACGTGCGTCCCGAACATCAACTGAAAGGGAGTATTGCCCGTGCTCCTACTGGGCGTCGCATTCAAAATTTTTTGCGCTATTTCCAGATATTTAAACCACTCGCCCGGCGTAGGCGCCGATAACTTTGTAACCAAAGGTATAAGTGTGCGGTTCACTCGCTCTACTTGACCGTTCGCTCGCGGAATTCCCGTCGTTATCAATACGTGTTCTATACCCTCTTCGTTACAATAGTCCTCGAAAACAGTAGATGTGAACGCCGTACCGCGATCGGAAATAATCCTTTTCGGATTGCCAAAACATACGGACTGCTTCTTCAACCGATTTACCACTTCGGCAGAGCCCGTGGACTTTGTGGCATACAACCACACAAACTTTGTAAATGCGTCAATGACTACAAAAATATGGTGATAACTTTTTTTAGTTGACGGCAACGGACCCAGGTGGTCAATGTGGTAGGTATCAAACGGCAACTCTCCTTTCTCAATGGTGTTCAATAAACCTTCTTGCTTACCCTGCTTCCTTTCTGCAAGAATGCAATTGACGCAACTCCGTACCACCCTTTCGACCTTCTCACGCATCCCCTTGAACCAGTAATCCCTCTTTACTAGTGCCTCCGTCTTGGTGATGCCAAAATGACCGCGCTCGTGCGCCTGCCGCACTACCTGGACTTGCATCGTTTTCGGCACGACTACCAGCGGTACATCGTTGACCCCCCTGTACAGAATTCCGTTCTTCAGTACATATCCATCCGCCTCGTGTTGTCCAATACTCTCGCGGATTCGTCGTAGGTCGTCATCCTGTACTTGTGCTCTCTTCAGCCTAACGATAATTCCCCTCTCACCTTCGTCTATTAACAGAACCATGGGTAACGGGTTCCGACTCAACGCGTCTACGTGCGTCATACTTTTCCCCGGTCTATGCTCCACCTTATAATGAAAATCCTGCAAAAATATTGCCCACCTAGCCACGCGCACACAAAGATCCTTTTTCTGCATGGTTAACACGAACGCTTGACAGTCTGTTACTATTTTGAATGAAATCCCGAGTAAATACACGCGAAATTTCCTTAGAGCCTTCACGATCGCCAGGACTTCGAGCTCGTAGCTGGTGTATTTCTCCTCTGCTGGTGTAGTTTTTCCACTCGCGTAATACACCGGGTGAAAAGCACCGTCCTCACTGTCGCGCTGCAACAAGATTGCGCCATAACCCATACTGCACGCATCAGTATGTAACTGAGTATCCGCGCTCGTCCGATACAATCTCAATACGGGCTTACAACTTAGAGCTAATTTGAGCCTTTCAAAAGCTTCTTTCTCGCACATTTCAAACTTGAACTTGTTGTCTTTTCTTAACAAGTTAGACAACGGTCTCGCAACAATAGAGTATCGATGCACAAACTTTCTAAAATACCCTGTTAAACCTAAAAAACTTTGTACATCTTTGGTACATTGTGGCTTTGGAAAATTTATCACAGCTTTGGTTTTATGCTCTGATGGCTGTATGTTTCCGTTTTCAACGATATGGCCTAAATATTCTACCCTTGTCTGCAAGAAACGGCACTTACCCCAATTTATCAATAACCCATGCTCACTGGCAACACGTAATACCAAACCAAGATTTTCTATGCCACGCGAAAAATCGATCGTAGGTATTATAAGATCGTCCATATACGTTAACACAACTCCCGCTGCAATTAAATCTTTGAAAACCGCATTTATAAATTTTTGGAAAACAGCCGGCGAATTACACAATCCGAAAGGTACCTTTAAAAATTCGTAATGGCCGGTGGGAACTACAAATGCTGTATACTTTCTGCTACTCTCTTCGACAGGAACGTGAAAAAATCCATTCTTGAGATCTAATGTACTAAAAACTTCCGCGCCTTGCAACAAATCCAGTTGATCCTCTATCAACGGCAACGGATACCTATCTTTCACGATCTTCTTGTTCAATTGCCGATAATCTATACAGATTCTAATCAAACCGTTTTTCTTTCTAACTAGCACGATCGGACTTCCATAATCGGAATCAGACGGTCGTATTATTCCATCTTCTAACCACGATATTATTTGTTTTTCAACTTCGGCTTTATCTTGAGGAGACAATCTTCGCGGTCTCTCATAAACAGGGACCTCGTCCAGAAGAATTATATTCATCCGAACTCCTACTTCTCGCGTTTTATCCGGTCTATAATTTAGAATCATACTCTCTATTTGTTGTCTGTGTCCAACATTTGTAAGATACGATAAATCTATCTCGCTTGCCTCAGTCACAACATCAATTTTATAGACTTCCGGGACTCTATCACAATCTTCATCAACAATTTTACGAATCGAAATATTCCCTCCTTTCATGTTAACTTCAACCGTATCTAGAAAATCTGTGCCGATTACCAATGGTTGTTGCATCAGCGTATCCGAAACTACATGTATCGTCATCGCAAACAATTCATTGTCTATCGCAACATTCGTTGTAAATTCTCCTAGCGTATAATTTTTCTCGGACCCGATACCGCGAAACCCAATGCTTCTACTGCCCAGTTTAGGCGCACCCACTTTAACGTACTGATCCGCTCGCATTATAGTTAAATCGCTACCGGAGTCTACTAACGCAGTCAACTTACAGTCTCCTATCTGCGCCTCTATTGCGCAACGCTTCGTTCGAGAAACCTCCGACGCACTGCAAACATCCTTCGTGGTCTTGTTCGTAGTACCACACTCCGTAGCAATGTGTCCGTATTCCCTGCACTTGAAACATTTGACACCCTTGTTCTTCGTTGGACACTTCGAAATCATATGATTTTTGTCCCCGCATAGGAAACATCGCCGCACCGCTTCCTGGTCAGCGCTGCTCCGATTCATCTTCTTTGGTTTATCCTCCACGCGCTTGCTCCTCGTCTTCGTGTTTTCCTTCATCATCTCGTACAATACAAACTTGTCTTTCAACTCACGTACATCTTTAGCACCGTACAGTATCATCTTATTCACTTCTTCATCTTGAATACCCTCGATGATGTATTTGATCACCGCTGAATTCTCCATATCAGCTTGTTTTGCTATGTCGAACATTCGGTAAATGTATTCCTGGTATGTT